>NC_136797.1:33809578-34115928 GCF_951216825.1 Electrona antarctica
CAATTACAACCTATAGAAGGCAAAATAATCAAAATGTCATCATGCTTTATGTAGAATGTGATGTGTCAAACTAGGGGGTTTTCATGATGCTGAATCCATTCCAAGCATTAGTTTTGCAAAAAAAACACTCATTGGGCTAAAAACGGCCAATGCCGTCATCACAAATGGATGATGTCAGCACATTTGGGCAAGTGGGCATGGCCGTGAAATTATGAAATTAATTATGAAAATTGCTCAACATATGCAAGTTAGCATCCGGCAGTTTCTACACGCTGGGGACCCATACTAAACATTTCTAACATAAAATCTTGGTGTACTCAACATGTCCGGGTTCACTTTTTGGCTACTAGGCTAAATGGCTTATCGGTGAGGATAATTAGGAGGCTGAGGGAGGATGAGACTGGCTGGACACTGCATCACTGCATCATGCACCCAGAACTGGTGGCAAACAAACCAACACTGTGGGAGCCAACCCAGGGCATACACGGCGGCGTGACAGCTGAGCTAACAACACTGCAGAGCTCAAGACCCTGATGCTAGACAGGAGGGTGTGGAGGGCAACGATTCAAGAGTTAGTTGCTGTTGGCTAGTCTGCACTCTCATATCACATCGCTGATCATTAGCTGTTTGCATTTGTTTATTTACTAGAAGTGTGATTTTGAGAACCTTTTCACCATATTGAGGGTGAATGGAATGACAACTTAGAAGTAGCGATGTGCCGATACTGTATCGGTATCGGGAAAAGTATCGGATCAGCCCTTATTTGTCATATCGGGTCATATCGGTATCGGTGAATATGCCAGTCTAACCAGCGATCCGACACAGGGGTAAGGGGTTGACCCTATGGCAGGTAAATAAAATGTTGGGACATGTGGAGTTTGCTTTCGAGTTGCCCAAACTGCAAGTGCACAGTATATGAGTGAGGAGTCTGCTATAAACACAACACGAGATATATAGCTAGATAGCTGTTAACACAACACGAGATCACAACACTGGTATCGGTATTTGGTATCGGCAAACACATAATTTGTGGTATCGGGATCGGATCGGGAACGGGAAAAGTGTATCGGGACATCCCTACTTAGAAGTAACAGATAAAGATGGTTGAGAATATTTGGACTTGCCCAGGCACTGTAGATAATATCCAATACAAGGTTATGCCAACCACTTTAAGGCCATTATGTTTGCACACTCTCATTTTTGCAATTCTATTACGTTGGTAGACAAATACTGTAAGTTAGTACTAACATTTTTTGGTAGCCAAATTTGAAGTCGTTTGATACTAGTACAAAAGGGTAGACTGTGTGTCCTGCCTGGTCCTTTAACCCCTTTCTTTTATTATCATAGTTTCTCATCTTATTTTTCTTGTTATTTTTATTTTATAGCAATCCAGTATTATTTACATTATTATCTTTTGTGTATGGTATTGCTGTTAGTAGTTTTGCGAAACATGCCACACTACATTCTACGAATGACAAATAATCTGTCTTGATGCTTGATTGTTGATACTCTCAAACGTTGAAAGAAATACTGATAGAATGAAAATGTGAAAATGTGTTGGAACATGTGGGTGTGTTGTCCACATGTCACAGCAGTAGTATTTATCTCATCCTCTCATGTTCTCACAGGTAACTGGGAAGTTTCAAGGAGGTGTAAATCCTTTTACGCGAGGTTGCTGTAGCAATTTGGAATACCTGGTTTGCAGTCCCATCTCTCCAGCGTAAGAGACATTTCATACAGCATTTGATGATACTCTCAAATAACGTACTGCTACTTTAATAGCTCTTTCTGTTCCCACACCCCAGATATACAGCAAGGCCCTATAAGAAAACAACCGTTCATATTCAACCACCATTCCTGAGACCACACACTGGCAGAGAGAGACCAGTGAAAGTCAGGGACAACGGCATCCAGAGTCATGATCTCCAGAATAAAGTATGCATACACAGAATATTATTTTATCGGGGCCATGGTTGCTATTTCCTCACATATGCCGAGCAACAGCATTTTAAGGTCAGGACAAGTTCCCTGAAGTGTCTGTCTCTTCTTGTGCCAGCGTTCCACGGCTGGCACTCTTGAGGTGCCAGACATCAAACGACTGAACAACCCACCACCGCTGCCACCCAAACCAGACCATGGGCTGCTGAAAAGCCGTCTAGCAGCCGTGGATGGTAAACATGTCACTGCTATTCTTGATACTGGACTTTGTATCTTTGATTCGATTGTGCCTTCCTGTTATTTTTGTGCTGTGTGACTTCTCCATGGTCTCTTTCCTTATTCTAACTCTGCCTGTAACTACAGTGTTGAGAGCCTGCACCAAAAAGAATTTCATACACTATTTTACACCTGTAATTGTGACAATAGTCATATCACCTGTAATATAATCTTAAGGATGCCTAATTTCTTATCATTTATTCAGTGGCAATAATATTTATTCCAATAAACAGTTATTTTCCTAGAGATATGTATTGTCAATATTGTCATGTTTTTTTAAGACGTGTGACTTCTTTTTCAGATTTGGGACACCATACCAAAACCATGATACCTGTGTCAATTCCGACTGTGCCACAGCTCCGACCTGTCCTTGAGGCAATATCCAGAGGGTCATCCCCCATTCCTCCAGAACAGGTGTCAATCGCTTTTTTACTTATATTGTGGCTAGAGTCTGACTGATATATCTGAAGTTGGGTATTTATTTGTTTGTTTTCTCATTCATTGTCAGAATCAGCTTTATTGTCACATCACAGTTTTACAAGTGGGTGAAAATCGTTGTTGTGCGTAGTATGAAAATTATAGTTCCCATACTACATACAAAATAGTAATTGAAGTTAATGTTCTTTTCATATACAGAAGCTTAATATACTGTATTTACTTTAAATGTTTTTTAAGTGTTTTTAAAGTTGATTTCAACATTGTGCACATCAGTAAGACTCTCCAAAATTAGGATTGGTATCCGACCCAAACATTTGGCATGTGATTCTTATGACTTCTTATGATCAGAAGTGGTCATTTATTTATTTTTTATTGGCATTATGTAATGCTTGTGTTTTGTTTAGCTGGCGAAGATATCAGCCCAACAAGGGAACAATAGAGGTGCTGCCCTCACCACTGAACCCAAACACAGCCCTGGGAGAGTCAACCAACAGGACAACCTGCTAGTGCAGCAACCTTTCCAGGCCAACCCTATCTCCAGCCCACTACATGTCAACTCTCTCACCCTCAATTCACGCTCCCTCTCACTCAAACATGGCTATCACCATGGCAACAAGTCCCAGTTGCCGACTATGCATTCCGAGGGTCTAGTGTGCAATCCCATGCCAAGCATGTTCCCTTCGTCCAATGTGCTGGCCAACCGCAGCAACAGCATGTCCTATGACAGCCTCATTAATCCTGGAGACGCTCATCTCCTGGCACAGAGAGGGGTACCTTCAGTGACCTACCACACTCACTTCATGACCATGGGCCCAGATGGGACTGTAATGCAGCGATCGTCCCCACATGCCTATAGTCCAGTGTTTATGGGGGTCAGCAGACAGTCCCCTCAACCCAGAGACCCTTCGCCCTCTCTGCAGGGCATCACCTCTAGAGACAACTCACCCTCTTTTCAGGGACTCATCCAGAGGGACCATTCTCCGTCTTTTCATGGGTTGATTCCCAGGGATTTTTCACCGCAGGGCATCGCCTCACGAGCCCACACCCCACCGGGTCTAACATTGCGAAATATCCAGACGCAGAGCTTGGCCTCCCGGGAACTCAGTCCACAGGGCCTGACGCCTCAGCAGTCTCCCGCTGCTCGCTACGACACTTTAACAAAAAACATCATGGCGTCCATCCAGGAGAGGAGGGAACTAGAGGAGAGGGAGAGGATGCTGCGCATGCAAGCCAGATCGCAGGCCATCTACGGCCCGGATGTAGGTGTTTATGACATCCCCGTCAGGCGCAGCCTACCGCCGGACGGCATCCGCCCCATGGGTTCTCGGGGACCGACTCCCCCAGCTTATGGCTCCCGGGAATTCCTGATGAGCACCGGCATCCTCGGATACGGGATAAGGAGTTCGCCGCTCTCCAGTTGTTCTGCCTCTTCTCTTTCTCGGGGCCCCAAGACGTCGAGCTCCCCTCTGCAGAGTAGCAGCAGTGGCAGCTTGCAAAGCAAGCCCAGGTCGTCCTCCCCGGCCTTCTGTGCTTCAGACAGACAGACTCAGGCGCTCCCCATGTCCACGGCCACCCTGCCCCGCATCCCCTCCACGTCCAACTCATCAGCCACCTCCTACGGCACCGCAAAACGATCTTCTCTCACCTACAACTCTGAAGGGAAGGACTCCACTCCTGTGGGAGGCCTGAAATGAGAAATACTCTATCCTATAATGTAAGAATTACACTATCACAGTGTGCAGTGTTAGGCTGTGATTGGGGCTGGGCAATACATCGATATTATATCGATATTGTGACATGAGACTAGATATCCTCTGGGATTTTGGATATCATAATATTGTGATATGAGTTGTCTTAAGTGTTGCCTTTTCCTGGTTTTAATCATTTATGCCCTATTTTATACTTTCATAAATTGTCTGAAAAGTTCAAAATGAGCTAAGATAGACCATCTAAAACGCTCTCTTTGAAATTCAAAACATTACAATAATTCTAAATACATTTAGCCCTCAGCCCTAACTGAGATACTCAAAGGGTCCCACTCCCAACAGTGTAAATAGGTTTGTTCCTGCATGCAAGGCTGTGTGAGAAACATCTATGTGTGAAATGATAGAGGCCATTTTTGTAAATGGATCTTGAATGAAGACGACTAGGGTTGTGTCCAAAACCACATACTACATACTAGTACATTTGATTTATAAAGCACCTTTTGAATCAATGTTACAAGGTGCCATACAGTGCACAACAATGTAAAGCAATCAAGTTAAAACAAGGCACATACAGTAAGAGCAATAACACAACAAAAAGTAAAAGCAAAACATTGACCTGCACAAATAGGTCAGATAAAAATGTCATAAGACAAAGTGCTTATGAAATAAATAATGTTTTTAACAAGTTCTTAAAACTGTCAACAGACTCAGCAGGGCAGGGCGTTCCACAGTGTGGGAGCAACCACTGCAAAGGCCCAGTCTCCCTTAGTGACGAGTCTGGTCGCACGTATCTCCAGAAGGCCCTTGTCAGAGGACCTGAGAGATCTCACATTAGGATGTGCGCGCAGTAAGTCAGATAAAAAGTTTGGCCAGCCCATGTTATGCCTTATAAGTTATAAAATCAAATTTAAATCAATTCTGGATTTAATGGGTGCAGCCAACACCAGTGTTATATGTGCTCTGCGGTTAGTGTTGGTAAGAATTCTGGCAGCTGCATTCTGTACAAATTGTAGTCGATGTACAGAGGAACGGCTCAGGGTAGTGTGTAGAATCAGAACAGTCAAGAAGACGGGAAGAGACAAAAGCATGTATAATGTTTTCCAGTCTTGAGAAGTAAGGATTGATATACTAGTAATATGTATGACTGGGTAACCTTCTTTACATGGAACTAAAAGTTCATGCGGTTATCAAAAAATATCTTTTGCGGTATCTGTTACATTGGATGCCAATGGGCCAAGGGACAGCCAAATGACTACACAGTAGGCTATTGGCAGCCTACTGTTTAGTATCTACTAAGCAGTAGTAGGGTTTCACTTCAGATATAGTGAAAGCAATTTGTCATACTAAATAGTATGTTAGGATGTGATTTCAGACGGGGCCCCTGAATTTAGTGTGAATCTCACATACTATTTAGTAGCTAAGCATTGGACATACTAAAAAGTAATTTGGCATACTAAATAGTATGTTAGACAGTGTTACGGAATAGGCCATTTAAAAGGGTGATTCTCAGGTGTCTCCTCTTGCAGACAGATACAGTATCTATAACCTCATTTAGAGCAGAGGAGCAGTGCGGTGAATACAGATGACCTTATTTGTTTGTTTGTTTAAATATTGCTTTTGCGAAACGATGTGTATTTGTTTTTTTGTCTTGAGAAAAGAAAGAAAATCCCCTATTTAGTAATATTTTGTATGTGTTTGTATGAATAAAATGATTTGTTCATTTGTACATTTTATCCGACTTTTTCCCCCATATTGAGAGTTACACACTTACTGGTCGATTGAGCAGTAAGTACTATACAGACTGTATATCTGTATAAAAGTAGATTATTATGTTGTTTTGATCAAATAATTGCAATCAAAGATAGTTTTTGCTTTCCTGTAAACTTCTGAAAATGTAACTTACACCCTGATCCAAGCCCTCGATAATATATCAATCTCATTAATTTTATAATAATAAACTGAAACAATGAATAACACCAGAATACACAAACACAAACAGTCCCCATGAAATTCCATTCCAAGAGATTACAACTACGATTACACCATTTTGGTTGTGTCAGGTCGGTGACATCCTCTCACACTGGAGCAAGTATTTTAAATCCAAAGATTAGGTTTAATTCAAGCAGATAAGCACAATGGAACTGTTGTCAGGATTAGAGTGTGTGACTTCTTTAATATCACAGACCTGATATTAACTTCTTCGATGTCTTTATCATTGGTGGACAGTAACTAAGCACACTTACTTGAGTATTTACTTGAGTAATTTATTTTAGTATCTGTACTTCGGTATTTGTATTTTTGGATGCTTCAGTCCACTACATGTCAGGCCATGTCACAGAGACACCAGGACCCTATCACAGCCCTTCTCACAGCACTGTGTGACAGGGATGTCTCAGAGGGCCTGAAAGCCATGTGACAGGGCCTGACATCCCTGTGACCGGGGTGGTATGTTACCATGGTAGCATACTATTCAGTTTAAAGTCAAATCAGATATTTGGAAATCGATTAGATGTTTACTAAATTATATAAGCAATACACACAATAAACAATACAAAAAAAACACCTGTGTGAAGTGAGGGGCGCTCTAATCATCGTACATCATCAAGAATGGTGGTCCCTTATTGTCCAACAGACACATATGATGTAAATTATCCATCCAAATTATCATTGTCAATGGCATTTAATGTTTGTGTTCAGACAACACAAACATTAAACACTCAAAAATAAATCTTACGTTTGAATTGAGTGTGGGGGGTGGTAAGGGGCCTGGATATTGGAGAGGGGACAATAGTCCAAAAAAGGTTGAGAAAGCCTTATCTAGTGTATTCTTTCAAATGGTCTGTTTTGTACTATATTTGTATATGACGCCCTCTAGTGACAATTGTTGAGAGAAAGTGACACCATTGGGTATATTCCAGTCTATCCAAACAGTCAAATATCTCAAATATCATCTAGCAGACTTGCTGCAGGGACTACAAAGAGACCATAACTACTGTATTAAGTAGTTTTTGTTATATCCAAATCTGCCTAATATTCATAGCTGCATATCATAGGGATCCATAATACTACAGTATTTATTTTATGACCTATTGTATTAGTACAAACCCCAATACAAAAAAATATTATTTATTTTGTGTTCACAAGTTGGTTGAAGATACAATCCATTCATTTTATGTCAGCCACGAGAGCTGTTGACGAGTAGCCCTGCCTACTTGTCAACCAGTAACTAAGATGTTCTACCCAGCGGGGTTCACTTTGGAGCATTTAATTGTTTAATTAAGGCGTGGAATGGCAATCTTGGAATCTTAATGCATGCCCACAAATGCATATTAATGACTTTCATTAATAGTTGATCCAGTCCCTCAACTGGAAACCCTCCCAAGAACACATTAGATCCAGATCATATCAACATACACTATACTGCAATAACTGCATATTGAATTTCTGTTTTTTTTTTTTGTCATTTCTTGTAAATTAGGTTATTTGGGAGTTTATGTAAACAGGAGACTTGTAAAAACAAAAAGGGGGGGGGGGGGGGGGTGGGGGAGGAAAGAAAATCCATATACTGTACGATTCATGCCTTCAGACAAATACTATAGAGCAGTCCCCTTTCAGAATGGAAATGGAAATAATTCCCCATTAACTTTTCCCATAGACATTTCAAGAAGTATTTATTTAAAGATCTTTAAAGCCTCGGACAAAGCCAACAGCCGAGTTGACAAATCATGACAATAAAAAAAAAATTGTGCCGAACAAATAATTTAACAAAAAGTGTTGTACCCTGCCCTTTTTTCATCTATGGGAAAATTAATGGGGAATTCTCTTCCGGTGCCCTCGCAGGGGGCGGGACTGCGACGCTCTAGGTACAGTATATCAGGGGTTCTCAACCTGTGGGTCGCGACCCCTC
The DNA here is from genome assembly GCF_951216825.1 of Electrona antarctica. NCBI lineage: Eukaryota > Metazoa > Chordata > Actinopteri > Myctophiformes > Myctophidae > Electrona > Electrona antarctica. The sequence goes on from NC_136797.1 coordinate 33,817,844, forward strand.
GGGGGTCGCCAAATTATTTTAGGGGGTCCCCAAATTATTTTCAAAAAAAAAAAAAAGTTTTTCCACGGTTTTTCAAAAATAGCAGACCTACAAGCTCGTAGCGCGCCACTCAGTGGCGCGCTATGAGCTTGTAGATCTGCTATTTTTCATTAGCTAAATTATAACATAATGCTTAAAACACCAAAAGGGGTTCCCGCCCAAAATGGGTTAAGGTTATTGTAGCAGTCAATTTATATTGGGGGTCGGGAGGGGGCGGGGTGGGGGTCCCGAGATATTGCCAAAGCATTTCCGGGGGTCCCCGGCCAAAAACGTTGAGAACCCCTGCAGTATATAACCCAGGCCAGTACATGGAGATACCATACCATACAATCATTTCATCCAGTTGATTTGGTAATGTACAGTAGTAGTATATATTAGAGGTTAGTGGAAAGATGTTTTATTTATTGCATAGGAGGCCAACATTGGACTTTAAAAAAATTATAATGCATCCTTATTCTCCTATAGTTGATGTGTTGAGGATGATCAAAAGATGAACAAAGGCCTCCACCTCCAACAAGTTCAGTCAGAATGTGTCTATAAATGGGCCTGTGCATGTGAAATGGAATCTCTAGACATGAATGATAAGGTTTTGATCAATGGTTCTCAAAGTGGGGTCTGGGGACCTCCAGGGTTCCATGAGGGAGTTCCAGGGGGACCTCAGCAAAATTAGTTAATGTGGCATCAAAATCAGTTAACCTATATACATGAGCTATTTGAAAATAGCCAATCTAGAAACTCACAATGCGTCACATGACATTGCGCTGTGAGCTTGCAGATCTGCTCTTTCAAAAAATAGAAATGTGACACAAATCCTATGCATGGGGCCCCTGGCACAAACTATTTCCACCACTGGTTTAGATGAACCAATTAACGAGAATTCCCCAAGAATTAGCCAAGCATTAGGTTTGCTGTAAAGTGGCTTGTTGTGTGAAGCAACAGTGCTGGAGTGCAGTGTTTTCCCCTCAGTGATTGTTGCCATAGCCACAGTTTGACAATGCTAAGAGAGTGTGCTGCAGCATGGGAAACATCAATTGCAAGCGCAGACGGGGGCTCTAATTTGCAAAATGCACAGCAAAATAGAACGGGAAGCGTTGACCTCCCCCCGATTATTAGTTTACAAATAACAGTCTAAGCAATTTTCTTTCCTTCGTGGCCCTGTTTTGTAGTGCTCAACTAAATTTAGAATGTGCAGAAGAGCAACCTTTACAAAAGTTCTGTACTAGTAGTACTATAGTCCACCTTCAGTCCATAGCGTGTCAAACCTTTCGGAATGCCTTTGCATCTCTTTAAATGCAGGTTGACAACTTACTAGGCCAATTGTACTGGGAACAAAACCAGCTTTGTTTAATACAAATTTGGAATTGGCCCTTTTCCTTATACAGTATAATAGTAAATGTGGACTGTCTTTAAAATTACTTAATTTCAAAGACATTGATCAAATATTGATCTACTGTAGTGTGAGCCATGCTTTTATAGCTACAGTACGGCCCGATAATGTTATTCTATTCTTTATGTAGTGATACAGATTTCACTCACAGCCTTCCATTCTATATTTTGTCTCTTTTTCTGTCTCTCTCTGTGTGTGTGTGTGTGTGTGTCTGTGTGTGTGTGTGTGTGTGTGTGTGTGTGTGTGTGTCTGTCTGTCTGTGTGTGTCTCTGTATGTGTGTATGTGTGTGTGTGTGTGTGTGTGTGTGTGTGTGTGTGTGTGTGTGTGTGTGTGTGTGTGTGTGTGTGTGTGTGTGTGTGTGTGTGTGTGTGTGTGCGCGCGCGCGCGTGCGCATCTCTCTCCCTGTCTCTTTCCCTAGCCTGGAGTAAAATGGTAATGAGGGAAGCTGCTGTGGAGAGGGATTGCAGTTGGTTAAGCTAGAGGAGTGTAGCTCCACTGTGATATGCAGATTGTGCTATCTGAACTATCCTCCATCTTATACCGTGCTATGTATACACCATTTCTGCATAGCAAATATTTAATTGAACTGTACTAGTCTAATCCCAGTTAGACGCAATACAGGCTTGTATAATGAAAAGCCTGATCACCTTGAATGTTCTCTGCATAGTAGATGTTAGAATGGCCTAGTTAAGCCGATATTAGCAGGCTCAATAGGTTGCAATATTTGTCTGTGGAACTAAGAATATACAATATCTCATGTCTCCTCTTCAGAGACATTGCATATTAGCCACATGAACCCTAGCATCCCTTTTCTGATCCATAAGCTTGGGAAGTGAGTTTGTGTAGGGTAGTGGGTGGGGGGGGGGGGGGGGGGGGGGGGGCGTAGGATAGCCCAGGAGGAAAAAAGTATAGGGTTTCAAAAGGTTGAACATAATTATGAATTATGAATATAATAAAAAAGTAGGGTGATTCTGAGGACATGGCTGAGCAATGTCCATCAAACTAGATCTTCATCCTAAAAAATAATCAGTCTATGATTCTCCGGATGTTATGCACAGATGGGTGATTGGATGACTGTCAATTTCAGCTGCAGTGCCATTGATGCATTTCATCTCCTCTCCAGGCTCTGTGCTTATGATTAAGCACTTGCTGTGGTGACACTTGACATGGAGGATCTGTATAAATAACGCCCTGTCTCTTTGCTCCCTTGGATTTCGGCATGTTTTACATCCATCCATCCATTATTTATCACAATCCTGGGAGATGTGTGTCATGTATTATCTATTATACTGTTAGAACTTACATTCTTCTAATGTGGCACTGCTTCTTTTTATGCAGATGAACCTGATTGGCAGTAGTGCTGTTCCTAAGAAGCTGGCCAAGCAAAGCTGGCCAACCTCCATACTACATTAGTAGTATGCAGGATTTGATTAAAAAAATTGAGTGGGCACGGTGGCGCAGTCGGTACCGCTGTCGGTACCGCTGTCGGTACTGCTGTCGCCTCACAGCTAGAAGGTCCAGCCAGGGATGCTGTGGGCACTGGGGGTGTGTTCTCTCCTCTGCGTCATCAGCGCCCATACCTAGGTGGGGTTTGCGAAAGGGCCTTTCTGTGTAGAGTTTGCATGTTCTCCCAGTGTCCCCGAGGCCCCTAGGGTATAGGTACCCTCACAAAAAACATGCAGTAATCCTGGTCTCTATACTGCCTCCCCTGCCCTGGTCAGCCGGGGCACTGATAGAGGGGAAAGGAACTGGTTGGAATAATATGTTCCTTCCACACGCTATACTTCACCAGGGAAAAACACCCCTCTCAGGTGATAAGAAGCGGCCTGCTGCATTGAAGGAAGCATGAGCTCAGTTCGGGGCTCTCCCCAGGTAGAGGGAGAGTAGCACCCAGGATTACAGCTTAGGCAATTGGCACCGGGTGAAAAAATGGGTTACAAAAATGTGTGGGGAAAAAAACAAAAAATGAATCAAAACCCCAAACAGAAGGGGGCATACAAGCTCTACATTGCATCGCGATGTTGTGAGCTTGTACATTTGATATTCTTACTATTTTTAATTATGTTTGGACCAATTTGCCCAAAATTAGGGTTAAAGTGCTTAACACACATTTTTTTATAAAATTGTTAAAAGTGTGATCATCAAACATAAATATTAAACATGTCAGACAGTCTACATTTCCCAAAAGGAAATCCATGCATGTAATTCAATCTGACCAGAGGCAGCGACTAAACATATCACCACCAGCGATACAAATTAATTGACCAGAGGGGGGCATATCGAAAGCGCGCGCGCGCACGCACGCACGCACACACGCACACACGCACACACGCACGCACACACGCACACACGCACACACGCACACACACAGTAAATCGAACCCTAGGCAAGCATGTCAGTTTCAAAGTCAGGATGACATGCTTTGTCATTAGTAGTCTGGGAACAGACTCTCAGGCTGGCTGGCTAGTTTCCAGGGGCCAGAGAATTAGCATGGACATCATGATGTCTTACTGCCTGAATATAGACCACCATCTCATCCCATACATTCCATAGATTGATATCATTCTAGAATAAACTGACTGGCGAAAGAGCAACCTTTACGTGTTGTAGTAGCTTGGTAGTGGCCTTTTCTGGAATTCCCAGTGGGAAACAGAGTGGTCTTCATTTTTGAATATGGCCAGTGTGTTTTTCCAGAATCATCCATTATGTTTGGAAAATGATCTTCCGTCAACCTGACATACTGACATGTAGACAATATACAGTAACAGTAACATAACTGTGCTGTTCATAGAATTTCTCGTACATTGTCCTGTCCACTCATTTGCGGTGCCCTGCATGGAAGGTCCACAAGCTCACAATGTGTCGCGTTGTGAGCGACATGATAGGCTAAGTTTGGTGCAACTATGTATAAATCAGGCTTATATGTTGTGTACAGTAGCTTTAACTTTATATCCAGTTCTAACAGAGCTGGTGGGCAACCACATTATTTAAGCAAAAGTATCACTATCGCAATTTCGAAACACTCTGTTACAAGTAAAAGTACGGTATTCAAATTTTACTTAAAGGACAAAGGTACTGGTGTCAAAATATACTTACAGTACCAAAAGTAAAGGTACTTTTTGTAGAATGTTCCATTTTCAAATGTTTTCAAATGTTTAAAAAAATCTTTTGAAAACAGCAGATCTACAAGGTCCCAATGCGTCGCTTTGAGATGCGTTGTGAGTTTGTAGATCGGCTATTTACAAACAGCCGGAGTACGGTATGTACAGGGCTAAAGTGGTTAATGTACCGTATGTTTTGTAATATTAATCAAAATCTAGGAAATAACTATAGCCTAGTAACTTATGTTTTAAATACATTACTACAATGTAAATACATTACTTGAGTGAATGTGCTTAGTCACATTACCACTACATACAACGATGTATAAATCAGGCTTATCTTGTGTATATGTTATTATTTTTCCTCCTTGCCATTCACCACTGTTAAAACATTTGAAGGTGCCAAGGTGTTTCTTTTCTTCTAACCTTATCCAGAATGCGAGACCTTTTAAGACTCAGTATCTGGTTAAAAACCACATTACTGGGGAATGTTTGAACTTGACCTAGTGATATTTTGCATCTTGTTTTCCAGAGTTTGGCCAATACAACAACAACACACAATCCACCCAAATAAATCATTTTTTTCCTTCTCAAATGTCTTACATCTTGTGTAGCTTTAACTTCATATCTAAACAGAACAGAGCTATGGTGGGCAACAGAGGGGTGGGGGCAACGGATGAAAGGCCTGCATTGACTCCACTGAGCCGCTGTGTGAGCGAGTCTGTGGGCATTGATGTGAAATTCCATGCTGAGCGAGCAAAGAATGTGGAGTTATTAATCACAATTACTACACACAATTACTACTGTGCGGCAGTGTAATGTAACATGGATCTTTCTGTGACTGTGTGTGTGGGTGGGTGGGTGGCTGTGTGTGGGTGGCTGCCCACACAGTCTACGCAAAACCTTTTACATTCAATGTTCCCTTTTTGTTTCTTTTTTTTACGTGCATACAGTTTGGATTATAGATTCTCCTATATCCCATATGTCATGATAGAGGTTAGAGGTCTTAGAGTTATTTTAATATTCACATCCTGCCAATACAAAGCCTCACTATTCTCAAGACAGCAGTGTTGCCGCCTAAAGCTGACGCCTGTAGTTGGGGAAAATGTCACCATGCAGGCGCTTTTGAATTCATCAGCATACAGAATGGCATACTGATCTGCACTATAGTTGGTTTTATTTGATGCATTCATACTATGCACTGCAGAAAAACAACCTGACCTTATTGGTTCTAATGGTGTGTGAGACAGTTCCGACTAGTCTACAGCATGGGGCAACAGCATTATCCGAGAATCATTGACTTATGTTGCAAATAACAGCTATTAGTTGAATGAAGTTAAATAATGAACAATAATATTAGAAAGGAAAGGAACACTGTACCTGTAACTTTTGTGTGTACCTTTGCCTCAGCATAAATACTGCAGGGAATGGCTGCTATTGAGGGGGCTGAGGTAGATTGTAGGTGCGTGGGGTCAGTGGTTCTGTGGGATCGGTTGTTTCTCTCTGGCTAGCAACTCTACATCTGACCTCAAACCTCAAATCCTTAGATCTCTATATATGGATATGTCAGAACCTGTTCTGACATTCCATATGTTGATCCTTCCCCATCCATCCTTCCTCTTCGATGTCTCCCTTTTGATTGATACCTGTCCATTCAAATTTCAAACTCTAGACGGGCCTGTCCCAAAGTTATTATTAGTGCAGCTGCGCCCGGCAGCCGGCGAAAACTAGAGTTCTCAACAGGCCCGAAAATTAAGGCCCGGCCCTACCTGGGACCTCATCAAACCCTACACTCAAGAGAATGTCCCCGCTACCACCCTTGAATCTCCATATACTGTATGGAGCTGACCTGTTCTGACATTCCATATGTTGATCTGACCTCATCAAACCCTGTATACTCAAGACCTGCTCCTTATATGGACAGTACAGAATTCATTCCATGTTGATCTGACCCCCCATGCCAAAGCACCAGTGCTCGCCCAGCAGTCTGCCATCAATGAGGCGGATGCGTGCACGCGGTGCTTCTCGCCCTCAGGCGTCTTACTGGTATTTAGCTGTGAATTCATAATAATAATTTATCTGCAAACTATTATGTCATTTTAGAAGCAAAATTGGGGTCAATTATGCCGCTAGACAAAGCAACTCCTCGCTCTACTGACCGTGATACTGACATGATACCGACGTGATACTGACATGATACTGACCGTGATACTGACATGATACTGACATGATACTGAACATGATAGTGACATGATGCTGACCGTGATAATGACATGATACTAACATGATACTGACCTGAAACTGACAGTGATGCTGACCGTGATAATGACATGATACTAACATGATACTGACATGATACTGACCTGAAACTGACAGTGATGCTGACCGTGATAATGACATGATACTAACATGATACTGACCTGAAACTGACAGTGATGCTGACCGTGATAATGACATGATACTAACATGATACTGACATGATACTGACCTGAAACTGACAGTGATGCTGACCGTGATAATGACATGATACTAACATGATACTGACTTGAAACTGACAGTGATACTGACCGTGATAATGACAGTGATACTGATATGCTGACATGATACTGACTGTGATACGGACATGATACTGACATGATATTGACCGTGATACTGACATGATATTGACCGTGATACTGACATGATACTGACTGTGATAATGACATGATACTGACAGTGATACTGATATGATACCGATATGATACTGACAGTGATACTGACCAATGTGACCATGATACTGACAGTGATACCGATATGATACAGATTTGATACCGACATGATACTGACCACGATTCTGACATGATACTGACCATGATACTGACATGATATTGACAGTGATACTGTCCAAGATACGGACCTGAAACTAACCCCCATGTCTTCATCAGAACCTGGATCCGATGGAGACAGCTATCTTACTATTTATGTTGTAGTTTTTGTGCAACCAAGTCAGTACCAATTAGCATCAGTGTTCAAATGGTTGTTAGACATGTTTACTACATGGTATGTGTGTGTCATGGTATGTGTAGTCTCTCGAGACAGATTGTCGTATGTGTGACTCATGTGTACTGTATGTGGGGGTTATTTGTGCAGAAAAATATTTTGAACACAAACTACCATTTTTTGAGAAGACAAAATTTAATTACGCATGCTTTGAGGCAAACTGGGACAAGAAATATTTATTTTCAGGGCAGATGAGAGATTTAGCTTGGAGAATAATTATTCCTGGTTTATATATCATAACTCTTGCTTGTCTGTTTTACAAACACTCTCATTAAGCTTGATTTATACTTTGTGTTGTGTGGTTGTAGATCTGCTACAGTTTGCAACACTGTTGTACGATGGACTATAAATTAAATATAAATGGGCAAGTGGCATTAGCTGTTCCTTGCGTCAGCCTCTTGTTTAAATAGGTCTCATGAAGACAAAGACGAGTGTCTCGCAGGGAATAAAATATTTTTTTTCCTGGTAGCCAAATATGTTTGTGTGCAGTAGCCTATGATGAATTGTCTTGGTACTTCATGCAGTATATCTCTCTATTTCTGTACTTTTCCATCCCTCTTTCCTTAAGTCTCCTGTTGTCCTGAATGTGGGTGACAGAACTAAACTAAGTGTGGGCTTCTCAATGCTCCAGCTGCATCTATTTCTGAGCCCACAGGGAACTGGAGAGTGTATACGAGCACGTTCCCCTTTCTCAGTCTGCACCGTCTGCACCGGAGCGTTAAGTAAAATCAAGTGTAAAACTTTACCCTTGCAGGTCAATCTTTACACAGTTAAATTAAGATTTGACTATGTCTATTGTGTACAGAGGGAATGGATCGAAGTGCCAGAAAATAGGGACAGCGCAAGGATTTGCAGGGCTCCTCACTTAGAGTACCAAACTGACTGGATAGTTTGATTCAGCATCCGACTAATAGACCCCCCCCCCCCCCCCCCCCCCTCTCTGACACACATGCACGCGCACGCACATTAACTGCTGCTGTTGCTATGACAACGCAGATCAGAGGGTTGAGTGTTGTGATGAGGCTGCCTGATTTTAGTTGTTGATTCAGCATCTCTTTCAGGATGGCAAAGTACTGCATTCATCCCAGCTCACTGTGTGGACGGTGGACGTGTGAGGGAATGTGCACGTGTGCCTGTGTGAATGGTGTGTGTAGTACTATGTGTGCATGAGAGAGAGAGAGAGGGGGGGAGAGAGAGCGAGAGAGAGAGAGAGAGAGAGAGAGAGATGGAGTGAGGGAGGGGACGGCAGAAAGAGAGAGGGAAGGGGAGAGAGTGAGAGAGAGAGAGAGGAAGGGGGAGAGTGTGCTGATGTGCAGTGGTCGCTGGGTGGAGGGATGGCCGCTCACGTTTGAACAGCCTTGACACTCAGAGGGAAAGTGAAGGAAGAAACCAGCCAAGGGAGAGGGGGGGAAAGACGCAGTTTTTGCACCTCAGAGGGGACTAATATTTGCCGTCTGTGTGAGGGTCTATTACAATCAGAGCAGATTTAGCAATGCCTGCTGAAGTGAAAGAGGTAAGAATATATATTTATATATATTTTTTTACCTTTGAATGCCTCTAATATTTGCTTTTTTGCCCTACACCACAGAAAGCTCTAGCCCACAGCAGCGCTTTGCATTCCACCTCTGTCATGCTGCATGAAGGCACAGCACTACTCTTCTCTCACCACTGTTCGGTGCAATCTCCTTGTGTGTGTGTGTGTGTGTGTGTGTGTGTGTGTCTGTGTGCAGGGACGTACTGTACATATAGCATCTCTTACGTGTGTGTGTGTGTGTGTGTGTGTGTGTGTGTGTGTGTGTGTGTGTGTGTGTGTGTGTGTGTGTGTGTGTGTGTGTGTGTGTGTGTGTCTAAAAACCATACGCTTTTAAGGAGGGTATTGATCATTGGTTGCATTATAAGCAGTGGCTGTGAGGCAGGTTCATGTGCTGCATATTCTCTAACACACACAGCTCACCATATAGCCTTGGTGTGTCAGAGAGACATTAAATCTGACCATGCAGTATTTAACTGTTTGAGGACCAGAGGCTTCTATAACATACAGTAAAGCCGTAAAGAGAAAGGAGGGTCCAGGGTCTCAGTGGGGAGTTTGGGAAAGGGTCTTACAGGATGTGTGTGTAATGCTTTTTTTTTTTTTTGGTCGGGCCAGATTGCAAATAAAGGACAAATAGAAAAAATAAATAGATACATCTGTTCTGTGCTGTATATTCGACTAATGTGTAGAGGCAACCGTACAGCTTAAATGTCTGAAATGAGAAGTATCTTTCATTTTAGATATCGCTTTTGGTTGCAATTAATGCACAGTATCTTCTCTAGATTGACACCTACTGTATCGATTCAATACCCTGATGGGGGGGGGGGGGGGGGGGGGGGGGCCTGCGGTCTGTTGTGACAGATTAGTGAATAATGTATTCTGACTTACTTCAGAGGCATGACTTCATGTTTTAGCATCCTATGGATATGGAGCCATTACGGTTTCAGCCACACTGCTCGAAACACGTCATATATGTTATTGATAATTTATTCTAGACTTGGACTAAAATGGATTTACCTTGGTCTTACCTCTACAAGGGGTAGCATTATGCATCCAGCATTAAGTGAGATTTCATGTCCTTGAGATGGGCACTGAATCTAAACTCACTCTATATACCACCAGACTGTGAGCCTTTCAAAAATAAAGCAGCACTATTGGTCTTGATAGGAGAGTCGACTAGATTAGAACAAGCAGTATGAATTATGTCTTCTGCATCACTGACCCCAACACATTTGTAAATCTAAAGCAGCAGCATAAGAGTGGGGCTGTACAGATGAAGCAGCAGAGAGCCTCAGCTTGTCACAGCCAGACGTACAGTACCTGTTCACTCTGAGTGAGTGAATGAGTTGTGCGTTATTCAAATAAGGCCCTGGGGATCCCTGGAGCTTGAGCAAGACTCACTATCCCAGCCAACAGCAAAACAGTTACTTAGCCAACTTACTATGGTTCTCCAATCCCTTAATTAAGCTGTGGTCTTGAAGAATAATACAAATACTGCCTAGTATCTGACAAGAGTCTGTCACTTTGGCACCACATAACTATGGTTCCAATCATTTACCCATAGGTGCTCATGTTAGGATCCTCTCATGAGACCCCTTTTCCACCGGTTGGTTCCCAATGGGAACCGGTTCAGTTCTTTTTGTTTTTTAGTCCATGAGCCAGAGCTCCAAAATTGGTGGGCAAACTATACCCTATATTAAATTGTTTATAGGATCAATACAAGTAAATGAATACATGAAAACCCTTCCACAGTAGTAGCTTTTTCATATTTTCGATTATTTAGCATATTCTCCTACATAATGCCTCATTTGCATATTTAAAAATGTAAAATTTGTTATACAATAAATCAATGTCTTCATGTAAGTACTAAATTGGGGAAGTTTCATGGTGATAACAATCTAATATAGATATGGTTTTGCCCACTCAATTCATAATTAACGTTTCAATTTTGGAGCTCTGGCTCATGGACTAAAAACCAAAAGGAACTGAACCGGTTCCCATTGGGAACCAACCGGTGGAAAAGGGGCCTCAGTGTGTTCTGTGTGTTCGTTTGGTCCTCTCTCTCCCTCTAACACATTTCATTGCATGGAAACTGGGCCTGGTTGAGAAATCAAGATTGCGTGTGATCAAGCTCTTGTACTAATGAGCCCGATGCTCTTTGGCTCCAGACTTACTACATTACAAGAATTGCAATGACTGCAGTGTTTGATGCGGCTGCCTTCAAAATGGGAATTTAGAGTTAATTTAACAACATTAATAGAGCATATTAGAACAGAATACTGAATAATTATGTGGGAAATTGCCTGTGCTTCAGTTCTGCGGTAGGATAAAACGAAGGATACATTTAGATTAGTTTAGATAAAAGTCTAAAAAAAATCATTTACTGTTTAAATAGTGGGGAATCAGTTTAACAACTTAGAAAGTTAATGGAATATGAAGACTTGTCACAGCTGAGTGACATGACGTTCATGAGCCATGTCAAACCACATTCAGAACTACATGCCAGTGCACGTAGTTCTGCACCACCACAGAGGTTGTGGGTTCGAATCCACCGTGGTGCATCCGGCCTTGTGGAGCGTCTCCGTCTATATGAACACATTAGGCCTGAGAGGCCCTGTGTTTGGAGGAGGGAAGTCGGGCGGGGACGGTGATATTTATGATTATCACTGCATGTATTCCTAGGACGGGACGTGTTGGGGGTGGGAGGAGTAGGACAAAGGCTGTACATCTTCTTCCCGGTGGGGGCTCCTCAGTCAAGTGTTAAGTGAGTCAGTAGGATACAACACACAAATGTGACAGGATTTGACTGAGGGGCTGCCATCCTGAAGCCTCCAGCTTTTCACCAGATGAGATAAACACATTTTTCTTTCATAACCCTAAACATGGTATGTATAGAGTAGACCAATTATTTGTTTACAAACATTGGGACTGGGCGGCGCACGGGTGACTGTTTCATGTAATCAATCCCAACAGATCTCCAAACCTGTTGTTTTGGGGAGCGCTGGTTTCAGTCCATTCAATCTCTCTTGTGTGTTGGCTAGTGAGATGCACCCTAGGAGACATTTATACTTCAAAGCGCAACAGTATTGCGCACAGAGAACAGCTGATATACAAGCTCACATCGCATCGTGGATGCGACTGACACCATCGTGGGACGAAGTATAAATTATACTTGATGGGATGCAGGTGCGCGTGCAGCCATAGACAACCAGGCTCTGCTGCCGTGATCATGAGCGCACCTCCCGTTCTTATGACAGCGACTGGAGGTGTGGTTTTGAGGACAACTGTTTTGAATTGCTATTATTGTTCAAACACAACAGAAACCAATGGATTATATATTTCAAGGGCGAGAGATCACAATAAATCCTAATCATTCTTCCTCCACACTGGGATAAAAAGAGCATCTGAAAGTTTGATGGGGCATTTTTACACGTGAGTGCAGTTAGAACTTTTCCATTGCATCTTATGAGAGGTGGTGTTCTTCTGCTGCCGTTATGCGTGCGCATGCTGTTGCTTATCAGTGTGACGTCGTCTGTTAAGGCGTGTATTCTGGTATGTATCCTAATTTCTACTGGGCTCGGGACATCCACAATGCTAGATACAGCATGTATGCCACCTGTGTGTGTGCGTGCGTGCGTGCGTGCGTGCGTGCGTGCGTGCGTGCGTGCGTGCGTGCGTGCGTGATCCCCTACTTCTAGATATCTAGATATTGTCCCAACCATATCAATGTAAGTGCAAAATAGGATAAGCTGCATGGCTGTCTCATCAGCATAACAATTATAAATGGAAAGAAACATCTCATTTGTCTACTCTGCCTGTGTCTCAGAGGATCGAGGACTGTGGACAGTTCAGAAACCTGCATACCAGTGACATCATTGATGGGGATCCCAAGCTAATAGAAATGACAGGCTTTTTATTCCTGGAAAGTTAGCATGTTATAATGGAAGCTATTGATTCCAATCAAAGTTAAAACAAATTAAGGAATATATAAATGTGCAAAGTAACAGATGGCCACTTCATTACAGGGGATATGGTGTGGATATATTTATCCTAATTTCTACTGCATGGGCTCATGATCATCCACAATGTTAGATACAGAATGTAGCTATGCCACCAGAATAGTTTGTGTGTGTGCGTGTGCGTGTGCGTGTGCGCGTGCGGGCGAGAGAGAGAGAGAGAGAGAGAGAGAGCTGGCTCAATGGTGCAATGTTATAAAGGACTTTGATTTAAATGCATAGCAAACAGCAGACCCAGCAAGGCTGGACTGTATAGACTTGGTGCACCGATATAATTCTGTGTTGATCATGTGCATGTGTGTAGTCAATAAAGCACAAGAAGCTTTAATTACAAAACGGTCTCATCAATCGTGTTGGAAAGAAAGTAGCACCAAGTGTGCAACTGTGACTTAACGACAAATCGTGGAACAATGTACTCACTGCTCTGCGTCTCATTGGTGGGCTATGGACAGTTCCGAAACCTGTCTACCAATGACATCATTGATAATGATGGGGGTTCCAAGCTAATGGGAAATACAGTTTATTTAGTCATAATACACACTTCAATGTCTCGGTTATAAGCTAGACATCTCGCTCGTATTATACAAATAACCGGGGTTACTTTCGTAACCTATAGATTTCTCTTCCTGGAAACTTATGTTGAAATAGAAGCCATTAATACAAAATTTTAAAAGTTTGAAAAGACCAAACTAGGCTACTGCTGATGTCACTGGCAGGCAGGTTTTTGAACTGTTCACAGCCCTCCTCAGAGACAGAGTAGACATAAATGATACCATCTTGGGTGGCTATAGCTGAGTGGGTATAGAGGCCATCTGGGAAACGGAAGTGCCCCCACTGCTCCGGTTTGTGCCCTGGCCTATGTGTCGAAGGGTCACTGAGCAAGATACGTATAACTACTCCCTATAAAATACAAAATCAGTAATACAGTATATTAATCTGATTCTGAAGTCTGATGGAATGGCTTCTAATACAGGGGTTCTCAACGTTTTTGGCCGGGGACCCCCGAAAATGCTTTGGCAACGTCTCGGGACCCCCGCCCCGCCCCCTCCCGACCCCCAATATAAATTGACTGCTACAATAACCTTAAACCATTTTGGGCGGGAACCCCTTTTGGTGTTTTAAGCATTGTTATAATTTAGCTATTTAAAAATAGCAGATCTACAAGCTCATAGCGCGCCACCGAGTGGCGCGCTACGAGCTTGTAGGTCTGCTATTTTTGAAAAATCGTGAAAAAATAAATAAAAAAATAAATCTTTTTTTTTTTTTTTTTTTTTATAATTTGGGGACCCCCTAAAATAATTTGGCGACCCCCCGAGGGGTCGCGACCCACGGGTTGAGAACCCCTGTTCTAATACACAGGTATCGTTTGCCTGGCTGCGGCTACAGCAGTGGTGTTGGTGTACCTACTTGATGATCTGCTCAGCCCTTGTTAGTTACACATGATTCTTGTATTGACATTAGAGTGTTCACTGTAGGGAGTGAAGCTCACCTCTGAGAAGGTGGGCTGTAGTGCTTTGTGGTTGATGGCGGTGCCGTTTCCATACCATTTAGTGCCGCTCGTAAGGATGCTCTCAACGGTGCAGTTGAAGAAGGACCTGGGCTGGGATGGGGGCTCAGTGGCTCACCCTGAATGTCTTCAGGCGCCAGAGGCAGTAGAGGCATTGCTGAGACCTCTTCACCACGTGCATGGCGTATGGAGGGACGGTGGGACAGTGAACCTGAGATGATAGAATTCAAAATATTTCAAAAAATATTAATATTAAAATACTTTGGGATTCACTTCCTAGCGGCGGACAGACGAACAGAAACACAGGAGCAAGAATTTTGCCTTTCGCCTTCTGGAGATAATAAAAGGACAAACTAACTGGCGAACTTATTTTGTGTAACTGGTCCTATAGAAAAATCTTCTAAGCTTGACACCAGAAAGTAATATTGTGTGTGTGTGTGTGTGTGTGTGTGTGTGTGTGTGTGTGTGTGTGTGTGTGTGTGTGTGTGTGTGTGTGTGTGTGTGATTTAGGAGCATAGCTCGGAGGGGCCTTGCCCCTTGCCTCTGCCCTTGCCCTTATCCCAAGATTCTAAAGAGGCAGCTCAGGACCACCCATCCACCAATGATGATCTGGACACGCCCACCTCCAACATCTCCATGGTGACCTCTGCCAATGACAGCTCAACAGAGACAGACACACCACAGCAGACAGACACAGAGGTTTGAGACTTTATCAGATTGAATGCATCGCTAGTACGCTGTTGGCATCATTCTTTTCTCTTGCTTCTGATTGGCTGAATGGCAGGAAGGGGACCTTCTTCTGCCAAAAAGGGGTCAGGTTCAAATAACCTTGATAACAAGCTGCATTAGTTACTAGATTTTCAAGCCTAACATCATTACTTCGAATCTCACATAATGTGCTTCCTGTCACTCTTGTAATGTTTTACATGACTGATGATGACATAGGAATCCCCCTCCACCCCCCAACGCCCTCCCTAAACTCTCTACCATTATTTGTGTCTCTACATTTATTTTAGGCAACCTAAATTAAACACATTCTAAAACACATTCAGATTCTATACACCCCTGGCCGTATACAACCTTCTGTTCTCAGCCCAAATGGAAACAGCAAATATATTGGCTTATCTTATTATTATCTTATCTATTTCCTGATGCATGCACAACAGTGTCTGTGCTTTATGTCTAAAGAGATAACAGTAATGTATTTTGTAGGGCTTATTTCTTCTTGCCAGGATTTATGAGCCATTATATGCTTTTAATATCAGACATCCATTAAAGAGTCCCATCGGTAACAAGACGTTTTATTTTTTATTTTTACTTAAACTGATTGACAGAGAATACTATAGTGGGGAGAATGTGAAACGTCATTGTACTGTATTTCATAAGACTAATTTAAATCACTTGACAGTTGTTGTTTAATGGAAATCAATTGGTTTCGTTCAAAACAAGCAATGTTGTGAAAGAGTTATGTCAAAACCGTCAGGACATTGACTTAAGTGCAATTTACTCTACTCTACTCAACAATAGCTGGACCCCAGCTTGTCTCATCAGGGTCCAATCTAAACTCATTTTCAACAGAACTCATTAGTCATTGGCAGGCAAATTTGCTGGTGGTGTACAAAGCCTAGAATATTGTGCTAGAATGAGGATGACAGATGATTTCTAGGACAAATGAGTTCAGTGGCCTTTATGATTTAATGAAGGTAAAAGTTAACATTTAGATACAAAAGCATGTTTTGTCTTTCCAAGAAAACCAAACACTGTCTCGGATGTCTACTACAGCATTTGGGTTTGGTTCAAGGGAGTTGAGAATACTGGCATCAAGCAGCCTATGCCAATATATGCCCATATATGGAGAACCGGTTGTGAAAAACTGCAGCTCCGACCGAGTTGCCCAGGCATATCATGCGCATATGGGACTGACCGATTTCAAACTAGGCGCACACATCAGTGAGGACTTGGTAATATGTTTGGGTGAGTTCAGGTTATGGTTACTGTTGTTTCTAGTCAGAATACTTGAAGACTATGACATCATGGACTCCATATTTGGGCATCACCGACCTGCATCACAGATGCTCCTTGAAATGTGTCTTTCATAAGTCAAACGCCACACAAAAGGGTACCGGATTGTCTGCAAAGCATTGCAAACTACACAGCCAGCTAGCTTGTTAGCCTGGAAAAAATGTCTGTCTGTGCCAGCATGCAGCTCATTGTGCTGCTGGTATGCAGCCTGTCACTGCATGCAGCGATGGGACAACACGACGACTGGATTGACCCATATGATATGCTCAACTACGATCCGACCACTAAAACCATGAGAAAACCCATAGAGGCATCAAACTATCCGAGTCTGCCAATAAATATAAGAGAATACATTCAGGACTACAATGAAGATGAGCTGCCAGTTTGTAACCACAAAGTGGAAATTTTGCGAAAGCAAGTTGAAGATCAGAAGAGGAACATTGCATTTCTTCAAGAACAGCCCACGTGCACGCCAGTGTTCAAACAATTTCTCACCAGGCTCCTGAAGAAGATAGACATAATTGGTGTGCCCAGTGACCTCAAGAACATAATATTTTATGACGCCAAGGTGAGACTGTCCGCACAAGATGTGGTGGAGATTCGGAAGCTTCTGGGGGGTGAGGAGAGCTGGATATCAGAGGCGCTGGGTGATTCTATTGGTCAAATGTTGGTTGATCTCAAACCGCATGACTACAAATCCTGGAAGTGGCACTTTGAGGACACCTTTGGTGTGGAGATCAATACCGTCTTGAAGGTGTCCCTGTGTGTGATAGTCATAGTCACCGCCATTTGCATTGAGCTGTGGTCTTGAGCTTGGTTTGTCCAATGCAAGAGAATGTTTGCTATCTGCTTCTTCATCAGTATCGTCTGGAACTGGTTCTACCTCTATAAGGTTGCTTTTGCTGAGCACCAAAACAACATTGTGAAAATGGACAGAGTAAATGACAAATGCACTGGGATGAAGACGATTGACTGGAGTGACAGCCTGCAGGAGTGTTTCAGAAGTACATGGACCCTTTCTTACAGATGACCCCTGTAAGAAATACTATGAAGTTCGCATGGTCAACCCAATCCTGTTGGTACCTCCTACTAAGGCCATATCGGTCACCATCACCACGTTCATCACAGAGTCTCTGAAGCATGTTGGCCAGGGGATCAGTGAGTTACTCAGGGCGCTCCTCAATGACTTACCTGTGCCCCTGCAGATCCCTGTTCTCCTCACTGTTGTACTCTCCATCCTGGTGTTTCTGTATGGCGGTATTCAGGCAGCCTTCCAGTATGGCATCACTGCACCACTGAGTCACCATCACAGGGATCTCCCTTCCCTGGCTGTGGAACAGTCCCAGCCCCCCCAGCTGACAGACGTGGAACACTACAGGCTAGTGGTCGGGGATGCCCCTCAGCACAGCAGACTGGACATGTTCTCCAGATGACGACCAATAGATTGAGGGAGGAGCCGGCCAAGGAGCTTGTGGAGAATCTGCACTGGGCTGACCAGCCCTTCAGCGACGACGTGATCAATTTGGGGAAGATGGAGTGCCCTCTTGATGCAGAGCAGCCAGAGGGAGGTTCTTTAGTCACTGACTCTCAAACTGAAGAAGACTCCGATCAGGAGGAAACATGGGAGGAGGTGGCAGAAGTAGTAGCAATAGCAACGTAGCGGATTAAGTGCGAGTCAAGAAGCAACGACTCTAGTGGTTTTCCTCTAAGGGTCTTTTTGCACCACAGAACCTTTCTCACTGGACAAGTTTAAGGCATACCGATCATACCGGACACCGGTGCCTGAATCTCAGAATATATAACTAAAAGGCTGCACTTTATGGTAAAACTTGCACTGATCTGTTGGTCTGTTTAGTACCACCTTGATAAAGAAATAAACTATATTTTGTTGCTTAATTGACTCATTGATTGATGCTTCTCAGGTTAAATATTGATATGCAATTAAACATGCAATTATTTTTTATTAATTAATTACAAAACCTCTACTTAGATTTTTTTAATTGAGTTTCAGCTCTACTTTGAATAATTGTTTTGATATTAGAGGGGACAGTGATTGAATTATGAGACCTAGGGGACCCTATTTTCGTACCCCTTATCTCTAAACTTCTTTGCCTTTTTTTTACTATTTTGAAAAACATTTGATACTTCAAATAGCCGATCTGCAGCGACATGTTGTGAGCTTGTAGATTGGCTATTTGAACTTTTAAAAATGTTTTTTTCAAAATAGTAAAAAAAATCACACCCGTGTGAACTGAGTGGTGTAAGGTTTTATATAGCATGATCAGCTGTGGTCTGACGTAATGTCTGACGTAATGAAATCACACAAAATATGTTAAGTAAAAAAAGCTATCATTTTTGATAAATGTATGTATCACACCCGGATGTGATTTCACAACTGGCTGTTTTTGCGCAGAGAAAATGACCACGGTTGCTACGGTCATCCAGTTCACCCGGGTGTGATTTAATTACGTCAGAAATTATTTTGAACATAGCAACCATGCTCATTTTTTTCTGCACACAAAAGCCAGTTGTAGGAGTGGTTTACACCACTCAAAAAATAGGTAATGCATGTACGAAAATAGGGACCCAATTGTATAAGTTCTAATGTGTCTGTGTCTATTCTGTGATGATACAAAATATTTCTGCAAGTCAGATTATGTTACAACAAAATATAAAAAATAAAGGAATTTTATAAACAAAAGGTTTTTGACTTATTGCGACCGCGGGTCACATTTACTATGAAATCATACATTTTTGCCCGTCAGTCAGCCAGTCAGTGTATCACTCAAAATCCCCATACATGGGAAAGCCATGTGTGGTGGGGGGCTCAGAGTGCACCCACTAAGGAAAGTAGGCTTTCTAATGACACAACCCGCCTTTGTTTTGGTGAGTAGAAAAAAGGTTATTTTTATTTTAAGACGAGAGGCTGGTCTGCATTCATGCGAGCAGCGGAAGTCGAGAGTAACATAGCTCTAAATGCAACGCATTAGAGCTATGGACCAGAGCTAGGGAAAGCCCCCATATATGGTGCCCAGGTCTCGTGACATCACGTGACATCGGAGATCCCTGATGTCATAGTAAATGCGACCTGCAGTCGCTACTAAGACCATATATGGAGATCCCTGATGTCATCAATATTGGCCAGCAACTCTACATCTGACCTCAAGCCATTAGATATCCATATATAGATATATGTCGGAACCTGTTCTGACATTCCATACATTGATCCTTCCCCATCCATCCTTCCTTTTCGATGTCTCCTTTTTGACTGATACCTGTTCATTTAAACTCTAGACGTGCCTTCCCCAAAGTTATTAATGCAGCCGGCCCGGCAGCCGGCGAAAACTAGAGTTCTCAACAGGCCCTAAAATGAAGGCCCGACCCTACCTGGGCCCTCATCAAACCCTGTACACTCAAGACACTGCCCCCGCTGCCACCCTTAGATCTCCATATATGTCGGAACCTGTTCTGACATTCCATACATTGATCCTTCCCCATCCATCCTTCCTTTTCGATGTCTCCCTTTTGACTGATACCTGTTCATTTAAACTCTAGACGTGCCTTCCCCAAAGTTATTAATGCAGCCGGCCCGGCAGCCGGCCCGGCAGCCGGCGAAAACTAGAGTTCTCAACAGGCCCTAAAATGAAGGCCCGACACTACCTGGGCCCTCATCAAACCCTGTACACTCAAGACACTGCCCCCGCTGCCACCCTTAGATCTCCATATATGGAGCTGACCTGTTCTGACATTTCACCCAGCAGTCCGCTGTCACCCAGGCGGACACTTCTCACCATCAGGCATCTTACTGGTATTACTCAGTCTCATACAAGCTGTATGAGATGTTATACACACACATGCGACACGCGATGGCAGGACTTGTCTTACAATGTTATAATAATCATTTATAGCGCTTTTTAAGTGCTCAAAGCGCTTTACAATGGTCCATTTATTCATACATTGGGAGGCGAACAGTCGACGCCAACGTCCTCACTTCCCACATGCACACACCAATGGTGGCAAGCTACCATGTAAGGCACAGACCAACTCATTGGAGTGAGACAACGTGGGGATCACTGTCTTGCCCAAGGACACTTCGACATGTAGACAGGAGGAGCCGTGATTCGAACCGCTGACCCACGGATCATTGGACGACCTGCTCTACCTCCTGAGCCACAGTCGCTCCGTTATAACATTTTTCTCTGCCCCGAACTACAGTTGCCTTCCCATTCTGTCCACAATTGTTAGGGAGGTATAGGGATCATTATTCATCAAGTCATAACCTGTCTGTCTGTCTGGCACACAGTAATGGGAAATGGACCCTTATTATGATATATTTTTTACACTCAAAATGACACTTTTGCTGTGTACCTTTGTACCTCATTCTAGGACTCCAGAGCAGTGGAGCAGGAGTGCGAGCATGTAGAAACTCCAGATACCGCTGGGCCGCTCAACCTCGAGATGTCTGACACGCCTGAAACACTTGAGACACCTGATACACCTGAAACACCTGAAGCACCTGATGCAACTGATACACCTGACACATGCCAGCCACCCTCTCAATTTGTTCCAGAAATCCCACCTGAGCAGTCCACGTCTGCAGCAAACAGCCAAGCCGCCGAGTCCCTTGAACCAACAATAACAACCAGTAGTACCACTGTCACTACACTCGGCCACACTTGGCCAGTGGAGGCCCCGTCTGTGAACACAGAGGGCCAGAACAGCAGCCACTACAACGTTCCCGACAACTTCGGTGGCCTTGGAGGGGACATATGTCCAGGGTATGGAAGCCTGTCCCGAAATGGTCTCCCCAGCTACTGGCCCTCAAGAAACCTCCAGCCTGGGACTCACTACACCCTGCCCCTTCCTCCCAGGGACAACTATGGTCCCATGAGCCTCGGCAGCCAGGCTGAAGGTGAAGACCATGGGGAGCGAGGCATGGATGCCCAGGATGCTAAGACTGACCACCCGCCTGCCAGTTACGCAACACTGGGGGGCATCCACCAGTTCAGACCCATCACCACCTTGGAGCTTCTCAGGGAACCGTCCCGCACCAGGTAATTACTGGGTAATCACATACCCATGGTAAAACAGCCAATAGAGCAATAGCCATCATTTTACATTTTTTACATTATCCAAAGTGTCATTATCATATAGAGAGATTTTTTATGAAACAATACAATGGCCGTGTTAACTTCTCTGTGGTAGGTGTTTTGTTCAAGCATTTGATTCTCATTAGTAGTTAGTCTCATTAGCAGTTATGGACATTCAATTTGTGTCGCTGTCACTGAAATATGGATAGGCTCTCCCTATAATGGGGTTACCTTTAACAAAGGCTAATGGTTTGCACTTTACAGACCATTGATTTTTGATGTGTGTAGGAAGCTGTCTGAGTACTGGAGGCATCTTCTGTACAGAAATGTTCAGTACTTACGATCACCATCCTCACACATTGAGATTAGACATGAGAAGGCTGTGAGGAAATATTTCTTTCAATTAGGAATATATTTTAATTTGCAAGGTCGAATTTATACTGTATAGGCTAATAGTTATTGAATAAGAAACTCTGTTTATCACCTCCAAGAAATTAAAATAAATTAAAACAAGGAGGCGGGAATTATTTAAATTAATATAGCTCTAATGAAGAAACTGAAATTACAGGACGTGGGAGCATGGTAGTATACAGTATGTGTATGCCTGTGCATGTGTAATCATGTGTGTGTCAATGTGTGATTTGTAAAAAGAAAAAGAGCACAATTCTCCTGAAGCAATTTTCTCCAGTAGCAATTAAGTCATTCAAATAACATGCACATTAATATTCTATCCTTTTGCCGCAAAGGACCTGCAGTGATAATTATAAATATTATGCTTACTTTATACTCCACTGTATGGCGGACCGGTGTTGCATGCCAGAAATAACCGACATAACGCGTCACGGATGCAAGTCATGCAACACGAAGCGGGACACTATCATGCGATGAAGTACAGTATATAATGGATTACACTCCATAGCTGTACGGCCCAACAGAGATCTTTAGTTTGTCCCATGCAGCCAGCCTAGTGGGCAGGAGAGACAGATGGGCTGAAGTTTAGGAGCAGGTGCTATCAATCATGAGATGGCAGCCTGCCACAAAGTCGATAAATAAGGAGGTTTCACTTGTTACTGCATGCCAGACGCTCTTTCCTCAACCCATATACAGTAAAGTGACTGTTCACAAAGGATATTGCCCATGTACTCTGGGATACAGTTTCATTCACTGGGCCTCTGTCTTTAATTGAGATATGTTAGATGACTAACATTGCATACATTAAATGATACCACTGAACGGGGGGTTTGGGCTAATGTTAACAGTAATCTCCCTCGACTCCACCCTCATGCACACAGTTTCTCTCTCTTGTCTGACACACACACACACACACACACACACACACACACACACACACACACACACACACACACACACACACACACACACACACACACACACACACACACACACACACACACACACACACACACACACACACACACACACACACACACACACACACACTTCTGCCTCTCTCTCTGTTTCTGCAGAGGTGGCTATGAAGACGCCATCATGCCCCAGGTGGATGCCAACTCAAACCCGTTCTACCAGACCGTGTCTCGGGCCCAGACCCTACAGTTCCCCCACAAACGCAGCAGCATGGTCAGCCTGGACAGTATGCGCAGAGACCCCCGGTGGCGAGACCCCAATCTGCGGGAGGTGATATCCATGCTCAGCCACCCCATGGACCCCGTCAAGTCCAACGCAGCCGCCTACCTGCAGCACCTGTGCTACGAGAACGATCGCATCAAACAGGAGGTCAGGCAGCTGATGGGGGTGCCAATACTGGTGGAGTTACTGGACCACCCCAAGCCCGAGGTCCACCGCAAGGCCTGCGGCGCCTTACGCAACATCTCCTACGGCAAGGACCACAACAACAAAGTAGCCATCAAGGTCTGTGAAGGTATCCCGGCCTTGGTGCGACTGCTTAGGAAGTCCAGCAGCATGGAGGTCAGAGAGCTGGTCACAGGTACAGACACGGATGTCTTCGCTGTGTTCAAATCAACACATGCACGCACACACACGCAAGCATACACCTACACACACTTCTATTTTTTGGTATTTTTACTATTTAAAATATTTTCTTATTTCACTATCTGATTAAGTTAGTGTTAGTTACTCCAACAGATATTTTTGCTTTTGTTGTTAGTATAATTATTGCTTGCTTGTTGTCACTGTAAATGAGGGTAACTGCAGTGTCCCTGGAGCATAATACAATTTGACATTTTCTTTATAGGAACACTGTGGAATCTTTCCTCTCATGAGCCTCTGAAGATGAGCGTCATCAACCACGGTCTTCAGACTCTGACCGATGAAGTGGTCATACCCCAGTCGGGCTGGAGGAGAGATCCTACTGAACACTGTAGACTCCAGGACACTGAGTGGACCACCGTCTTTAAGAACACTTCTGGATGTCTGAGGTAACCAAGAAACACAACACGATACAACTGCAAAGTCTGTCTTTATTGTGTCAACTTGTATTAAAACAATCTTTTAACGGTGATCTTTTACCCTCTTTCATCAGCAAATCTTCCTCTAAGCTTTATTCTTTATAGCGGCTGACCCTCTCTATCTAACTATAAATGCACCAAGTCTCTGTGTGTGTGTACGTAATGCACATAACTCAAGAACCGTTCACCCCACCTACTTCAAAGTCGACACACGCGTTCCACACCCCCACAGGGAGTGCAGTTCCCGGTGTCGGACCCACGGTTGTCCAGAACCGCCACAAAAGGCCTCTGCCTGGGCCACAGCTGACATCACAAGGCCTCTGCCTGGGCCAGACTCCATTTGGGCATGCCTAAATACGTGTTCATCCCACCAACTTCTGACATATGCATAGACTCCATATTTGGGAATGCCTGACAAAGGCATAAACTCCATATATGGGCATAAAAGGGGATACCGCTGACATCACAATATAAGTGCAGTGCCCGGTGTCGAGCCGGTCAGAGACACGGTTGTCCAGAACTGCCACAAAAGTCGTCTGCCCAGGCTGCCACGGCAACTGGCCCCCCGGGCACCGCTCTAGTATACACAACTTTTATCCTATAGTAGGCTATTCTATTCTATGGGTTTTACTCAGTTTCATGTCCTCTTTTACTTTTACTTTTTACCCACAAGCTTTATTTGAAACCTTTTTATATTATATTAAATTAATTTAGGTGGAAAATGTACATGTTTTCCCTTTTTGAGTGGTGCAAACCACTCCAACAACTGGCTTTGTACCCGTGTACCCGTGTTCGTACCAAAAAAACGAGCATGGTTGCTATGGTTAGTGTGTGACGTCACTGCACCACTCAGTTCACACGGGTGTGATTTTTTACATAATGATTTCCTGTTTTTTCATAGAAGTGTATATTTGTATGTCTTTAAATGTTCTGATTAATTGAAAATGGAGGACCCTGATGTAAACAAGTCTTAGTGCTTTTCATGGTTTCGTCTTCGTAGCAGTTTTTGTATTGACTTGTGCTTTCGTTTGAAATTCTACATACTGTGAATAACATTTTCAAATCAATCAATGAATTTTCAAACAAATCAATCAGTGATTCATTTCTCCCCCTTTATTCTTGACATATACATTTTTTCTTTCATATTTTCTTCGTACTATTTTTTTCTTTTTTTCTTGTGACGTGCCTCAAGATCTGTTTCAACAGCTAATAAATAATAATAATAATAATAATAATAATAATAATCATTATGATTATCATAATAATGCATCTTCCTGTTCTCTCAGCTTGCTAACAGAACTGGTTTCCCCAGGAATGTGAGCTCAGATGGGGCAGAGGCTCGACAGAGGCTGAGGCAGTGTGAGGGTCTGGTGGATGCTCTCCTTCACGCTCTTCACTCAGCTGTGATCAACAAGGAGACTGACAACAAGGTTACTGAGGCACACTGCACACACTTATCTAAGGAAAAATCAACCCAAGACCAATTTGAGAATATAACTTGAATCTGCTATAGAGAGAAATACCACGACTAAGCATTTTTTGGTATTTCCACAGAGACTTGATTTTTGATTTTTAGACATTGATGAGATGTCATGATGTGGGAGCATGATATTTAATTTATGTTGGCACAGAAAGGCAGGAGAAAATGAATCCTGGAAATTGAAGCTATTAACACAATACAATAGATATCATCTGCACCCAAAAAAAGTGTTTCCTTTTGAGAAGCATTCCAATTCTAAATGCATTATCCAGTGATGTACACTGTACAGGTACTCTCTGTATATGCACTCAGCACTAATATTAAATTTACAATGCAGATTGATAGGTCGTTGTAATGCAATCCCATAACCAAAGCGAGTACACACACCAGATTAAAACCTGCCAGTCTGCTGTCTAGTTCAGATGGTATCTTAATTTGTTTTGTTTTTTTTAAGAAAGAAAAGTCTGTCACAATATTTGGTTACGTTTGTTTCATAGTTATTGTCAATGAACACTGCTGAATACGATTAGCCCAGTTGTTTTCAATGTATATGCGTGCAGCCAAGTGGAGCATATTGTTTGCAAAAAACACAATTTTGTCTGTCTGTCAACAGTTTTGTTTGACTTTCTGTGATAATCATTAAGTGAATTGGGATGTGCCTGTATCCTGTGCTTATGAAACCTTCTGTGGTCTTGATTTAATCAAAATGTGATGTCATTCTTAATGTCTTTCAGTCAGTAGAGAACTGTGTGTGCATCCTGCGAAATCTATCCTATCATGTTCACAAAGAAATACCAGGGGCAGAGCGATTTCAAGAGCCCTTCTCCAATCATTTGCCAAAGTCAGGAGGGCATCAGAAGAAAAAGAATGAGGCCGACTGTTTTGGAGGGAAACGAACCAAAGGTGGATAGAACATGATAAGTGAATGAGTTAATTTACTTATTAATAATTTTTGTCGTGTGCCGGTCTGGCCAATTCAATGTAGCTCTGAGCCTGATAAACGTGACAACAACGCATGCTTATCCCATTTAGTCCTGAGGACGATTCTACAAATGCCTTCTAAATCCTGACAGTTTTCTGAAAGACCCATGTTACTACAGTATGTCAGTCGTTCTCAAACATTTTCATGTCAAGGACCCCCAAAAATATATGTAATTGGCCGCCGACCCCCCATCTGAAAATATGTTGTTCCAGGGACCTCCCAGAAGCAAAGATTTGAGTTAAAAACATTCGCTCTGAAAGAATATATTGAAAGATTTGCGCCAAGATTTTTCAAAAATAGCATATCTACAAGCTCATAGCGCTGCACTCTGTGCCGCGCTATGAGCTTGTAGATATGCTATTTTCCAATAGCTAAAGCATAACATAATAACACCAACAGGGGTTCCCATCCGGAATGGCTTATATGCAACAACAGTCATCCACATTATATTCTGTCACATGCCAAGAATAGCCAATCTACAAGCTTACAATGTGTGTTGTGAGCTTGTATTGGTTATTTTCTGTGCGCAACACCTCTGTATGAGGAAGCATAAATCAGGCTTACAAGTTGTTTATCCACGAGGAGCTATATTCTAGATCTACCATACTTTTGTGGGCTGCTGTAGCACAATCTAACCTTGAACTCTGGTCTCTCTTTTGTTTGTGCCTTCACTATTCAACAGAGGATTGGTTCAGTCAAGGTCAGTCTGCTTTAATTGGTTCCAAATACACAGTTGTCTTCACAGTTTTTATATGTGTTTGCATTGTATTGAATATACAGAGACATACAGTATTCAGGTATATTCATGTATTTTTGTGAACATTGTGTGTGTGTGTGTGTGTGTGTGTGTGTGTGTGTGTGTGTGTGTGTGTGTGTGTGTGTGTGTGTGTGTGTGTGTGTGTGTGTGTGTGTGTGTGTGTGTGTGTGTGTGTGTGTGTGTGTTTGCGCATGTGCATGCATGTGTGTCTGTGCATGTGACATGTGTGCACATGCTTCTGCTTGTGACTTGTGACTGTACAGGTTGGAAAAATGGATTTATGGACAGAAAATATGGTTCATTGGATTTACCAAAGCGTACAGAACCAATGAAAGGTAATGATCTTGATTAGTTCATTTGACTTAAAATATGCCAATAAAATAATCTTGAACCCAAATTTTCATGTGCTGTGCACAGCCTTTTCCAAAGGGGGCCATATTTGAAAATATGACCATCTTTTAAAGCCTGACAGCCATTCAGCCTGATTACTGTAATTGCTGCACCAGAGCACCACCATGTGGCTCTCTTTTACAGCCAATGGCAAACCGTACTCGACAGTGTTATTACATTTTGCATAACAAATGTTGCAATGAAAATGGCTAAAACAGAGCCTATTTGATTTAAACTAGCAGTCAGTACATAGCGTTGCTGTCGGGAGGAAGCCACCTAACTCCATTTTTGAGGTTTTTGATTTTTTGTTTTGCATACATCGTCTGTGTTGTTTCGAAAATATTAAACCAATGAAAAGTAGTAAAAACAGCTTGGGACAAAAACTCTTAACTCCATTGGACACTCAAAAGTCTGCTAAAACAGCTAACTCCACCGCCTCTCCCCCTCTCATGCAAGTAATTGACAATATATAAAGTCACAACACCAACTTTGATGAAAGCGTATTGCTTTGTTTTCAAAATATAAGGTTTCCTTCATTTCCTGAAAAATGTATATTTTTCATTTCCTAAAAAAAAGAACATTTTGGAGTTAAGTGGTTTCTTCCCGACAGCAGAGATATATTCATTGAGGAGTGTTGCATTATTGAAAGCGATTGGCCCAGTGTGTCAACATACTAATAAGATTCGTTTTTGTATCTGTCATGGCCTGAAGCAGCAATGTTGAATTTTGTTGGTACCACTGGGATTTGCACTATATCACGTGTACTGTAGTCTGCACAGTGAAACACGACTACAGTGTTTGTACCGGATGGGGAAAGTGGTACAACAATGTGTGAAGGTGAGTGGACTAGACAAGCAGTTGAATTATGCTGTCAGAACAGAACAAAGCAGATACATTCCTTTCTCCTTCAACTTAACCTCTGAACTTGACATCCCTATCTTGGGTACGTCACTATAGGCCAAAAACAATACAATTATGAATATAAATGAAAAGGGGTAAAGACAGGTACAGTAGAATGATTGATTCAGTCTAATGTGAGCAGGTGTGTTGGAGTGGGAACAGGTCAGGTGAACAGGCTCATGGGAACTGGAGTTCTGGCCTATCTTTTCCACTGTACTGTAGGTCATTGTATTTGACCCTTTAGCAGTGAATTATATTCAGCTAAGCACCATCCTCTGGACAGAGGACAGATTTACAGACCGAAAGACATTCAGTACAGTATACAAACAGACTCATTATCTCTGCCAGAGCGCAAAGGCCAGGCGGAGATTATGTTTTTGCCCCTCTCCGTTTGTGAGTGTGTGAATGTGTGCGTGAGTCTGCATGGAACTAATCTTGCAAACCTCTTGACCAATCAGCAAACCTTTTGTGCACGTTACCAGTAGACCAATACTGGAATATCTTTTGAATCCGTGAATGACACATATGTTATTTAATATTTTTGTGCTGGAATTACCACCGCCCCAGCTGTCCCTCTGGAGTACTCAGGACAGACATGCGTGCACAAAACGACCAACACAATGAGATTAACTATGATACACAAATCGACCAACACAATGAGATAAACTAGGGATGCATGCATGCGTTCCTGCGACATACTAGCGTCATGTCCAGGGGGTGTACTTGTACATCAAGCTGCCTCACGCTACAGAAACAGGAGATAGGGTCCTGCCCTATGGGCCTCATGGCTCGGCAAGGCTACTTACTATGCATGCGTTCCTGCACCCGCCACAGACCCCCCCACACACAAATACATTGTGACACCATGCGGCCCACAACACAAATACACCAGACCCATATCTGTTGGGTAAAGTACAGCAATGTGAAACTAGATCTATGAGCTGTTGTGACAGGAAAAGGAGTAGGACATCCAAAGGAATACAACCACTATTCTGACTGTCAATCATCATATGTTGTTTATATACTGTACATTTTCCAACGGCAAAAGCTGTTTCGGTTTGCATTTCTATACTATGCTTGATTCCAAAGTTGCCAGTTCTGGTTACACATTTGTAATACTATTATCCCATGCCAATAAAGGCCCATCACATTGAATTTCAGAGCCTACTGAAAGAGAATCCCCCCTAGGGGTGTGCTGAAATATCGATATGGCCATATATATCGATACGTCCTCCCGTGTTTTTTTTCCAAACACTATTAATTTAGTGTTTGAGTGGTGCAACCACTATAGACAGCTATGTGTGCTATTTTCGTGCTCGGACACAAGGAGGGACCTCCTTATGTCCGAGCACGAAAATAGCATTTTTTCAGTTCCAAGTATTTTGTAGTTGCAGATATCGTGATATATCGTTGATGAAATTACATACAATATATTGATATATCGCAAATATCGCAATATATTGAATATCGTGATATTATCGTTATCGAGGGCCTAATATCGCGATATATATCGTATCGTGAGGTACCCATATCGTCCCACCCCTATGGTATACTACTAGATGCTGCCAATTCCAACAAGAAATACAAGTGGAGCACACCTTTTTAGTTAGTAATAATGGAGCAGAAAACCATTCACTAGCAAATTGTGGCATAATGTATGCCGGGTGCATACAGTGCATGTATACAAGATACAAGCAGTTAGTGGCAGAGTGACTACGTTCTGTTTTTGTGACAAATGCTTGACGCAATTGAAGGCGACATGGAAAGCTCCTTATCCCTAGGAGGAGAAGCATCTCTCAAAAAAAGACGGCTAGAGATGCTCTAATATCTGGCTATACCCGGCCAGGTGTTAATCCGAATCCTGTATGCCTGCTGGGTAAACACGCACCTCACGGTTGTTTTGTCAGTGCCAGGCCTGAGTGAGAGGGACCTCACTCAGGTAGTCTGCACGGTGGGATAGTTATCGCTATGGTTGTTAGACCAACCGAGGATAGACTACATCCTACAAACTGGAGGGACGATTAATCAGTCAGCCAGCAATGTGAGTCTATTAGGCTTGCCTGCTGGTCCAGCCAAAAACATAATGTAATTTGGGCCACTGTGTGTGTGCGCATACTGCTGGCTAATTATCTATCTGGTGTGGGAGTATGTGTATTCTGTGTCTAACAATATGTTAGGATGACTTTAGCTTATCTCACACCCCCCTCTCTCTCCACACACACACACACACACACACACACACACACACACACACACACACACACACACACACACACACACACACACACACACACACACACACACACACACACACACACACACACACACACACACACACACACACACACACACACACACACACACACACACACACACACACACACACACACACACACACACACACTTTGTCTTTAAGGACTGGAGCTACTGTACCAACCAGAGGTGGTGAGGCTGTACCTTTCTCTCCTCACTCGCAGTCAGAACCACAACACCCTGGAAGCAGCTGCTGGGGCTCTGCAGAACCTCGCTGCAGGACACTGGGCTGTGAGTGAGATGTAACAGATGCTACAGTGCTGCGCGCGTGCGTGCGTGCGTGCGTGCGTGCGTTATACTGTATGCTAAGGTTGTGTGTGTGTGCTTGTTTGATATTTTACTTTAAAATAAAATATCAGATCTACAAGATCACAACAGGGCGCAGCGAAGTGTGCTGTGAGCTTGTAGATCGGCTATTTTCTGCAAAGACATTTGGTGTAGAGGGAAACACTAGAGAATCTAGTATGTATACTGTAGTGTAGAGCCCTGGAGGACGCTGGTCAACTAAGTATGGTTTCGTGGCATACTCTGTTGTAGAACACCTTCATCATATGAGTATAAATGAACAATCTTTTTTCTATGTTCCCGGCTCATAGTGGTCCAGCTATATACGCGCAACAGTAAGAAAGGAGAAAGGTCTTCCTGTCTTGGTGGAGTTGCTACGTTCCGATGCTGACAAGGTGGTGCGGGCTGTGGCTATTGCACTTCGCAACTTGGCCATAGATCGACGAAATAAAGACTTAATAGGTGGGGGTGTAGCGTTTTACTAACAACCACACACATGTAAGCACATGCACGCACAAAATACATTATAATGTTGTTTTTCTCTCATTATAGGGAGCTATGCTATGAGGGACCTGGTCAATAACCTGCCATGTGGCCAGCAACACCCAGCAAAGAATCTCGAGTCAGATACAGTGGTGTCTATTTTGAACACAATCCATGAGATAATTTCTGATAGCCCAGAGAACGCACGGGCTCTCATACAGGGCCACACTGTTCAGAAATTGGTAGCCATCAACAAGACAAGGTTTGTGTCTTCCAACTAACAGATTCAAAAACAAAAAAATTAAAGGTGAACTATATTATGGAACCAATTTTACAATAATGGTTTTGTTTACATCCAAATGTCATTGAAATATTTCAACAGCTGAATTTATACAAATGAACTGAAACGATTCTGATGATTATCTTAAATAATATCAGGCGATTAAGTAATAATTGTGACAGGCCTGCGGCCTAGTGAGCTCTACGCATTGTGCTCCTTTGTGGACATCTGTTTGGGGTCCTTGATCAAAGGCTCAAAGGAGCACCAACCGCCCCTGGATACGATGCGAGAAGGACAAGGCGGGATACATTAGTCCATGCAGTTTAGATTTCCTCAGAAGCGCCATAGTGGCCAAACATTCCATTGTTCACATCTAATTGATCATTGGAGAGGAGACATTCATTAACACAGACTTCTTTAATTCAAGAGGATTCAAATGTATTATTAGTATTGTTTTGATATGATGCATGTACATGTCTACTTTTTCCAGCCAATCTATGCGTGAGACCAAGGCAGCAGCCCATGTGCTTCAGACAATATGGGCCTACAAGGACTTGAGGGGTAGTCTTTGTAAGGCAGGTTGGAACAAGAGCCACTTCAAGGTAAGTTCCCCAGTCTATTCCCCTTGCTGTTAATTAGTCTAACTAATTTGGGGTTCAAGGACCCCCAAATGAATGTACACAGCCAATATATATACAGGGCTATTTGGAAATACCTTTTGCCAGGGAGAGATTTTTGTTGTTAAAATGTTTAAAAACATATTCAAAGATTTTATTCCAAAATGTCTTTTTTTTAAGCTTGTATATCAGCTATTTTCAATACATCTATCTATAAATGCACCAAGTCTCTGTGTGTACGTACGTACTACGTACGTCCGTGCGTACGTGTGTACGTGCGTACGTGTGTACATCTGAAATCCACGTAACTCGAAAACCGTACGCCCCACCGACTTCAAATTCGACACATGCGTTCCACACCCCCACAGGGAGTGCAGTGCCCGGTGTCGAGTCCGTCGCATAGCCTGTTGTCCAGAACCAGCACAAAAATTGCCTTTGCCCGGGCTCTGGACCTGATCACCCCTATGTCTCCATATATGGAGCTGGCCTGTTCTGACATCACAACACTTCATAATTGGGCATGCCTGACACAGAACTCTATAATAAAGGGACACAGAGAGACAGATACAGAAATCTCCATATATGGGCATAAAAGGGACACAGACAGATGGGTGGAACGGGTACTCTGACACGGGTACAACGGGTATTGCATAGCCGGGTGGGGCATGGATCTCCAACTTCCATTATTACCGACTCGGTGCTCTACGGCCGGGCACTGGTCTAGTAACTTTAAAATTGGCTAATGTGAGAACCGGCTGCCACCTGGTGGCGCTATAATAAGCCAATGTGAAAAGGGTGCCATTTCTTCTTACGCCTTGGATGGCAATTGGATGATTTGAGGCATTTTGTTCCAAAAATGTGTTTTGCAAAGATCCACCTGTTGGTGGCGTTATAACAGGCCAATGTGAAAAGGGTGGGATATATTCCTCAGCCTAGTAGGAAGGAACGTCTGTGAAAGATTTCACGTAAATTGCACGCTGCGTTCATGATTTGAGGCTTTTTGTTCAAAACGGGCCAATGCTGTAAACTTTGAAAGCCAATGTTAGACAATCACGATGGAATTTGAAATATCAGACAGATCTGTCTTGAGCACATGACTATAGAGATACTGTGTAACGATTTGCAGGATTTTTGGACAAAATATGGCCTCTTGGTGGCGCTATAACAGGCCGTTTTGGAACATTTGGGGCAGAGGTTCATCGTTGGCATCTAGGGAGTGTGTATGCAAAGTTGGGCATCGACCGGGTTAACGGTGCCGGAGATTAGCTGTACACAGACGGACGGATGGACGGACACACACACGGACGGACAGACACACACACACACACGGACGGACGGAGTGCAAAACATACTCTCTCCCCATGCCTTCGGCCTGGTGGAGAAAATAAGGGACCAAAGGCCCTTCAGGCTTGGCCTCTTAAAAATGCTGATAGGTACCCAGGGATTGCTATAACTCAGGCATATGTGCATCATACAGTAGGTGTGACTTGTGAGTATCGCCTGAAACTCTAGAAGGGTTAAAGTGGTTAAATTGCTGGGGTGGGGACCCCCTGGAATCCCCGCAAACACAAAAGCATATTGTTAAAGTTGTTATGATGTAACCCTGCAGCAAACTACTGGAGCATCTAAAAAATCAAAGAGTGCAAAACAAGGCAATGATGACATCACCCTGCCTCTCATGGAGAAAAACCAAGGTAAGCTAATTACAGCATTGAAACATATTCATCATGGTGTTAAAAAGTAGTGGACTCAATTGAGTCTTGAATCACAGACCAACTATAAACCAGTGTTGTTGTGGATGTAAGGTTATACTGCCACACAAACCACCAGGACTTATATATTATTATTATTATATAAATGTATGATATTAAACGAGTGTCACAACCCGGCCCGTGGGGCCATGACAAATGGAGGAGGATGCAGGCAGTGTAACACTTTTAACAATATCATTTATTAAAAAAGGTATAATAACTTAAATTATTCTTACAAACGAAGGAATGTGGGATGTGTAAGTCAGCAATATCAGTAGTGTCAGTGTGGATGTGTGATCAATGTAGTGTGGGGTGTTGTATGGTGTTTAAATCAAGAAAGGAAGGGAAACAAACAGAAGGGTGCTGTCATCTGGAGAGGGACAATAGGAATGGCTGCCACCAACTCTTTTATAGGGCTCCAGGGAGCAGTGATCAGGTGCTCCCAATGCACCTATGATTGGGGAAGATGGGAACCTTGGCCGACGCCTACATATAGATCTGTGGGGCGAAACACATACAGATGGGAGAGTACCGGTACACTAAAGGGAGACAGACAACACAGGCCCTCCAGGCCAGGCCAAAGCAAAGGGGATGTGACACAAGAGTTGCAATCTATTATCTCATTTATTTATTCAGATAATTTTAGAATGATGTGGATGTTAATTATTGGGCCCTATCTTGCACCACCCCTTCCCTAAACTTATTTTGCCATTTTTACTATTTAGAAAAATATTTTAAAATAGTTCACCTAGCCGATCTACATCGACACGCTGTGAGCTTGTAGATCGGCTATTTGAAAGTATTTTCAATATATTAAAAAACCACACTTGTGTGAAGTGAGAGGCGCTCTTAATATCACCATACATCATCACATACCCTGCTCAGTGTTTGCTCCGTGGTACAAACACACAAAGCTGTGCATAGGAGGAAAGGCAAATAAGTTTAGGAATAAGGGGTAAAAGGTGGCGCAAGATATAGCCTTTATAGTCCCCATGTAGAGATACAGTAAGGGGAAATAAACTCAAGTGTCAAGGTTAGTAGACAGACATGCCCTCCGTGTATGAGTGTCAAGGTTAGTAGACAGACATGCCCTCCGTGTACGAGTGCATCCCAGACGCATCCACCCCTTTTTTGGAAAAAAGAAAACGGTATGAATGATGTATGAACTTTGGGGAGAGCATGACAGTGCTCTATTTGCAGAAAATATTACCCTTTAGCTATCTTGGATTTCACTTTGAATGAGTAGCTGCCACTTCAGGCAAAGTTTGTCGTTTGTGGTTCAGCATGAATTTTGTATCAGGTTGAGATATTCATCGCCAAAGAAAAACAAAGAAAGGTGTTCTCAGCAGAGCACAAATCTCTGCCCTATCTCTCCAACTTTCTGTCTGTCTGTCTGGACTCTGGGGCATGTGATGACATGTGTTGGGCATGGGTCATGATGAGGAAAGGAATGGGGGTAATGGATATAATAAAGGACTGATATTACATCATTACGATGCAACCGGAGTAGACAGACAGGCTATGGAGACAAATCTGTTGACAGTAAAGAGATGTAAATGGTATACTGTGGCATGTTGTCATCATCGCTCACTACTGTAGGACAACTATGATGTTATATAATGCTATAACCTAATGCATTGCAATAATGCATTAGGTTGTAATTCTGAACAGATTTATTTCAAATCAGTGTGATTGTTAATTCCTTGTGTCAATCGGGTTTGTGTCACTTGTGTAAGTGTAGGGTTTTTACAGTTCTACACTTGCTTTGCGAGAGGAAATGTAATTGACATTCCGGCTGCAGAAGTTGACAGTCATGTGTACATTATACTGGAAAATAATCTGACTGTGATGACACACTTTCACAGATGGCTACTCCACCTTAGAACAGAGTGGGGATGGAAAAGGACACATGATGGAGAGAGAACCTATCCAGGTAATCCATTGGTTAAATATTTATAAAAAACACAGACAGATTATCCACTTTCATCCTGGGATCCCTGTTTTCGCATGTCATAGGCAGGAACGTAAAAATAGCAAGAATGGCAAATCTACAAGCTCACAACACAAGGCAATGCGATGTGTGTGCTTGTAGATCTGCTGTTTTCGCTACTTTCGCTGCACACTGTCATACGATGAAGTATAAAATGGGACACTGATTTATATATTAAAAAATCACACCCGTGTGAACTGAGTGGTGCAAGGTCTTATATAGTCTGATCAGCTATGTCAGTGACGTCACACACTAACCATAGTAACCATGCTCACCTTTGCACGGACACGTACACAGACACGTACACAGGTACACAAACATACAGACGAAGCTGGTTGTTGGAGTGGTTTGCACCACTAAAAAAAAAAAGATGACATATCAAATCAAAAGACCCAAGGTTTCTGCCTGACAGCGACTAAAACTTTCCTGGAACGCTTCCCTGTTTTTGTGTGTTATTTATCCAGGCTATCCCTGAGAGAAAGCACTTCATCAGAGCTGGGAGGCCTGCAGTGGGCTTGGTGGAAAGCAAACCTCCACCACTTGACTCCTGGGTCTAACGTTGACAGCAGGGTCAGGCAAGATCACATCCACATTCCATCGTTGGTGTATGAATTTTAGGCATTTCACCACTCTTGCACACAGATGAGAGGAAATGTTTTTTTGGCTCAAATTGCTCTGTTTTGTTTGCAGGAAATATTGCTGTTGAACATGAATGTGAAGATTATCTGGGGGTAATTTGAATAGATATTAACCAAGATGGTGATATTCTTCTGATA
Organism: Electrona antarctica; assembly: GCF_951216825.1. NCBI lineage: Eukaryota > Metazoa > Chordata > Actinopteri > Myctophiformes > Myctophidae > Electrona > Electrona antarctica. The sequence continues at coordinate 33,855,028 of NC_136797.1, forward strand.
ATCATAATGAATCACGTAGGACTGTAACTGGCCCTCTCTTCATCTTAAATATATTAAAGTAGTATACAGTATAACTGAAAACAATGTAATGTATGTACATTTTTTAGCCCTACATCAGAATGAGTGGATTTATATAATACATACTTTCTTAAACTATGAGTTTGTGCCCTTGTGATGAATGCTGACCTAAGTCTTGTAGACCTAAGAAATGTAAGAATGACTGACACAATGGAATCAAAGATATTAAAAATCATCCTCCAATGGAGATGTAGGCGTATAGCCTACTCGTCATACACATCCAGGCTAATTGGAATTGACACATTTCTTGAAAATTGACCTTATTAGATTGCAATGTTTTCTTTCAGCAGGTGCTTGGTTTTGTTTTCTGAACAAATTGAGGCAAATGGCATTGTAAATGTGTAATAAAAGATTGTTATTATTCTAAATGAAGGTATTTATATTGTAATATTTATTGTAATACTCATGTTATTTATTAACAGTTGTGAATGTTATCACCTGGTAAGCAAAAAGCAGTGAATTAGCTAACATCATTAGGCTATGCTATATTCAGTAGTGCAATTTTGCTTTGCAGTGGTCCTCTTTTTGCATTGCGATATTGAATGGAAATAAATTAAATCCATAGTTTCTAATTCTTGTTTTATCTTTCATGACTGGCACACGCACACGCGCACACACACACACACACACACACACACACACACACACACACACACACACACACACACACACACACACACACACACACACACACACACACACACACACACACACACACACACACACACACACACACACACACACACACACACACACAGTTGTTATACTTCCTGATCTCCCCTATAATCCCCGACACTGCTAAACTCACTAGCTGGTGATATGGGAGGGCTATGGGAGGGCTGTACTTGGTTCGCTATGTAAACAAAATATATGTACTCTCCATTTCAAGACAAGCTGTACTAGATATTAAGACTACTCTGACCTCTTGTGGAGGTCCCATGTTATGAGTCAACATATTGACAATGACCACTATAAATGTGCGGAGTACATAGACATGTAATATTACAATGTATTACAATGCATTTTCAAGTAATCAAATCAAGATGATTGTTTTTCTTATTTCTTGGCCCCTTAGTTATGTGTAAAAGAGAATTAGCAAATTGTCCTGGCTAAATTCTTTGTATTCAGTAGGGAATTTAGAAATGAAGAGTAGTTATTTTCACTTGTGGCATGTCACAGAAATCCATCAAAGGAGCTTATCAAGAAGACAGAAGATGAGGAGAAGTTGTGGGTATCCATAGCGCACTGTAAGTCTCTGGAAAAGAGAGAGAGGTGGGCCGAGCAGGGCCTAAGTGAGATCTCCCAACATGTCAGCACAGCACATTGGACAACACAGCCCTGCCCTCTGCACCCAATCACCAGATCAACAAGGACAAAGCTGTTTTCTCTCTGCCCCCAATGCCAACCTGTTGTCCCTCAAGGAAAGAATCTACCCTGGATAGGGTGGAACGATTTGCATGTGTCCTCTTCTGAGGATCCAACTGTATCTCCATACTTGATACTCAATCTTTGGATCCCGTCCTTGGGCTTAACCATGACTGCTTCAGTTTTCTCCAGACTTGGGCATATCTGCACTCTGAGTGTCCTACTTCTGTTGTCGACTGATCAGAATCAGAGCAGTCCCATGATGTCTACTGAGAGCCATCACAGGGCATCTTCTGTCAGTGATGGTGCTCTTGACAACACTTTGTTGGGACAGAATGATGACTTGGATACACAGGACCTCTTGAGACAGTTTCTGTCCACACTAAATCCCACAGAACAGGGGCCCCAACCTGGGAGCCACTCTGACCGCAAGGAACCACCGGAGTACATGCTGGAACTTTACAACCGTTTTGCCCATGACCGCACTGTCGTGCCCTCTGCCAACATTGTACGCAGTTTCAAGAATGAAGGTACAAACCCATTTTTTTTGTCTGAATGTATAATTTGATTCGTACAGGAAGTTTGTCATTGATGGAAATGATATGTGACATCAGAAATAAGCTGTCAATAACTTGTAATTGTGACTGATATTTCAAGGGAACAGTTCACTGACATTTTATGGAGAAAGAAATTGAATTGGAAATGGGCAATGTCTTTATTGCATTGTATTTCTACTGCATATAAGTTGCAAGTTTTACAAAACTGCACTTTAATCAATTGTAAAGACATTGTAGTTTGATCATTCTTTGTACTGATAATTGCAAATGTGTACCTCCAAAATTGATGAAAATATTGGGCTCATCCTTTCCCCAAACGAATATAAAAATCCAACTGAGACACCCTTATTGATATTTTAATTTCAGATTCCTCCCCCTACAGTATGACAGTCAGGGGGGTGAGGATACACACCTTGCTATTCAACATCTCCATCCCCCACCACGAACACATAGCAATAGCTGAGCTCCGCCTTTACACTACACTCAAGAAGACCCAAAGACCATATGCTGGCCTTGACTGCAAGGTTACTATCTACAAAATACATGAGGGTATTCTCTGGACAAATGAGGTGGGGACAGCAAGAAGGAGAAGAACGGATAAGGAAGAGGTGGTGGAGATGAAGGACTTGGAGGAACTGGTGACAAAGCACATCCGTGTCAGAGATAACAGCTGGATCTCATTTGACCTGACTCATGTGATCAAACTCTGGCAAAGATCAGGCTGTACAGCATACAGATTGGAGGTTCACATTGCTAACTGTGGGTCAGAAGAGGATGGGATCCCATTACAGATTACAGAACGACAGTTGGTTCACGTTGATATTTACAGACTCTTGGAGGGGAAACACAATGCAGTGATGATTGTATTCTCGGATGATCAGAGTAGAGACCATGACGAGGATGAGCGAGAACTCGACCAGATGATTGGACATGAGAATGACCTTCCTGAGAATCTAGAGCAGAACCAACAGGAGATGGACAAACAGTCTCTCACACAAATGCAATCCAACCTTATCTTTGACACACCTCCCCGCATCCGTCGCAATGTTAAGAGTGAGCCATGCAAGAGGACCCCACTCTGGGTGGATTTTAAAGATATTGGCTGGGATTCATGGATCATCCAGCCTATGGGTTATGACGCTTATGAGTGCAATGGTGTGTGCAACCCTCCTATGACTTCAGAGGTCTCACCTACCAAACATGCCATAGTCCAGACTTTGCTGAGCGTTAGAAGTCCCAAGAGAGCTTCGCGTGCCTGCTGTGTCCCCACTAAACTGGAGCCCATCTCACTCCTTTATCGTGACAATGGAGTGGTCACTTTCAACCATAAGTACGAGGGTATGGTGGTAGCAGAATGTGGCTGTCGATAGTCATAAAACTGATACTGCAGAGACTGTGGACTGATTGCCGAATTGAGAATTGCTGGTATTTCAAACAACTCCACCTGAGAAGACAATTATAATACTAATAACATACCAATCAACACCATAATCCTGTGCTTAATCATTTGCATAGTCTATTCTAAATCAAACAATCTATCTACTGTATCTATCTATCAATCAAGCAGGAGTATTTAAGGTAAAGCCATCAATAAAAATGTGGGTCATGATTCTATTGTACAGGAAATGAGATATGAAAGTGCATTGTGCTGTGAATTTGTGGTTGTATAAAAAGTATATCTCCATATACTTTTGCCGGTGGATCAGGGTTAGAGTGGCCGGACGGTAACCGCAAGGTTGCCAGTTCGAACCCGAGTTAGTGTCAAAGTGTCCTTGAGCAAGACACTGAACCCCTAATTGCTCCCGATGTGCAGGTTGGTGCCTTGCATGGTTTCCACTGCCGTCGGTGTGTGAATGTGTGTGTGAATGGGTGAATGTAACGCACAATCTATGTATAAATGCACCATTTACCATTTCCATTGCATTTTGGTAACGGCTGCTTAAGATGCTACATTATAAAGCAATGATTCAGTATAACTTAAGAATGAACAAAATGTAATTTTTAGACAAATGAACTTTATAGTGTAAATGTGATGAATGATTTCTTAATTATATTAATTGCTCATAGTAGTAGGATGAGAATCGCTTAAATGTTATATTTACAGTATATTAAATCTTGAAATACAAACCAGATAGTTAGGGATTACAGGACTGATTGGACTTGTAAACATTGGAGAATGTACTGTACTGTATAGGCTAGCTGCTACATCCTTATGCAATGTCCAATGTAAATAGGGGTGAGGTAAGGTCTGTCAACTGCAGATTAATATAATATTCCACTTGAAATATCTTGCAATTATGTCTGTTTTGCAAAAGAAATAGAAAATGAGAACAAAATCAAAAAATGTTGTTATCTACTGTCCATGTAGAAGGCAAATGATAAAAAAAATAAAAAAATACAGGAAGAAGAAGAAATAAATGAAAAAAGTTATATTTGCATGCAGTTAGAAAATGTCTTTCACTGTAGGTATTCCTTCGGGACAAGATTATAATACAAGGAAACAGTTTAATCTTGTTGTCTAAATCATCCAATTCTACAGGTGCCATCTTTACTCTATGCATTAATAGCTTCCCCTCCTATGAGTCAGACCTCTTGTGAGCTAAACCTAAAAATGGGAGTTTCCCTGAGAAAGGAAAGTAAAGTTTCCAGAAAACACAATTCACCACACCCATTGGGGTATATTTGTATCAAAAGTGTCTTGATTCATTTATAAGTCGCGTGCCGAAAATAACAGATGTACAGGATGAGGATCTATTTCCGTATACAGTAAATAAGGGATAATCACAATGCTCCCACCAATTCATGCTCTCCTCACAAGCCCACCCTCATCTTCCTATCGTCACATGCCAGGCGAGCCACGCTCTGTACCCGGCCATGCCATGGTGATAACAAGGTGTCGGGAGCCTGGAGTCTTGTAGACCATCACTCAGGATGAGACGCCACTCCAAGTGGGCAACAGTCGAGAGAGGGTGGTGTCAGATTCCTGGTCTCCAACGCAAACCAGCCGTTAGGTTACTTGCTGCCATTGGATCCCTCCCACTTCCTTTTTCTAACATAGGCACACTCCAGACCCTTATCAAGGCCATAGCAACAGAACAAATGGAAAAAATAATCATGTCACATCATCACCTAACGTCTGCTGTCAACAGTAGGAAGTAGATAACAGCAACGTTGTGGAACCTCCTGACTCCGCAAGATACTCATTTAATTGGAGGTCATTCACAGATATTTGCAGAGTCTAAACTGTTACGTTTCTTTTTTTTTTACAACACAATTATGCATATTGTGCAATAAAATTGTTCTGGTAATTGTTGGCCATTGTTGGCCATTATTAACATTGTGTGCCTTATACTTAAAGTCTGAGGTTATCCATGTTATATCTGCAGCTTGGCAGACTTTAATAAAACAGTAATCCACAAAACCTGACCGTTATATCCAGCACACCTTGATCTGAGAATAATCACTCTGCTTAAACTGCATTATGTACTATCAAACTGACTAGGAGAAGGTATGTTATATATGTAGGAGAAGAGGTGTTCATTATGTTGTATCTGTAGGAGAAGGTGTTCATTATGTTGTATCTGTAGGAGGTGTTCATTATATTATTGTATCTGTAGGAGGAGAGGTGTTCATTATGTTGTATCTGTAGGAGAAGGTGTTCATTATATTATTGTATATGTAGGAGGAGAGGTGTTCATTATGTTGTATCTGTAGGAGAAGGTGTTCATTATGTTGTATCTGTAGGAGAAGAGGTGTTCATTATATTATTGTATATGTAGGAGAGGTGTTCATTATATTATTGTATATGTAGGAGGAGAGGTCTTCATTATATTATTGTATATGTAGGAGAGGTGTTCATTATATTATTGTATATGTAGGAGGAGAGGTGTTCATTATATTATTGTATATGTAGGAGGAGAGGTGTTCATTATATTATTGTATCTGTAGGAGAAGAGGTGTTCATTATATTATTGTATATGTAGGAGGAGAGGTGTTCATTATGTTGTATCTGTAGGAGAAGAGGTGTTCATTATATTATTGTATATGTAGGAGGAGAGGTGTTCATTATATTATTGTATATGTAGGAGGAGAGGTGTTCATTATGTTGTATCTGTAGGAGGAGAGGTGTTCATTATATTATTGTATATGTAGGAGGAGAGGTGTTCATTATATTATTGTATATGTAGGAGGAGAGGTGTTCATTATATTATTGTATATGTAGGAGGAGAGGTGTTCATTATGTTGTATCTGTAGGAGAAGAGGTGTTCATTATATTATTGTATATGTAGGAGGAGGTGTTCATTATATTATTGTATATGTAGGAGAAGAGGTGTTCATTATATTATTGTATATGTAGGAGGAGGTGTTCATTATGTTGTATCTGTAGGAGAAGAGGTGTTCATTATATTATTGTATATGTAGGAGGAGGTGTTCATTATATTATTGTATATGTAGGAGGAGAGGTATTCATTGACTGAAATGTTTAAAAAGAGATAAACACATGTTTCAAGTGTGCAAGGTTTTGAGAACTATAGACAGACGATCTGTGTCAGTCAGTGTAACAATTTAGAATATTGAAAGCCACTAGATGCAAAGTTAAGTTATAAATGCTTATTTGCGTTATCCTTGTCTCCAGTTAGGTCACTTGCTGAGGAATTCCTACCGTTTTCTTTTAATACTGATTCACAGTGGTAGGTTGTGTGCAGTATTGTTCATATCATTCTTGGAACATGACTTGGCAGGAGCGTGATTCATATTTGGGATGAGTTGTGAGTACAAATATTACAGAATATTAAAGAAGATACATTAAGAACGTAGTTCTCCATAAATGGTCATGAACAGAACAGTAAATGAAATGGAGACAGATCAGAACAGACGAAAACACTATTATGCAGGTAGATTTCCAGCTCTTTACAAATGAGCTAATATGACAACTAACACTGCCAGCTGATCAAAGTATATGCAATATTAATGTTTTGGCATTGGACCTTTAGAATTAGAGAGACCTATTGCATTTCTGTCTGTAAACACAACAGTCAAAGAATTGTGCTTTAGTTTAGATGAACAATGTAGATTGATGGGAAACTAAGGGCAGAAATGGTGACACAAAACACAGATATTCAAAATTGACCCATACACGAAAGAGTTAAATTAACCGGGGGCATTATTGTATTGTATTGTATTGGTTTGGCAATATTTGCTCCACCATAATATTTTGTCCTATAAATTCAAGTTCTATAGAGTTTATGTAAATTTTCTTTTTTGTGTAAGTACCGGTATTTGTCATATTTCTTGGTTCTTGCATTTCAGTATCTACTTTGAAAATAGCTACACATAAAAACAGACAAAAAGAGACAAATTGAGAGTGATTAATTAAATGCTTCTTCGGATTAATAAATGGATTATGGTCATAAATTAAATAAAGGCTGTTATTTCCCTTTTCTTTGTCTTTACACACAAATAATATGGCTTGACTATCATCATTACAGTGCTGTGAATACATTATAATCTACCCATTCCAAGTATACTGTTATGTAGTATTAGACTTTAAATAAAGTATAGAAAATTTATAAAATATGTTTTTCTTATATATATACACACTACATATTTAATCCCTGGATTAGTTCAACAATTTTACCTCGTATTAATAAAACCCCACATTATGTCACATTTATATTCAGCTCTCACTATCTCGAGAATCTCAAAATATGTGAAGCAGAGGCATATATACATTTCAATGGCCACTATTCCAAGTAGCATAGCAAGGAATGAATTGTTTATGAAAATCACAGGGGAATACACCACTTCCATCCTATAGACAAATTTGAGCAAAAGCAGAGACTGATATGGCAGATTGTTCAATGATGAGTGAAGTACATGAGTAATAATAAATTATGAGTTTTTCTTTTTTTTATTTTTATAATTTTTATCCCACGATTTTTGTAACCCATTTTTCACCCCTGTGTCAATTATCTAATGTGATCCTGGGCTCTACACACCCTCCGCCAACATGGGTAGAGCAACGGACTTGAACTCATGCTTCCTTCATGCCTGAGTGTCCAAGTTGCTCCTTGACAGGGGGGAGTTTCCCTGGTTGGACGTAGCACGTGGAAGGAACACCAGGATTACTGCATGTTTTTTGTGGGGGTACCTACCCTAGGGGACACGGGGAGAACATGCAAACTCCACACACACAGAAGGGCCCTTTCGCCAACCCCGCCTCGGGTATGGGCACTGATGACGTGGAGGAGGAAACACGCCGCCAGCACCCACAGCGTCCCGAGCGGGAATCGAACCCAAGACCTTCTAGCTGTGAGGCGACAGCACTACCAACTGTGCCACTGTGCCGCCGAGTTCAAAGAATGATCTCATAATTAGGGAGAGAGTGTCTTTCCACCATCACTGAAGAAGACTTCAGATCCATTAGAACCTTAACCATGGTTGCAAGGAAGAGAGAACTAACTACATGGGAGAGTAGAGGTGTTTGGGGAGAAGATACAGCCTACCACCGGCATGCCTTGCTCTTCACTTGTAGGTGATGTAGTAAGTAATTCTTCAATAACACACTTCGTTCTCACACCAATGGAATGACAGATGTGTTGATAATTAAAATGAATTAGAAGCGCCATGGCAACATTTTATGTATACCGGCTATATATAAAAAAAGCTCACTCTTGAGAAAACAGAAGGGAGGGGCTGCCCACAGAATCGACCTCTAGAAAGACTATCGCCCATGGTTTCCCAGCAAATTAACTTGTCTATCGGATTGGTGCGGGGCGTACTTGAGTGAGGGGGGAGGGGGGAGAGGGGAGGAGGCGTTGCGAGGTCTGCGAGGCGCCAGCATGCAGTATGGCTCGCGGACCAAATGGGGCCGGCTCGCGGACCAAAAGCGGCCGCTTTTTTTTTTTAATGACTATTCGATTTTTTATTTCAAGATCGATTCCCGTGCATATCGATCGATCGTCGATTAATCGATAGATTTTTTTGGGTCAGCCCTATCTGTATGTCTGCCGCATGGGGGAAAAGGCTGGATTAAAGCAAGATTTTGATTTGGCATAGAGCCATAGGATTACCAAGTCATGAATGCACTCAGCAAATGGGAATGGGAATCTGACCACTGGATTTTGAGATCTCTGAAATGTTGGCCTAATATGGTGGTGTTACAGGAAAGGGTCATCAAAAGCAGTAGGGGTCATCTTCCAGCCGGTGCATTAAAGGTGATAATATTGGCCTGTGGTAGCAAGATTTATAGACTGTCTGGGGCTACGCTGCTGTTATTCTTTTTTTCTGCTTGAATCTTCTTCAAAAGATTGTACACTTCACCCTGTCTAGAATATTAATATTTTCTAATAATAGACTGTTTGTCTATGTGGCTATCCGTCCCTCTATCAGGCCATCTTGTCTGTGTGTCCATCCATCTGTAAGTCTGACTGTAAGTGTCCACCACTTTGCTCCCAAACCTATCTTCAAGGACCGAAATCAGATTTTTAGCAATTTCACAACATACATCCAAGATTAGGCTTACAAATTGATTCTCACACTAAATAAGATTTGCTGATTAATGCTGCCCATGAAGAAATACGGTGAGTTGACAACTTACTTGACATTTATTGTCTTCAACATTACTGTGAAAACTATGCTGTATCCATTAATTTAGTGTCCTTTTTCACTCCCCCATGTTGAATTGAATTCATGCATGCCATGCACGCAGGTGGCATCGCTGTCGGTCCTCACTGAGCAACCTACAGTAGTTAGCCAAGAAGTCAGAAGGTCCTGGTCTTCAATCATGACAATCAACACATTTCATTCCCTTGGGTGACTGTCACAGATTGATAAATAATGCTATTGCTACAGGATGGATTAAAACCACTAGGGGGAGACAATACAACATAGAAAATAGGAGGAGGAAAGCGTTTTACTTCCATCAAAATTATGCATTTGCATTTTGCACCATAATGCCACAGCCACTGACAAGTCAGGTGATGTCTCACAGAACTATTTCTTCTACATGGAGGAGCTATTGAATATTTCATCAAGGTCCTCTTTGTGGATAAGATACATCAATAAATAGATCAATAGATAAGCGACAAATAACTAAATAATTAAAATAAATAATGAATTAGTACTAATTAATAAACATTATTAAATACAGTTATATCCAGGGCCCCCATTAGAAATCACAGGGCATGGGACAGAGTGGTGCAATGCAGAAAATCATGTTAACCATATAAACCCTAAATACTTCATTGTACAGAACAAAATAGCCAATCCACAAGCTCAAATGTGAAGTGTTGTGACTGAATGTTCGCCCACTTTCACCAGCTGGTTGGCTATTATGAAGATTCATGTGATTGAATTGCAATGATTATAAAAAAGATACAATGTAGAAATCCTGTTAAATAATTGACCTGCCCCAAGAACATTCACTGGAAAATGAGTTTGGAGAATGAATGGAAATGATATACTGCAATCCCTGAACAACTACTGTCGAGGCCAAGATCACGATATGTATCTGTGGAACCGAGTCATAGTACCGTAAATTGAATGCCTCAACTCCACATTCCAAGTGCTACTGCTCATCAGTTCAAAATAAATGTGATTATTTTGGGGGGCCACGGCCTGAAAAGGTTGAGAACCACTGAACAAACAAATCCCAAATTGCACCATCTAGCACAAAAGCCATGATAGTTGTGAATTGTAACTGTAAATTATAGTTGGCTCATATTGGAGGGGGGTCGGTGTCTAAGCTGACACTGATTACTATGAGACTCTCTCAAGACAGATTTCTGCAGAAATCAGACAGCACCCCTGCCCTAAACATGTAGTGTTGTTGTTAGTAGGAATAAACACAAAAGCACTCGGGAGGAAGTGGACTAAGAAAGGGGTGGAGCCAGCCAAACCGAGTTCCTGTTTCTACACAAAAAAGGAGGTGCCCCCGGGCCCCGGAGGGGTTCCCAGATTGCCATGAGACTGATATTAGTCAACTACACCTAATTGGTTTGCTGAATGACTCCCATGCAGGTTTTACATTTGTAAGTAAATTATTTTTTGTGTGGCACAAGCTGACACACAAAAATATATATGGCCAGTCAATATCAAATAGGTGTGAAAACATGGAAAGCCAGTTCCAAAGTTTGTGAACAAATCAGTGTCAGAGGCCACTACAATGTTCATGTTGTGGCGTTTAGAAAGTCTACTGACATTACTGGCATGTTAAGAATTATATAGGAATAAAATGAGACAAGCATCAATAACTGATTAAATATGGTAATCATTTTGCCAAATTGTAATAGTGAGGCGCTACAGTATAAAATAAATACAGTGATCGATAGACAAAATTGTTGTGCACAAATAAGTAACAGATCATAAATATACAACTCTGACAATCCTCAGGATTTAATTGAACTCAAAGAGAGTAAACTTACTGTGTTGTAAAATGTCAAAACGAGGGCCATGCTCAAGGACAAATCCAGCTCAGAAATGGACTGCATTCTGTCACATAAAATAATTAGACATAGTATGCATTAGTTAAACCTTCCCTTACTTCAGTTCACTCATATAAAGTAATGAAGGCTACTATGTTCACAATATTTGCTGGCACACACACACAAACCTTAAAAATGCATTAGAAATGTATGTCTTATTGTCTTTCATATGAAGAACAAAGATATAGGCAAATCTCTCATACACAAATCGTACACCTTCCTACTAGGTGTTGTTGACCTTCCAGAAGTTGTTTCAATTTTGGTATGTGAAGCTGTCATATCTCATCCCAAAGGGAGAGAGACCTCAAAGAGTAGCCTACTCAAAAGGCCTGAGGTTCAGCTCCTTTCAGTGTGTGCTTGTGTTGGCAGACTTTATACTTTATACTTAACACCACAAGACCTGGAAAAACGTATCAATGCCTTTATTTCATCCCGTTTGGACTATTGTAACTCATTGTTTGTGTGTACTACCCTGAGAGTCACTCTTCTATACACACCTCCAGCTTGTGAAGAATGCAGCTGCTAGACTTTTAACAAACAGATATTACACCCTTGCTTGCTGCCTTACACTGGCTACCAATTGACTCCAGAATTTTTTTGTATTAATGAATTATAAATCTCTTCATGGGCTGGGCCCAATTTATTTAACTGAATTGGTGCACCCCAGGGTAGGGTAAATCAGTGAGACAACTTTAAGGTCTTCTGACAAAGGTCTTCTCACTGTCCCTGCTACCAAGCTGAGAACTAAAGGTGATCAAGCTTTTGCATTTGTAGCACCTACACATGACTTACTACCTTACTTAAAAAAAAATCAGAGTCAGTCGATAACTTCAAAAAGCTGCTAAAAACTAATTTGTATCGTAAACATTTTGGTTTGCTATAGTGTTTTAGTTTATTATTTAGTTTTGTTCATTTATATGCCCTGCCTACATTTTTCCAGTTCCCAGTTCCAGTTCTTTGCTGCTTTATTTCTGAATGTTTTGTTCTTGTTTTATTCTATTATTTGATTGTACAGCACCTTGTAACAATTGTTTTTGAAAGGCGCTTTATAAATAAAATTACCTTACCTTACTTAGCCTACATATTTGAAGCACATTATCCACTTTAGATACAGAATGCCAACTAGTGAACTAGTATATGATGTATATGATGGTCTGTTTTATCTTTCATGTCAGAATGAATAGCTGGCATAAACAGGCGAACAAAGAAACTCATTTGTCACTTTTGACAAGCATGGATGGTGGCCATTTAACTGTTTAATACCTGAAGATGTTGTTTGTGATCAGCGTCAGCGATGACTCCAATATTTTCCAAATCTGACAGCATGGGTACAATACAATACGGTACAGGGGCAGTGGCTGAACATAATGACTATTATTAGACTATTTGGTGGCAAGCATTTGTTAATGACCAAATAAAACATCTCATTCTTTAACAGTCACAGACCGCAAAAAACTAGTCAGAGAGAGCCATGGGTGGATGGAATTAAATTTCACGCGCACCTGCGCAGTTGTGCTCAATTTATACTCCGTCGTAGGACAGTGTCGCGCGCCGAAAAGAGCTACAAGCTCACATTGCGTGGAGGACGTGACGCATCGTGAGCTTGGAGATCTGCAGTTTTCGGCGCGCGACACACTGTTATAGTACGACGAAGTATAATAACCACCCTTCAGATTTAACGCAGTGGCTAGGGTGTTTTGTTTATTTTCTTGGCCAACTATAATCTGCGTAGTTATTGTCTTTTTGCAGAATAACCTATTCGAGCAAAACATTAAAATGTGTTTTGTATTTTATTTAATTATCAAGACATCTGGCACGTAGCCTAACGAGGAAGACTATCTATCTGTAGGCTGGAGAAGTTGCTGCATGTCTTCTTGTTGTTAGCTTATTATGCTAGCTAGCTAAAGCTATCGAGCGATAGCATTTTTTATTTATTTTTTAATTCATACACCTGTGATAAATACAACAACAAATATTCTGCTACTGACTGTAAACATTACTCTGGAGGCGTTTGTGTAAGTCTCAAACTGACGTGATTAAGACATTTCATTTTACATAAATGCGAGCTAAATGAGATTGTGTAACGTACGTAGTTACGTAGGCTACATGAACAGCAAAAACATATGTGTGTATACATGTAATTTGCCTTTAGTTAGAGGCTAGAGCTAGCTACGTGCATATCGATGTTGTATCATAAACGTACGTGCATCACACAATCCACAGCTGTGAACGATTATAACCCTCCTTTGCATCGATGTGCTTTTGAATCGATTGCCCAAAAAGTGTCTATTTATTTGAGATGTCGCACAAATAAGCTAGTTTTCACATAATTTTGACCAAATGAGAAAAATAACGACTACAAAAACGTAACATTTTAGTGTTGACAGCCAATTGCTGAGGTTGTCTTCTCTCTCTTCATCAACCACAAAAGATTTGTTTGGTCATTTAAAATAAAATAGTAAATGTGACTGATAAAATTTATAATCCATCAGCCACTGGCCAATCAATATGCATGCATTACTATTTCACAGGGTTTAATTGTGTTTATTTGAGGATTTACCATGAGTTTTGAATTGAATGTAATCACATTTTATCTTGTGTTTAAATCACCATACAGCGACATTTTTGACTGCTGTTGTAGGCCTACATAGTTTTTTATTTTATTTGTTTTTTAAATAATGGACCATCAACAGACCTGATGGTCATGGTCTGTGGTTGTCAGTTTGCCTTTGACCTACAAATTGTATTTGTAGCTGCGGACTCCATCTGAAAATAGTGTGTACCAGGGACTCGCATACACGTTTCTTTTTTTTTATAGTATTTATTATTTTTCCAAGCTCACATGTAGATCAGACATTTTTTAAATAGCCTGTGTATATAGGGTTACTGTGGTAAACTGATTTTTATACTACTATATATTAGCTAATTTAGCTGAGGACCCCCTGAAACCCCCTCATGGACCCATGGGGGTCCCCGGAAGCCACCTTGAGAACCACTGTCATAGGTAACTGCTTTTCTTCTGTTTCAGATTGCGAAGCCTATGGTAATATCATTCCTACACTAGTTTCATCTCAACATATCTGACCTGGAAAAGGGCCAGGACATAAGTGAAGGTCCTCTCTAGGATTGTAACTTTTAAGGAGCTATTATGTCGATCACAAACACTCCCACAAGTAATGATGCCTGCTTGAGCATTGTGCACAGCCTGATGTGCCACAGACAGGGAGGAGAGAGTGAAAGCTTTGCCAAGCGAGCCATTGAAAGCCTCGTCAAGAAACTGAAGGAGAAAAAAGATGAGTTGGATTCCCTGATTACAGCCATCACTACCAATGGAGCTCATCCTAGCAAGTGTGTGACCATTCAGCGCACCCTGGACGGACGACTACAGGTATAGCTTTAGTGGTATATTACGTGTAATTTGAATTTAACTCTGAGTTAAATAAACAATAAATATTTTACATATTACATCATTGTAAAGAAAAGCTTTTGAGCTAATTTTGAGATATTGCGGTCTGTCTGTCAGATTGCTGGGCGCAAAGGCTTTCCCCACGTTGTCTATGCTCGACTTTGGCGATGGCCTGATCTACACAAGAACGAGTTAAAGCAAGTGAAATACTGCCAGTATGCCTTTGACCTGAAATGTGACAATGTTTGCGTCAACCCATACCACTACGAGAGAGTTGTTTCACCAGGAATTGGTGAGTAGGAAATCCTCGTTTTTGTATTGTCACATAGGGCTCTGATTATTTAAACTATGGTATTTACAGGTTAAAAAAAGCACAGATGCAACCAAGAGTTACACAAATACATAATATATTTTTCTTATTCACACAGACCTATCAGGACTGACCCTTTCAGGCTCAGGTAAGGAAGAACCTGGTTAGGCATTATTCACCATGGTCATTCTATGGAATAGTCACATATACTACACTTTTTGTCCTGCTAGGGCCCCTCATGGTTAAGGATGAATATGACTTTGACAACCAGCAATCTCACTCCAGCGCTGAGAGTCACCTGCAGACCATCCAGCATCCCCCATCAAGGCCAGGTCCCCAGGACAGCTTCGGCACCCCGACTTTGCTTCCCCCACCTGAAGGCAGCAGCGCAGCCTCTAACTTGGCTTTTTCCAGCATCACCGCTGGGCCCTCAAGTAAGATACAACCTGATTAGGCCTATGAGGAGGGATTCTACAACATGTGGTCTCTTCAATCTGAGAACAAATTATTATTGTGGACTCGACACTATTGTTATTGTAATTATTCCCGGGGCTGTGATGTCATGTGGTTCAACGGTCAACCAATAGGAAGACAAAGGGAGGGGAGCTGTGATGCCACGTGGCTCAATACAATACATCATCAAGTAGAGAGCTACTCAAGCACACTGTTTCTTCAGGGACAGTATTTAAGTTATTATTTTAAAGCTTGAAAGTGTAGAATCTTTTAACTAGTCTATAATTCTATTTCAGATTCCAACCCCAACTGGAGCAGAAACAGTAGTTTCACCCCTAATGTGCCGCAGCACCAGAATGGGCATCTTCAGCACCACCAACCCCTGGTTCACACAGGACATTACTGTGAGTGTCCTTACTCCTTATCTGACATTTCCAACTGTATAGTCGTCACACAATGGATTTGTTTTTGTGAGCCTTAACAACTGTATATCAGCCTTTTTGTCATGTGGCTTTTTAAAGTTTACTTTGTCATGATTTAATTCCGCAAAACAAACTTTATGGTGCTTTTCCATTGCATAGAACCGGCCCATTTCGACTCACCTCAAGTAGCTTTGTTTTCCACTGCAGATATGACAAACTAAATGTTGTCTAATCTCACCATTTCTAACACACATGCCAGTAACATGGGAGACGGCATCGCAAAGAACAGAGAAGATATAAAATACAAATATGGCTGGCCATAGCAGTTCACAATGCATTACAACACGCTGCAATGCAATTATGCAACCACCCGTGCGGCTATTCTCGCCAAAGATATTTAGTTTAGAATGAAAACAGGAGGAGGCCTAGTATAAACCTCTGAGGCTCTGAGGGACTCGGTCAACTAAGTATACTGCATAAGTTTAAGTGGTTCATGAATGTGCTTTTGTATTTTTTCAGGGCCAGTTGCCAATGAGCTTGCATTTCAGCCTCCTATATCGAATCACCCAGGTATGAACGCTACCGACTGAGCTCTAGATGGCACATAATACACAAATATTCTCTTTACAAACTAGAATTTTGCTGCTTTGTCAAGGTTATTGATTCTAAAGGGGTTTGTTTCTTTGCTGTAGCTCCTGATTACTGGTGCTCAATTGCTTACTTTGAGATGGATGTCCAAGTAGGAGAGACATTCAAGGTACCCGCCACCTGCCCAGTAGTGACAGTGGATGGCTATGTGGACCCTTCAGGAGGGGATCGATTCTGCTTGGGCCAGCTGAGCAATGTCCACAGGACAGAGAATATTGAGAGAGCCAGGTACCCGGCCTCATTCTGTTAGAAGGGTCTGATATATGTGCATTTGTCTCCTTAATCCATTGAGACCTGGAACGCATCCATGTCACGTTAGCGTTTAACCACATTAACCATTAACCCATTTTGGGGCGGGAACCCCTTTTGGTGTTTTAAACATTGTTATAATTTAGCTATTGAAAAATAGCAGATCTACAAGCTCATAGCGCGCCACCGAGTGGCGCGCTATGAACTTGTAGGTCTGCTATTTTTGAAAAATCGTTAAAATGTGCCTTTTTCTTTCCAAAAATTGTCATGATTTAGAAAACTTTTTTTTAAAAATGTCGACGTCAGGCCTGAATGGGTTAAAGAACAATATACTATATCTCATTGCCATGTGTTTTGTTTCATTCACTGCCATATCTGTCTTCCCAGGCTCCACATTGGTAAAGGTGTGCAGCTGGAGTGTAAAGGAGAGGGAGATGTCTGGGTTCGCTGCCTGAGTGATCATGCAGTGTTTGTGCAGAGTTACTACTTGGATCGAGAAGCCGGACGTGCCCCTGGTGATGCAGTGCACAAGATCTATCCCAGCGCTTACATTAAGGTAAGAAGCTGGACGTGCCCCTGGTGACGCAGTGCACAAGATCTATCCCAGCGCTTACATTAAGGTGAGAAGCTGGACGTGCCCCTGGTGACGCAGTGCACAAGATCTATCCCAGCGCTTACATTAAGGTGAGAAGCTGGACGTGCCCCTGGTGATGCAGTGCACAAGATCTATCCCAGCGCTTACATTAAGGTGAGAAGCTGGACGTGCCCCTGGTGATGCAGTTCACAAGATCTATCCCAGCGCTTACATTAAGGTGAGAAGCTGGACGTGCCCCTGGTGATGCAGTGCACAAGATCTATCCCAGCGCTTACATTAAGGTGAGAAGCTGGACGTGCCCCTGGTGATGCAGTGCACAAGATCTATCCCAGCGCTTACATTAAGGTGAGAAGCTGGACGTGCCCCTGGTGATGCAGTGCACAAGATCTATCCCAGCGCTTACATTAAGGTGAGAAGCTGGACGTGCCCCTGGTGATGCAGTGCACAAGATCTATCCCAGCGCTTACATTAAGGTAAGAAGCTGGACGTGCCCCTGGTGATGCAGTGCACAAGATCTATCCCAGCGCTTACATTAAGGTGAGAAGCTGGACGTGCCCCTGGTGATGCAGTGCACAAGATCTATCCCAGCGCTTACATTAAGGTGAGAAGCTGGACGTGCCCCTGGTGATGCAGTGCACAAGATCTATCCCAGCGCTTACATTAAGGTGAGAAGCTGGACGTGCCCCTGGTGATGCAGTGCACAAGATCTATCCCAGCGCTTACATTAAGGTGAGAAGCTGGACGTGCCCCTGGTGATGCAGTGCACAAGATCTATCCCAGCGCTTACATTAAGGTGAGAAGCTGGACGTGCCACTGGTGATGCAGTGCACAAGATCTATCCCAGCGCTTACATTAAGGTAAGAAGCTGGACGTGCCACTGGTGATGCAGTGCACAAGATCTATCCCAGCGCTTACATTAAGGTAAGAAGCTGGACGTGCCACTGGTGATGCAGTGCACAAGATCTATCCCAGCGCTTACATTAAGGTAAGAAGCTGGACGTGCCACTGGTGATGCAGTGCACAAGATCTATCCCAGCGCTTACATTAAGGTGAAGATTGATAAACTCCTCCTTTAACCCATTCAGGCCTGACGTCGACATTTTAAAAAAAAGGTTTTCTAAATCATGACAATTTTCGGAAAGATTTGAGGCACATTTTAACGATTTTTCAAAAATAGCAGACCTACAAGTTCATAGCGCGCCACTCGGTGGCGCGCTATGAGCTTGTAGATCTGCTATTTTTCAATAGCTAAATTATAACATAATGTTTAAAACACCAAAAGGGGTTCCCACCCAAAATGGGTTAATGGTTAATGTGGTTAAACGCTAACGTGACATGGATGCGTTCCAGGTCTCAATGGATTATCCAGAATAAAAACAATGCAACATCTGGGCATCCAGAAATCCTCCTGGCCTATAGTAAAGTACTGGGAAGCCCTGCTTGTGGACCTGTAAGACCCTCTCTCTAGTAGTCGGTGCTGTACTACTAACTGCTTAAGCCAGCGTAACTACCATGTGTAACCATGGGTAGCGACAGTACCGTCATCAGTTCTTGTTCCGTCTTTTGTCTTGTCATCAGTCCTGAGCTTTCTTCCTGTGTTCTAGGTATTTGACTTGCGTCAATGCCACAGGCAGATGCAGCAGCAGGCAGCAACAGCCCAGGCAGCAGCTGCAGCCCAGGCAGCAGCAGTGGCTGGGAACATTCCAGGGCCAGGCTCTGTGGGAGGCATCGCCCCAGCCATCAGTGAGTGTCCCAGAACCACTTAAGCCCTATTATTCGCCCTGTTATGCCCTATTATTTACCCTGGGGTGCCAGGGTAAACGGCCCTTAACCCTGGTTTTCCAGATGGGAGCGCTATAGTCACAATAAATATTATTACACCTCAAGACTGATTGACGCAAAATTCATCACGTATACCGTATCAATCCTCTTTATCACATCCACAATCCTTTGCTCGTTATCACATGGATTATTTTATGATAGATGCATGTCGGTGTGGCGTATTACATAATGTCTAATGATTCTGCTTGTTTTCAAAAACCTTGGCTTGGGGCCTCTTATTAGGAATATTCATTCCAAAATTCATGCAAATCCATCAAAGGATGGCTAAATGACAGTACTTGTTATACCATTCACAATCAACTGATTAAGGTTTAGTG
This sequence comes from Electrona antarctica, assembly GCF_951216825.1. Classification (NCBI taxonomy): domain Eukaryota; kingdom Metazoa; phylum Chordata; class Actinopteri; order Myctophiformes; family Myctophidae; genus Electrona; species Electrona antarctica. The sequence goes on from NC_136797.1 coordinate 33,874,755, forward strand.
TTTTTTTTGTTTTTTTCCCCAGGTGGAGACTTTAATTTACATATTTACAGGATGACCAGAAACTTGTTTTAAGTGTCTTTAGATTACAAAAAGTTGTGTTTTAAACCTCTGCTGTGTGTACATATGGTATGTTAAGCATAATTTAGAATGGTTAAACAAAATGTAATTAAAATCCATCAATGTTGGACTAATATATAAGCTAATATAGTTATAGCAGTGACTGAGAAAACAGACTGAAAAATAATGCTGTATGAGTGAATGCGTGTGAGCGCGGGTCCGCAACTGGTTCTGGCCTAGCCTGATTATCAGACTGTAGCTTTGTTGAAGCTTCAGTCTGACATTGTCTCCTGTCTGAGCGATTTCAAGGGGGAGGGGATTAGAATTTACCTCAACCAATAGCCATTGGTGTTGTTTTCCCCTCCTTCCTCTGTGTGTTGCGCTGCGTGATGATGCTGAAAACGGGACTCGGCGCTGATTGGTTGTTCGTTAGACCCACCCCCACCACCGATTCTCATTGGATAATACATTTTTGTACCGAAGAAATTATAGGTTCACAGCACAACACCAGACCAAGAGATGCAGTCCACTCAGAGAGTGGGCTGGATCTAGGCTAGTTCTGGCCCACTTCAAGTGACCTTTTGACCAATGTAGCCCTCACCCCAGAATGAGTCAGACAACACTGGGCTAAGTGATAGCACTTTTGCACCATTCACATGAACAACTTATGCCATATATTTTGTCATGATAATAATGGCAAAGATACCCGATCTACAAGCATACAATGTGTTGCGATGTGACACATTGTGAACTTGTAGATCTCAATTTTGATCTTTTCTTTTTAAGATTTGACCAAAGTAGTGATTACTAAATGTCTATGAATGTCTCAACTGTACTAATAATGGGCCTGTTATTGTGACAATCTTCACCACTGTTAACTTGAGAGTTGGCCCTGCAGTGCTAAACTAATACCGTCATTTTGTTCTAGGTTTGTCTGCAGCTGCAGGTATCGGTGTGGACGACCTGCGTAGGCTGTGTATCCTGCGGATGAGCTTCGTGAAGGGCTGGGGACCGGACTATCCACGGCAAAGCATCAAAGAGACCCCATGCTGGATCGAGATCCATTTACACCGAGCTCTGCAGCTCCTGGATGAAGTTCTGCACACCATGCCCATAGCTGACCCGCAACCTCTTGATTGAGGTACTGTATAAGGCAACTGCATTAAGACGATGTACAGTACCTGCAGGACGGGCGTTCTTAAAGAGCACTGCAACCATTGGACTGCATGGGGGGGTTTGGATGTTGGATGGGGGGGGGGGATATTAATCCTCACTCATTGGTGATGATACGAGTATGACTTTGTGAGAGTTGAATTTTGTTTTTCTTCACGTAAAATCATGTAATCTCCATTTTATTGTAAAATTGTACTGCAGCTACTTTATATTACCATTAAATAATTTGTCAAGGCTGTCAAGTTTTTATTTGTACTGTCTTAAATAGTTCCAGAAAATGTTAACTGTTAAGTGAATTGTGGAGCAATTCAAATGCCCAATTCTAAACGACCCCAGCTTGTCTTCCAAACCACAAAGAACAGTTTAATTTATCAACCAGCCAGGGCTCTTGATAAAGTATTGTGATGTTGGCCCAAATTAATTTGTTATAAATGAAAACATTTCCCCATTTAGTGTATTAGTGATATAATAACACATTATCGACTGCCATGTTTATTAGATTGTCTTATAGCATTTGTTAGCACTTTATATAATCTTTTTTTCCCCACCAGTATGTGGTCATAGTCTTTTGTGGGTGTCTATTACATATATATATATATTATGTTATCTACTAGTGTTAAGATTGTGTTGCCAGTGTCTGGTGAGATGCCTCACGGTTATCCATTCAACATTTGAGTATGGTGGTTTAAATAATTCACTGTTCCAGTTCTGGTGGATTCCAGTAACGGGAAGAATGGAAAGCCATAGTGATGCTATGAAAAGTGAATACAATTTATCAGATTGCAGTCTTGATCACTTTGTGCTCCTCTCGTTCAGAAAATATTCATATTTGGGACTTTACTTTTATATTTTTTGCTACCCTTTTCAATGATGAACCCAATGGGTGACAATTCAAACTTAAAGTTCTGTAAAGATTTAAGGAAATCAAGTGCTTAGTCTATATCTTAATTATACACAATGTATGTTATACTTTCTGAATATATACTGAGTTTTAATGATGTTGGTCATTATTTATGAATGTTTACTTTGAATAAAAGTGAGTTGGTTTACACTGCACTGTAGGACTCCAGTGTTGGACATACCAAGTTTGAATGATGTTGGTCATTATGTATGTTTGAATGAAAGCTAGTTGTTTTACACTGTATGGTCGTGAAGAGACAACTGGAAGGGCACATTGATATAGTAATGTAATACATAATGGAAGCAAGATTTTCCACAATACCATGTCATTCCTGCTATTGCCCCCTATATCTGCCTCCTGTATCTCTAGTTCTCTACCACAATTTCCACAAACAGCCTAACATGTTAACTTTAATAAGATGAGGCCAAACCAAAGCCATGAGCCCGTTTACTTCATTATCACATGATTGGAAATGTGAGGAAACAATTTGCCTCACTCTGTACAAACCAAGCTGACAAAAGCTCATGAAATGAACACATTTCAGTTTCGTAGCTAAACTGTCAATGGGTGAGTGGATTTACCATGCTTGCTATTAAAGTGCCTGTCGAGTTGTTTGCAATGCAGCTGCAAGATTAACGAGGTGGGAGGGCACTTGACATCACTACATCAAGCAAAAAGTGAAACAAACTGACTTCCAGCCAGCTCATTTTAATAATTATGATAGTGAAATAAGTTACTATTTGTTAAATGTTCTTGATAAGGGCCAGTGTGTTGGGCATAACTTGTTTTGAAAGGGCACTTATGGCATCAGAGGCAAAGGGGCAGGTGCTCAAGCACCCAAAGAGGGGGGGGGGGCTCTATCTGCACCTGTCCTAGGACTCTAGTGTTGGATAGTGTTCAATATATCCATATATAATTTAACACAGTCATATGAGAAACATTTCTTTTCAACAAGAAAAAAAGTTTATTACTGGAAAGACAAGCCACAAATTTTAAGAAAACAACACTAATAAGCTAGCCTGAGCTGAAGTCTGAAATATTCAGAAAACCAAACTACATGTGTCTTTAATAGTTTCTATATTCATCAATACGACACACTAAAAGATAATGTCTTTATAAATATAAAAGTTCCCCAGTTTTCCTCATTTTTATGTAAAATACACAATACAAATCACCCTACACGCATTGGTTTTCTCTTGCCAATTTGAAAAGATACAGCATACTAAGAACCTGAAACAGCACACAAAAAGAAAGTCACATGAAATGTGTATATATATTAGATACTATACATCATCAAAAGAGGGAAATCACAAAAGCACTTTTGCCAACATTTCTGATGTAATCCATCACTAAAATAACAAACCAAATAGTTAAGACACAAATAAATATACTTTTCCATTTTAGTTTATATACAATGGTTTTAGTCTAGGGTGAATTAAACTAAAAACCTTCCCCAAATGCCACTGCCAAATGCTTGTGCTTGCATTAGAGCGTGCTACAGATGGCCACAACTCAGTAGACAATCAAATGGCACTTAAAACATCCAAACGGAAATCTCAAACTGACCACAGCATTCAGAAAATATCATTTTGAGTAAAGATAAAGAAAGATGATATAATGAATGTAGTGTTAGAAATCATTTAACGCTCCTTGTTCATTAAGGGATTTAAGATTTGAGCCTAATTTATGCTTCGATGCACGACAGTGTCACGCGCTAGAAATATATTTTCGGCGCACTACGCGGTCATGCGACGAAGTACTAAAACAGGCTTTATACAGTATAACCTCAATCCATCTGGAGGTAAAAATCAATCATGTGTAAACTAGTAGTGTGTGTGTGGTCACATTGATTAGAGGATCCAGTCCAGCCTGAAGAGAGATCTTTACAAATCCTCAACCAAGGTATCCTCTTAGTAGCAGCACTTCAGCATTGAAATGTATGCTCTGCACAGCCACTATCTGGAGCTCACCAGAGGCCAATAGTCACCAAAGCAATCTGCTCTGGCCGAGGTGAATTCAAAGGCACTGGAGTCTATTATGGGTCAGTGAAGCCGCCATATTATCCAGGTGGAGAGGCATTTCCTAGCTTCTGTAAGAAGTTAACCACTTTCAACCTGGCATCCCTATATTGGAAAAGTCATTAAAGATGAAATTGCTTGGAAATCTTCCAAGAAACCACGAAAACAGCAGATCTACAATCTCTCAAAGCCTCACATCGTGACACGTTGTAAGCTTGTGGATCGTCTGGTTTCGCCATTCTTCGTACATTTAAGTAATAAGTATATGGGGCCCTCAAGATAGGGCCTGAGTGGTTAAGGAATAGCTTATCTTTCTAATGTCTGGTTGGAAATGGGCAGCTGTTACAAAAGACTAATTTAAAATTTTAAAAACATCATGAGGAACACAAGTACAATTTGTGTTGGCAGCATTAGATTGAGTCCAGTGTTTATTAGCCAGGCTTTGAGATGCAGAAAGGAGTTTCAATGTCTGGCACATATTCTAAATAATCAAAAAACCCATACAGAAAACACTAGAAAAATAGATTCTAGCAGCACATACAGTAGTAGATGTGCATTTATTATCCCAAAGCACATAATTAAGGTTAAATGAAAATGTTCTACACAGTTTGCACTTCAGGCACAGAATAACACATCTATAGCATTTTCTTATGTGACAAAGATTCATTAATTAAAATCCCTTTATGGTTGGCATCATGGCATGGAAAACTGCCATAGGCAAAAGTGTAATTTTGTTATGAAGAGGTACATACTACCAATTCTAACATTTTCAATAAAAAGGGAGAAAGCTGTGTTTCTTTGTAATGATTACTTGAGTTAATCATGCAAGCTCTTAGAATTATTTTTTTTGTGATTTATACCAACTTTGTTTTAGAATAGTTCAGAGTTCTCCCTTTGTTCAGCAAACTTGCCAGTGGCAGCCTGTATCATACAGGTGATGGTTATCATTTCAACAGGTCAGAGGAAATTCATTAGGCCAACAACTACAATCTACTGTAAAGACAATGACTCTTGCATGAGTTCCCCTTGCAAGTATCCCTCTTCAAGTGATTTACAAGAAAACCTATTTTGACAAATTGGACTTCAATGTATTTTTAACCAATCCCAGAATTCATGCTCCCTATAGCGGTTATATTTAACATTCATTATCATATTTGTCATTGATTAATATGATTCTACATTTTGGAACAGATAAGCTGCAGCTGTAGCTTGCAACTGTCGGTGCAATGTAGTTTCTTGGTTGGTAAACGAGCCATTGTATGCAAGCAGGATGTAGTTGTAATGCCAGATTCATCATCATATTTGTAATAGGTGTTTTACCTGTGATAATACAACCAATTCACACCTGCCAAACATTCAGGAGACAGGTTTCTACGTAGGCACTCATCCTAGGTTAGTACCATACAGGATAGTTACAGCACATCCTGTTAATGGATAAATGTGACTAAGATATGGTGCAAATAATTTATTAAAATGTGTACGACATTTTATGACATTTATGACAAACCCAATAAAGATCATACAGAATCTCTCAGAAAATAAAAACACAAAAAATGTGTTTGTATGTATGCATGTATACACACACACACACGCACACACACACCAAAAACAAAGTAATGTAGTTGATGAGCATGCCATACAATTGAGATGAATGAGAAAAGATTCACAAAATTTCCATTTATAAATCATAAACTATGAAATAATCCATCATCAAATGGCATCCTTTTCATTACTGTATCATGAGTATTCAGAACGAGAATTGAATTGAGTTTCAATTGTTTTCACTGGCTGACATAAAAACAATTAGTGTCTATGGACATTTAGCGAATATACAGTAGTCACCATTCGGCCTCACATTGATCAACTTGGTAAAAATGCTTAAATGTTCAAAATAGGGAGTCAGGTGAGCTCAGCAGGTTTCATAGCGATTGTCCAATCACACGCTGAGTTATAAGCTAAAAAGTCAAAGGCCATGCCCACCAGAAATGAGATTCCAAGTAACACCTGGGCCCAATAGCATGTGTAACAATTCTTTAATGCTTTTGCTGAATCCAAAACTACTGTACACGTGCTTTTGTACACGTGCTTATCAAGCAGCCTTTAACATTTCCACATTTCATATCAATCTGTTAAAATGTGTTTCGCAAAACATTCTAAATGTCAGGAACATTTTATTGGCAGTGCTTAGTGGGCAAATTGTCGTAGAGCATATATGCCAGAATATGCGTACCAAGTTTAGTCTCAATCGCAGTTACGGTGTAGAAGATACTTGTATGGCCTTCAAATGTTACAATATTCAACATTTAATTATAAATTAATTAAAAAGAATGGATTTGGGTACGTACAGGTTTGAAAATCAGATCTACTAATCCTGAAAGTTTCATGTCTCTCTAGCATTTATCAGAATTTGAAAAAAGCTGAGGAAATAATCATAATAATGATAATAAATTCAGGCCTTCTGGCTTGAAACCTTAACCACTTTAACCATGGCATCCCAATTTTGGGCATGTCATTATAGGCGGGGGGAAACAAATCATAAATGTTTCCAAGATAGCAGATCTACAAGCTCACAATGTGTGTTTGTTGTGAGGTTGTAGCCGGGATATTTCATGGTTAAGTGGCTCAGTGGTTAAAAAATAATCTCAATCTTCTGTAAACTCTCCAGTTGGTCTGTACATTAAGTCTGTCTATTTGTCAGTGGTAGGACTCATTAACCATCAATAAATAAATACACTATGCAGAATTGGTAGAACTCGTCTCCTCAAGAATGTAAAACATAAAATGAAACAAGAAAACGAATATTTCAGTAATAACAAAAGTTCCTCATTTGAGAAGTATTAATCTTTTAAATTCTCCACAACATAAATGAATATTAAATAACAGTTCAAGTACAGATTTAGTTTCCAGTGATGTCCCCTTCCTTTTTCACAGTCTATAAAGCAATTACAGAAAAGCTACCAAAAGAAACAATCACAGATAAACAATCAGATTCAGCCACGTGAAAAGAATCAAATTGATGTAGTCTCTCATTGTATATACACTATCTTTGAATATCAGAAAATATCTACTTTTGGTCCACTGTACAAAGATGACCATTAAACGGGGGCATGTGTTTAGTTAGACATACCAACAGTCGGACACACCATGAGTCAGACACCCTCCCCAAACCCTAACCTCACAGGAAGCCACGGGTGAGTTTTAACCCGCCACGCATGTCGGGAGCCACATGTGATTTTAAACCCACAGCACGGGTTTGTCCGACTAATGACTGTAGGACTGTTGGTATATCTAACCAACGTATGCACCCCCCATTAAACAGCCACGGGATGAAGAATGTGTGGACTAAAAACGGTAATGAAAATGTGTATTAGAAATGAGGTGACATAAGCAATGTACATTATATCTCCTGTATGGTGTGGGATGTTGAGATTGATGCAGTACAGTGGTGTGTGCAATAAGGTTTGGTGACTGCACTGCACGAGTCACAGGGCTGGCACCACTGGTTTGAGGTAGGGTGATTGATGGATGTGTTCCACTTCCAACACACATTCATGCACAGGGCACACGCTCGTAAACAAAGACACACATCACCACACACTCATGCAGGTACATGTGCACACCCATGCACCCATGTGCACAAACACAGGCAAAAACACACCTCACCCAATAGCAGAGGCTAATGCAAGAATAGCCCTCAAGTTGACAGAGTGAGAGAAAGAGAAAGGCTAAGGACCATGATTCAGGAGCTTAAAGCAGCTACAGTCAACATTTTTGCTTTGACATAATCGTTAAAATGGAATGTATTTCATAAATGTATGATGTAATGGCTTTGGGAGAATGACACCATCGCCATTCAACTCAGTTCCCTAGGTTCTAGGGAATGTAGACTTTTCCTTCACTATGCAATATCATCTGCATGATGATACGAACTCACAGGAAATGTGAGATCGATTGATCTGCACAAAGGAAGTGCATCAATAAAAGAATATACAGTAAAAAAGTATGGCAATTTTAATTGACCTCTTCTGTACTAAGCTTTGTAAACAAATGTACTTGTCCTATGGCTGGGCCTTGAGAGAAAACAAAAACAAAACAACAAAAATAATGACACTAAGAAACTCAAGGGCTCACCAAAACCAAAATTTCACAAAGTTGACTGTAGCCACTTTAATATAAGCACTAACCTTATATAAGCTTAACAGAACTGATCCAGAGAGATCAACAGGCATCTCTGAGCCTGTGTCCCCAAAGCCTCCACACTGATGAACCAGCCCAAATCTAGCCACAAGTTACCAGGGAGCTAAAACTGTGGCTGGGGGATAACAAAGAGGCCCTGTGGTCTCTGAACCACACAGTCAGGATTACATGGACAGCTGCATTTAGGATAAGGCACTATGATAAAGCCGAGGTACATAAAATCCCTGACATTCCTTCTGCTCTTGCAACGCGGCACTGTAGGACAGGAAGCCTAGCTATGTAGTGGCCAAAGATGGCTCTCATCGCCGGCTTCCTCTTGTTGTTTTGTTTTTGGTCCATGCCCGGTAAGAAAAATAAAAGAAAATAAAAAAAAGTCAAATTCTTATCACATTCAGGCTACTACACTAAAGAGCATCTAAAAATGACAACATCAACATAAAATCCACTTGTATAAATAGATTGAGCCAGTGACATACGCCTGTTCAGACAGCATCATATGGGTCAAATTACACCCATTCCCTCAGGTTCCCTCCTCGGGCTGTTGGATTGTAAAGGGCTTCATATACTTTGTTGCGCGTGGCGCCGCACAACTAAGTATACATCAGCTTAACAGAGCACAGACTCTTGGGAGAAGTTTTAACAGTCAGATGATGCTGACGGCACATCTTATCCCAAGTATCCGTTATTTCAACACTCCTCCAAGGATGAGGGTGAAGAGGCAGAGGAGACTGTGACCAGCCACGTCAGTGCAGACAGACAAAGCGCACAAGAACAGTGAGGGAAATATCTAAGACACACAGAGAGAACGATATGTACTGTAGAGAGAGAGAGTGAGAGAGAAAAGACAGGCCATCGAGGGGCCGTACCCCTCAGACAGAGGCGTACGTGTTGCCTGTGGCGCTGCAGTGGCGGATGGTCGGGGTTCCGGCGGAGGGGGTCAGGATGTGCTCGCCGTGGTCCTCGGGGGGCTGCGGCAGGGAGTGGAGGACACTCTGGTGGACAACCCCCCCAACCACGGGATGGGAGATGTCCTCCGGAGAGGCCATCTGGATCACCTGGATCACCTCCATCTTCTCCCGTTTGGCAAGAGGCTCTCCGGATTCCTCCATGTCCTCATCCATGTCGCTATCCAGGTCACTGATGTCATCTATACAATACAGGACACACGTCCAGGTCACTATCCATCTCACTTAGGGGGTGCAACAGTTCATCTGTTTTATCGTTTAAAATCGATCACATTTTTCTTTCAAACTTCCAAAAATAGCAGATCTATGCAGCGATTTGTTCTATATATCTCTGCTGTCGGGAAGATGAAAAAACTTGATATAAAAATGTCAGAAAACTCAAAAAATCTTATTAAAACAAAGCAATACTGCCTCATCAAAGTTGGTATTTTGTGTCATTATATCACCACTTTATCCAAATCCAGCTCAAGTGGAATTTAGGAGGTTCTCTCCATCATTGTCCATCATTGATAAGAACAGTCGACAATGGATCTCCAAGCTCACACAATGCATCGCAACTTGTGAAAGAACGCCCCGATGCCTCATGCCACTGCTTATATAGGCCTACAATAATAAGGTGGACTTTAAATATTACAATAACTTCTGCAAAGAGGGATTCTCGGAGACGGAGTTGCAGTATCAGTAAACTAGCGAGAGAAGTGTGTTTATCTTCCGCTCCGCGTCTGACTGCAGCAGCAGCCTGTGGTTGAGGCTGCAATGGAGTTGAGAGCTTCTTTCCGAAGCAGTTTGATACTTTTCATTGGTTCAATATCATCGAAACAACACAGAAATGTACAGGGTGTTTAATAGCATTGATTTATGAAAAAACAAAAATCTAAAACCTACAAAATGGAGTTAAGTGGTATCCTCCCGACAGCGACGATATAAATGATATAAAAACACAATTCTTGATTATCCGATTAATTGAAAGAATAATCACTACGAAAATAATAAGTTAAAGCCCTAATCTCACTGATCTCATGGACGTGAACACTGATGCAGAGCCATTTTCCAACATTGTCTGAACTTGGTTTTACAGTATGGATTTCTTCCCTTCAAGGTCAATTCATTCTCAGATCTTTGTCTTTGCAATCAAATGAAAAGGGCATACGCAGATTATGCACTCGGCTGACATGAATACTTTCATAATAATTAAACTCAGCCACATACCTTTGTCAAGATTAGCCGGAGACAGGGTGTTGAGGCTATCAAACTAGATGACAAAAAGAAACAAATGGTGTTGACATTACATTTCTTGTACCTTGCAAAGAAAACAGGAAAATCTCATTTAATACTTGAAAAGAAATTGCTGTTAATACACTAGAAACTTTGAATGGAACTATGTTGCAAAGTAGAATAAACAAGTCGGGGTCTTACGGCGTGGCTTCCATTGTGGACAAGACATCATGTGGCCAGTCTGTGGCCATCTATGACATCAGTACTACCTTGTAAGGCTGGGTGCAATAACCGCAATATCGCCGCTATGTAACGCATACCACGGCATCGGGTTAATTACCGCGGTAAAATAAAAAATCACACCCGTGTGAACTGAGTGGTGCACACGGTGCACTCTCTCTCTCATTAGCAGGCAACAGTGCAGCACTATCTCTCTCTCTCTGTTTCTGGCACAACAGCGCCACTTTTGGTACTCATTGGTACTGGTGCTCATAGTAGTCACACACAAACATGGTTGAACACACACACGGTTGACACGGACATTGCTGTTCCTTGGAGTGGTTGCACCACTCAAAAATGAATAATAAAATGATTACCGCGGTAAAAACCCCATACCGCCCCAGCCCTACTACCTTGTCTGTCACACACACACACACACACACACACACACACACACACACACACACACACACACACACACACACACACACACACACACACACACACACACACACACACACACACACACACACACACACACACACTTCTAGACAGTATAAAGAGCAATATGCCCCAGGCATACATACCTCCCCCATGATTCCAATGGGCGTCTCTCCGGTGGCCTGAGCCACGCGGTGCTCCACCAGGTAGAACATGTACTCGTCGTACAGCAGGCGGATGAGGTGGAAGGAGCCGAAGCTGGCAGCACTGCGCAGGGTCAGGTCTCTGATCACCATGGAGCTGAGAGAGAGAAAACAACATCACCTCACTTCACATCTATTCTACGCCATAGGTTCCCAAACACTGGGTCGGGACCCATTCGTGGGTCACAGACACATTGTTATGGGTCCCTTGATTCTTTGGTTTCCTACATTTTGTTTTCTAATTATTCGCAGCGACGCGTCGTGTGCTTGTAGATCGGCCATTTTTACAAGTTTAGGTCCCGGGCAAACATCTAATCTCTCTTTTGGGTCCCGACCTGAAAAGTTTGGGAACCACTGATCTACGCCATGGGTTCGCAAACTTTTCAGACCCCCAACCCAAAATAATGCTGCCATTGATTGACTCGAGCCCAAACATAAGCCTGGAGGTAATTTTATGCACATAATTAACACCCCTAGCGCCCAGGACGAAGTTCTTTGTCCTTTCTATTAATAACGCCCGACGCCCAGGACGAAGTATTGTCCAAAAGACGAAGTTTATTGATACGAGAACAGATCGCATGGCTGTATAGCCCAGGCGTGCCTCCTGGGCTCTCCTCAGTGACGCGCAAGAGTGAGACGTCATCGAAAAACTCCCTCCTCTGTTTAGCTGATGAAAACGAAAATCTTAAAACATTCATAACTCGCGATCTAAATCATCCCGTCTTTTTATGAAAAAAGATCCTGTGTTAGACGGCGCTCCGCGGTCCAGTCGCTAGTCTCGATAGATTTATTCTTGTCTCCCGTTGTTGTCGATCGACTCTAGAGTGTTAGCTGCTCTAGAGTGTTAGCTCTATTGTTAGCTGCTACACAAACATCATGAACTTCCGCCGGTCCGTCCGGAAAAGGCGTCACTGTTTATAAATCGACTGGGCGCATGAATGTAATGGATTAAATAGTTCCGGGCAATTAATGTGTTTGGTCACGTTTGGTCCACATTTGTCCGCACAGGCTATGTAAGGGTTTTGTAACAATTATTGTTAAAATATATTTGTAAGTATTTCACTCATTCTGTGTAATTTTGTTTTTATATCTTTTTGATGAGCTAAATAAATTTGCGACCCCCGATATACTCCAGTGATTTCAAGGGCCGCCAGAGGATAAACATAAGGCGTTTGATACAATATATCTCTGGGACCCCAATCTACAATGCCACTGTTAATAACTCTAAGAGTGTACAAAAACTGAGAACCAGTGATCTACGCAAAAACTAAAAAACAAATCACAGGCACAACATTTCCAGTCAGAAGCAGACCTGTAGAAGGACCACTTGAGCAGGAACTGTCGAGCTGCAGTGGGAAAGCTGGGCCGGTGTTCATATGGCCTGAGGACCTGAGTGACCACGTTGTCCAACCAGGCAGCCCACTGCTCCAGGGAGCTTTGCTGTTGTAGTGTGGCCTTGAAGTCCTGCTCCAAGCGTTGCACCACACCCTCCTCACACTGGCACACCCACGATGCTTGCTCCTATTGACATGAGAGAGAGGGGGAAAAAATAATAGTTCAAAACTGAAAAAGGCATAACAGTGTAGGATTCAGGATGAGATATAATAATAACAAAACTAAAAGGACTTTCTGCTTCTTATACCGAAGTGGAACTTCTAGCTTTAGGGTCGCGATCAAGGGGCCAGTGAGGCTATTCAACGTTGAAGGTCTGGGTCCTAGTGGTAGGAGGAGGGACTACAGGCGGACCCGTGGATTCATGACCGGGAAACCCCGTGCAGCTGGGCTTTAACATTGAGCGCTCGGTTGCATACGTCACTCCGGACCTCAAAGTTGAGGTCCGGAGGAGGGACTTCCGGCAGTCTTCCGGGTGCTTCAAAACGCCACTGAGCAACTTCCACTGACATGAATAGCTGGGGGGGCCGAGCTTCGCGCCAGTTCAGTCTCTATCCTTTTATATACTCTATGGTTGCGATAGAGGAAAGGACATGGGGGTGCTAGAATCTGTAGGGAGCACAAGGATCATGGCAATGGGGGGGTCATGAAAACCAGCAGGGTTCATTCTGCAATCTCCCCATTAGATTTGTTTTTATATTGCGTGCAAGATTTTGGCTTACGGGTGGCGCTAAAGAACAGGACATGGTGTCAGCAAAATGAGTATTGTTCATGCTCCGGCAAGCATGAATGTGCTCTGCAAGTTTAATGGCAATTCAGCCTATAGCCCAAGTAGACCTTTTTGGCTAACGGTGGTGCTAGAGGAAAAACTGACAACATTGAACACTAAGCTAGTGAGGCGAATAGGCTACGGTGCATAAGCTGTCCTTTGAGATGGAAGACAGGATGGAAGACAGAGTGGAAGACTCTGTCTTCAGAGTGGAAGACAGACTCTGGTGGTTCCCGATGCTGAGAACCAGTGATCTACGCAAAAACTAAAAAACAAATCACGGGCACAACATTTTGCACGTCACGTCACGTCAGAAGCAGACCTGTAGAAGGACCACTTGAGCAGGAACTGTCGAGCTGCAGTGGGAAAGACAGGTGATTTATAGAAAATTACCGTAGAGTATAAATATAATAGAGACGTCACCGAGAGGAAACCCTGAGGCGAAATGGACATAGTGGTCGAATTTGGTATTGCAGCTCGAGCCAGCACTATGCATTGCACACGTTCACGTTATGGGCCGATGACACATGAACGCTATGCTTCATACGTGAACGCGCGTAAATGGCGCAATGATAGTCAACGGCCCAGCGCGCTCACGTCTGGCCCATAAGCAATCCCAGAATGCACTGTTTCCAACCCGGAAGAACACCACATGCGCTGGGTGAGCAACTCAATGCAAGTGGATGAGAGGAGAAATCCGGTGACGTCTCTATTAATATATACTCTAAGGAAATTACCAACAAAGCACAGACAGAAATTCAGACCTGGACATTAGCAAAGTCCACACGGTTGAGGTCACTCAGCATCTGGTTGATCTGTGAGGTGTTCTGCAACACAGCGCGTGCTGCCTGAGCCAGGTGGTTCAGAGATGTGTATCTGCGCAGTGTTTGCGCAAAGGCACTAACAGCAGCAACCTGAGCATGGGGCACACACAGAAACCAAAATGTTAAATCGGTTATGTCAATATTAAGAAGTAGAAAAGACCCAACTATTAAATATCCAGATATATCCCGAACGCCCGGGGGTATTTAGGACCATTAAATCAGGGCGCCCAGCGATTTGCAGCTACGGAGCGCATTTCAAGGTGCACCAGGAGCCATCTTGAATGTAGCTCAAGTAGCTAGATGTAGCCAAAACACTTGAGGCGATCGACAACAACAGGAGGTATGATTACTTCTAACGCGACTAGCGACGGGACCGCGATGCACAAAAACATAATCTTTGGTTAGAATTGGACGGATTGATTTAGATCAAGAGCTATTTACGTTTTAAGATTTCCGATCTCATCCACTAAAATGGGGGGGATTACTTTGGATGACGTTCCAACCGGAAATGACATTGAATGTTGCCCAACAGGACGGAGACCGCTCGGGGTGTTAACCATCAAATTCATCTTTTGGGAAGAGAAATTATCTTTCAATACAGTATGTTCCAGTGGCGAATAGTTCTTATAACTGTCGGGGGTGATCGCCCCCCCTCCCCCGCCTGCGCCGCCGATTTTAGTTCACAACGAACACATTCAATTGTTTCAGCATCTTGTTTCAACATTTCAGCATGATCAATGATCAACAGTAAAGAATTAAATTGTTTCTGCATCTTGTTTCAACATTTCAGCATGATCAATAATCAAAAAACAAAAGCCACCATATTAGCATTTATACCTGTTCTGTGAACAGGGAACAGGCAATGCCCACCCCCAGTGGCCCAAGCCCCCACCACCGCCCGTAAAGGTGTGAGTCGTGTGCCTACGTGACAAAACCCTAGTCATGGGGGAGGGGAGCTCAGGGGGTGCTATATTGTGTTCCTATTTTCTTGGGGGGTGCTCCAGCTACCAAGCACCCCCGCAGTTGACACCACTGGTATGTTCAGAGACAGAAAATGTGGTGGAAAGAAAATATGCACTGTGTTTGTGTGCACTACAGTACAGTATGTGTACCTTGGTCTGAATCATTCTCTGTGGAATGGCATTCATGGCATTGTTCAGCCAACCTTCCAGGCTTTTGGCAAAGTTGCGGATGGCTTGAGTCAAGGCACCTACACAATAAAAAACAGTGAATAAGGACAAAACAATGCAAAGACATTCAAAATGGATCACGCCACAGCCTTGGATAGAAGCCTCGTCACGACTGTGATGCTCGCTGACAATACCTTGAATATCTTGACAAGCAACACTGACCAAGCAACCAGTGTTGATTTCGTCGACTAATACTATGACGAAAAATGTTCGTCAGCTACCTTTTTTCACTGACAACTAAATATATGAACAATATATATGACTAAAACTAAAATCGAAATTTGCTGTAAAAGTCAACACTGTGTGGAACCATGTGTAAATGAGACATTACTGGGAATGGGTCTGAGGACATCGGGGATGAGGATCTCAACAAGGGCCTGGTACATCAGATGGTCACATGTGGTCATCCATTTGAGCACAGCCTCGTTCCTGCACAGCTCCAGTAGCTGTGAGCAGGGTAGTCGGTCTTCAATCTCACTCACACTGCTGTGCAATCAAGAAACCAATGTTACATACAGGCCTCTTCATATGGCCTATCATACACTTTAGCAGACACTCTTAATCCAGAGCGATTTACAGTAAGCAAGAACAAAAACATGGTAATACATCATATACATAAAAATACAGTATCATACAGTATCATAGCTGTCGGGTGGGAATCTTGTATGTCCAAAACCGTTACTTTTCAGGAAATGGACAAAAATAGACCCAATAGATCCAATGTAGTTATAAGCTCTTGTTAATACTTTTCATTGCTTATTTACTATAAACACAGAAAGACTCAACCTGCCATCCCTATTTTGGGCAAACTTTGAAACTTTGGACATAGCAGAGATCTACAAGCTCACAACACATCGCAATACAATGTAGAATGATGGTTTTTGCCCTACAGCGATATTATTTCACAAATGTGAATGTGTACAGGGTGAAGTACTTCCAGTTTAATACGCCTTGTATTATATTTTTTCAGTTAAAACCTGACTGTCATAAGAGTTTTGATAAATGGAGCTGACCTGTTTTCTGTAATGGTGGTGCCCTCTACTGAGTCAGAGGGTGAATAACGCCAGAATGTCTGCCACAGCTTCTCAATAAGACTGAACTGGAGGTTGACAACCACGTCGAGGATAGCCTGAAACAAACAAGCACTTACCATTCAATGACATGTCAACAGTGATGAGCTCCACTAAGATCAGCCAGATGATTTGACTTTTTTCATACAGTGCAATTAAACCATCTTTCATAAAAAAAGAATTATCCGATTTGTAACTAGAAAGTTGCACTCAGCAGAGCACAAATCTCTTCCAGGAGGTACGCCCTTGCTCCTTCAATCATTGAGGAATGATGTTTGGGGGTGAAGTGACGAGTTGAGTCTGAGTACTGTATGAAACGTCATAGGACATTGGGGGATGGGATATCATAAATGAAGGACTGTCATTACATCATTACAGTGCAACCAGAGGGAGACTCTATGGAGACAAATCTTTGGACAGTGTAATTAGCGAAAAGTAACGTGTCATGTTGTCATCACTAGGACAAACATGATGTTACAATGTTATAGCCTAAACGCCAAATCATAGTCTAACGGCTAAATCAGAGGTAAGCAACCTGCTGCACTAGAACCGCATGTGGCTCTTAGGCCCTCTCCCAGTAGCCTTGGTATCTATGTATGGAAAGGAATAAATGTTTTTTACATTTAAATCATAATGTATTATTGTAGTACACATACAGCTACTCTTATATTATCAAATTGTTAAAAATAAAAAAAGATTATGTGGGTTGTGGGATATAAGGTAGCGTCTGTGTGCTATAGTTCTAGTCTGGAACAGTTTTCCAACGAGTCATTCCTCATTATTATTCTCTTGGCCAGGATACCGATGATAAAGCCTGTGGATGCCATGTTAAGTTATGAAGTGTCTTACAGTATATAGGAATGTCCCGGTTATTTTGCTCCCGATCCGATTCTGATCATTTGATTTTGAGTATCTGCCGATACCGATTTTTCCCAAACCGATATTTATATTTTTATAGAACACATTATGCCATATCACAATAGTACAATATCCAAAATTACAGACAATATCCAGTCTAATATCATGATATGGATATAATATTGACGCTAGGGATGTCCCGATCACGTTTTTCTGCTCACGAACCGATTCCGATGACAACCCTAGTCCTATACACTGTGTCAACAAATCACAACAACTCCTGTGGAGCTACTGTTACATGGTAAATTAAGTGATTCTGATGCTCTAACCTCACAGTGCTCTCTGTAAAGACACTGAAGGGCTTTTACGTCCTCTAGGCTGATGTTGATATCTGCTTTGCTCTCTCCCAGATCCAGCTCCACAAAGTCAGGCAGCGCTCGTGATGCATCTGTTGAGGGGTAACAATGAAATTCATCTTAGAAGTCCTGCATATTATATTTAGAGGAAAGCATATTGCATATTAGCAAAGCAGAAATGGCTAAATAATATATTCGCAAAATAGCAAAAATAGCTGAGCTTGTAGATCGGCAATCTTTGTTTTCAGTTGAAGCATTGATATACAGTACTGTATATATTTTTTTTAATTACCCTCAAAACACAAAACAAATACCGTACAGTACAACCAATTTTCAGTTTTTCAACAAGACATATTTATAACAGCTAAAGATGAAGATACTAAAGCTAAAGGTTTTAGCTTTTAGCATTTAAACGTTTGGAGTGGAGGTATATAGGACAGTTAAGCTTCTTCTTCAAATGTAATAATGATCAATCCAATGACTTGGAATAAGGCTTAATCATCACCGAAATGTGTCATTGAGTGTCCACCGTTATAGTGAGTACTGCTGGCAATCCACTTGCTTATATAATCATATTGGCTCTTATGACCACGGTCCCAATCTCTCTTGACTCCCTCTCATTGGTGGCTTCAATTTCAATCGCTTCAATTTCAGCCGGAGAGTGTTTCTGAAGTCTTTCTCAGGCAAAAAAGATCTGTCCTTACATCACAGAAATCTAACCACTATTGGTCCTGGTTTGTCCTCCTTTTGTCTGACTCCTTTCCCATAGTGACGGGTCATGTGGAGTTTAATTTGCTTTCAGTCCAGCCCAGTGGCGTATCCAGGAATTACGTTTTGGGCAGGCAAGATATGTGTTAATTGGCGTCTCCCCGCGCACAATCGTAGCACTAAAGGTTTTCTTTTTGCCAGACAGGTAGGATACAAAGGCTGAAAGGCATGCATTTACATTCCAATGGGTGATTGAGGGTCGCGCTCTACCGCAACGGCCAATCAGCTGTCCATTAATAGTTATCAGGTCTTGTTTTTGTCCTCTTTTTTTCTCATTGTATGGATTTTGGCCAGGCAAGAAATGGATTTGGACAGGCGGTCGCCTGCCCTCGCCTTATTGTAGATATGCCTCTGGTCCAGCCAGAGTATTTCTGAGATTATTTTTCAGACATCAGATTCAGTCTTTAGAAACAACACGTCGGTCTTTACTCATAATGTCCATGAGCGTTTGGATGAAACCAGTCTGGGTTGTATCCTGTTATGTGAGCTCAGGGTAAAAGGACCTCTATTGATCCAGTCAATCATGGTGACACAGTCCTCCATAATCTTTCCTGGTATTAGTGCAATTATTGATGGTTCACAATAAATCCAAGTCAGATGAAACAAACACAGCAAAATATAGAAATAAAGAATACTTTTTTGTATGCTCCTTATAAGCAGGATAGCTACGATACAGGAAAACATTTAATCCCTACATTAAACACACTGACATCATTTATCTTAATGTATTTGCACTTAATTTTCTCTAAATATATTTAGGGGTTCAATCCTGAAACCAATCAGGTACCTGATGAATCTAATAAGGTTTATCGGAAGATTGTGGACAGTGCTCTTTTATTGCAAATACATATTTGATCCTGCACTTTCAATTTTGTTCTCTTTTTTTCTTTCAAAACAAAAGTAATCTATGGTCTAAGACTCTCAAAAAGCGTGATCCAATCCAAAAACCTGGCATCGGTCCGGCTCTAATTAAGATACATTAACCTTTATTACAAAGTCAAATGGGTCTCCGTCAAAATGGAGAACAAAAGGACAAACAGGAAGCATGAGAATATGGTACACACAAAAAAAAGAGAAGAGCTGCTAACCTAGGAACTGCTGGTGGTGCTGGCTCTGTGCGATAATGACCTGTTCTGCTGCGCTGGAAGGATTCTGGCCTTCACCTGAGTAGTTCTCCCCAGAGCCACTGGGGAGCACCTTCTGCACCGGTTTGAACCTGAAACCACATCACTCACACCTTAGTGCACAGCTACACCACGTGGGGGTCTGGAGCGGGGCACCCCCAGGGGTACTTGTTGAGAGGGTCCCCAGATAAATGATTGATATTTAGGAATCAAATGTGGACCCTTACAGGTCTGTAACACTGAGAGTGTACACATTATTTGAAGACTGAGAGATTAACGACATGAGGTCGATTCTACAAATGGCTTCTTAATCAGTAGTTCTCAAACGTGACACGCTGTGTGTGTGTGTGTGTGTGTGTGTGTGTGTGTGTGTGTGTGTGTGTGTGTGTGTGTGTGTGTGTGTGTGTGTGTGTGTACCTTTGTTTCTGCTGAACAGGTTGCTGTCTGAGGGCCATGTACTGGATGTCCTCCTGTAGTCTGCTGAGAGGGGAGTCTGGTTTCACCCGGATACCATAATAATGGTATTTGGAGTTCCCTCTGCAGGCACAGGCAGAGGTGAGATCTCACTATAAGATGACATTATCCTCCACAGACACTCAAATAGTTTGTTTGTTTATTTATTTATTAGATTTTTGAAAGGTTCTATAAAGATTCCAGTTATTATTATCATTAAAGGACCACTTCACCGGGTTGGACGGTTTTTGAACTGCCCACAGCCCTCCTATGAGACACAGACTTGTATTTTATCATGAACATTAGTGAGGACCAATTATATGAAGACTGGTTGAAAAGTGGTCCTTTAGCTATCTAACAGCTGGAGTGATCTATGTGATCTATGTAAAAGAAAAATGATCACAAGGATGGAAAGATTGCATCAATAGGAGAAGGGATAGAAGAGAAGAACAGATGAAAAGAACTTTTTACAGAACATATGTTTCGGTGTGTATTCTTACCTCGTGCCAAGGCGGCGTGTACGGAGCCCCATGAAAATGGAACGGATGAGTTTGCCAAAGGATGCTGCGTTGACAGGGTCTAGTTTCTGCTCCTGGCAGTGGCGCAGGTAGTGGCAGTACAGAGTGGACCGTGGCAGACTCACTCCCTCAGCGGTCTCGTAGTTGTCCAGCAGCCACTGAAGCTGGAAGAGAATATTAAACCCTCTAGTCTTAGTGAAACGGACCCGAGTTACAACTATAACCACAAATAACCTACAAGCTCAAAACGCATCACAATGCAACACATTGTGAGGTTGTACATCTGCTATTTTGGGATGAATGTTCAAGTTCAATGGTTCAAGTGATTAGATCCTATATACTTAATTGACTGGGGGCTCACCAGTGGTCTGTTGACTGCTACATACTCAGTGTGTTGTGAGCTTTTTTCACCAAATGTTCACCTATTATGACATACCCAGAATAGGGATGCTCGGGTTCATGTGGTTAATCCACTCTACCCCAAATCCAATAGCCCTTTTGCTATCCGCTGCAGCCCTAAAGAAGCACCCCTAGAACAGCAACACATTTCAACAAATAGTAATGGTGGGGGGGAAATGCAGCAGGAACCATAATAAAAGCTAAAAGAAGGAAATTGAGCTGAGAGAAGGAGATAGCAAGCTTAGCAAAGTTAAGACAAGGCAAGGTGAAGCACTCATATGGCGACTTACATGGCTGTTGAGCAGCGAGCTTCTCTGACCGGATAAACCCTCCGACTTTTGGAGCGTCTCAATCGCCATTTCAATCTGATAGACCAAGCAAAGGATAACAAAATAGAAAAACAGGGGAAACGAAAACATAAGGAAGAAAAAATAATAATAAGCCGTTTCTGTGGAACTACATAACTGCTAACCACTAGGAAAAAAAATAAGGACAACCTAGGATAGGCCCCAAAGCAAGCACAGCTAAACCCAAGCATAGCAGAACCCTAACCTCTTTGATTTCAGCAAATCCCTAAAATAATGCTTATTTTACAGAAACATCTTAAAATAAATAGAAGAGAAGCTGTTAAAAAGCAGACTTTCACCAGCAAAAAAATAACAATCAGCGCAATGTTTTTCAAATAAATATATGTTTTTTGTTTGTCAAAGATCATTATCAAACTCATTATGTATTATTAATATATTTTTATTGAATGGCGTTATTCAACACTGAATAACGGCGAGTTGAGTGAGTTAATTAAGGACTATTCATACTTCAGTTTTAGGCGTTAAGTTGACCACCAAAAACTACAACATGACCTTATCACCTAAAACTGGGGTATGAATAGGCCTTTACTCCCCGGATCACCATATCCCTGATTAACTGGGACCTCATCATATACAAACTGATTGGTTCAATTAACTGTTGCATGCCTACTGTATAATCAACAAATAGTAAATGATGTCAACAGGTGGGACAGAATAAGGCAGAAAGGCATTTACCGTACTCACAGTGGCCGGGGACGCTCGTGTGGTCTGGGGGGCCGGGTGGGGGACAGAGTTGTCCATGAGGTAGGCCTAAGGTCGTCACGATAATAACATTTTACTTGACCATCAATTGTCACACAAATAATAGATATTAGCAATTTAATCTAGTCTTTGGCATTGAACATCAGAATACAATTTCTGTTTGGCTTCATCAGCAAAACCAAAATAACGGACATATTGAATAACCTTTTCATTTCAAAATAGAAATAGTGGAAAGCTGATCTACAAGGTCACAACGAGGCATTCTTGTAGATCTGCTGTATTTCCGCAATCTTTTGAAAATATTGGCAAACGTGTGAACATTTACTAACATGGAAACTATTATGACGATTACCGCATGTAAAGATAATTGTGATAATCTCAATGAAATGCGATTTGGCTATTATGTAATCATTTTGACAGGCCTAGGTAATAGGTATGCTCCAGAGCTGCTGTTGCTTACCTGCCCCGCCACCAGGCCCATGCCCATGCCTCCGTTGCCCCCTCCTCCATTATTGGTCATGCCATGAGACGTCACCACGGTGGACACCTGTGATGAGCTGCCCTGTGTGTCAAAGTAGCTTCCCCCGCTGTTCTGGCTGTACAGCTGGGGCTCCGAATAAGAGTAGGTCCTTCTGTTCAAAAGGAAGACCTCAAGTTAGGGTAACGCTCCCGGACCTCTTTTGTCCTTTACAATCCATATGGGTCTGGCCGTCGATATACAGTATATGCGTCAATATGCTGTATTGACACATGTTGCCTTGACATCAATATCAGCAATTATGCGATGGGTCCTGATTTTGTGCCACTTTCAACCAGGCGTCCCCATTTTGGGCATGTCATTTGCGCCATCCGAGATGGCACTCCCAGAGTCGTTGGACTTCCGTGGGTCATGGGTAGGACTCTTTATATTAGATTTTTATTCATTCTATTGATTGTGTATGAAGCACGAATTTTCCATTATTTGTATTTATTTTCCCATTTAGACCACACACACACACACACATCTACCCTCACCCTAAGAGTACCCTATTTAGGACTAGCAATGTGTCAGAGTTAAAGTCAGCTACAAAGTGGTCATTATATGCAGATCTACACTCACAATGCATGCATGTTGTGAGCTTGTAGATCGGTTCTTTTACAAAACATTTTGAATAGGTTTTAAGTGGTTAAATAAAATAAAATTATATTTATGTGATAATTTTATTTATTTATTTTTTGCTCGACAGATTTCAAGATTTTGCACCTTATCTTTTCTTTAATACAAAAACATTGGTAATCACTAATCTGTGATCTAGGTCTCTGGCATCAGACGGGCTCTACTTGACTTGACCAGTTTAAATGGCACTTTGATTGCTACTTTGTGCAAATTAGCTGTGCTATTTTCTGGCCTCTTGGAATGCAGGTTTTCACCGTTTAGTGAACGTATCGTTTCCATGACAATGCAAATCACCTGTGGTGTCTGTCTTAAGGCCATAATAGACATAGCTGGGCAATGTTCCCAGCAACGGAAAATGAAATGAGACACAGGGCAATAACTACACATTTAAAATATAGGCCAGACTTGCTGAATTAACACTATGCATTTCTTTGTTGATTTCCCCCTCTTAAACCTTAAAATTGGTATCCCGACCAGAAACACGTGGAGACCCTTGTTACTACTAACAATGATTACTACTGCACGCACCAACTATCAAGTACATATTCATAATATAAAACCTTACTTAGATATGGAAAATCATTACAATGTATTTCAGACTAGACGTAAGTACCTTACTGCTTGCTATATTATGTTATGTGTCCTATTCATGTTTTAACTGCCAGAGTTTCTCTAGAACAGTCTGCAGCCACTGCCAGTTTTCTTTTTTACTAATCTTTCAATACCTACAGAATATAAAGAAGAGAGTCTCTACTTTCATTGTGAAAAATAAAATCTTGTTGTCCTCTGATCCGGAACCCATAGATTAACTCACAGGTTGCGGAAGAGCGCCCTCTATTGTAAAAAACACCAAATGACGTCAATGGTGGTCAAGCATTGGATTTGAAATGAAGACTATAGACGCCATTGGCAGTAGATGAGTTATGTAAAGCACTTGTTGAAATGTGCTATACAAATACCGGTAAACTGGCCTCGTCTTACTGTAGGCATGGCAGAGCACAGCACATCCTCAAACGGCAGAGAACTGTGTATTGCGCTCCTTTTGTGGCATTTTGGCATGATTTATTTATTTATTTTAAGCCTTTATTTAACCAGTAAAAACACATTGAGACTGCATCTCTTTTTCAAGTGGGAACTGGCCAAGCAGCAGAATACATCATTAAATCACTTTCAACGCTACATTGTACAAGTACAAGTTATACAACAGCCAAACAATAAATCCATGAAAAATACCTCCTATACAATATATACAACACTACATTTATGGACAGGAGAAAAAAAATATATATATATATGCAAAGGCTAGTACACATCCGAACATGTGCAGGTGTTGGATTGTACAGTCAAGATGATCCTTTTGAAACTTCTCAAGGGAACTTTCAAGGCTAATTTTAATCTGGTTTGCAGGTCATTCCACGACCAGGGGCCAAAGTAAGTAAGACACTTTTACCCCCCTCAGATTTAAAGGCTGGTACTACACACTGTAGCCAGACATTTGTGGTTTAGACCATCTTTTACCAAATTAAATTTGGAGGAAATGTAAGGGAGCAAATCACCAAGAATGGCTTTGTAAATGAAAATATACCAATGATGCAGCCTGCGTGAAGTCAAAGAGAACCAACCAACTGCAGCATACAACGAACAATGAGGTGTTCTGAAAGGAGTTAGTTATGAATCTCAGTGCAGCATGGTACAGGGGATCCAGTTTGGCCAAGGTGGAGGAGAAAGCAAACCTATAAATAGGTATCACCATAGTCTAACTGGGACAGAAAGAGGCCAGTGACCATTTTCTTGCGAGCTGAACAAGCAAAACAAGCCTTCAATCTGTAGAATAAGCCTAAAGTGAATTTAAGCTTTTTGCACAAAGAATCAATATGACATTTAAAATTAAGGTGTATATCCAACCAGAAACCAAGGTATTTGTAGTGCTCCACCCACTCAATGGGAGTTCCATCTAGAGTAGTAGTAGAGTGGAGATGTTCACTGGAGCTGCAACAGCGCGTGGAGTGAACACTGAACAACATAGACTTGTTTTTTTTTTGCCATTTAACAATAATTTTCTTTTTATTAATTCATGCTGCAGGGAGATGAAATCAAGACAAATTTGCGACAGCAACCTCGAGCGTTGGCGCACAGGTGTACAAAACCGTGTCATCTGCAAACATGTGATATCTAGAATTATTTGATTGATGATGCATTGTAGATTACAGCCTTGATTAATTTAATAAATATCAAGACAAGAGTCACACCCATGTCAAAGACATTTATTGTGTTTCAAATTTGACCATTCCTGCTTGTGCTTTATTGCAAGAGGCTGTCAACTGTGCTTTTCAAAGATAACAGAATCAGATAGGAATGAGTGTTTTAGTCATGATGGTGAGTGAGCCTTGTAAGTCGCTTTTATTTCCCAAGTAACGTTTAGTTAGATGTGTGCCAATGTGATGCTGCCATACCTTTACATGTCAAGTACTGTCCACTCTGGGATTCCTCACTACAGGGACTTTCCAGAGGGAACTCAGTGACAGATCGGGTATCCCAGCCAAACTCTTAAAGCCAATTTGAATGACCTTTTTTTTCTTTTGGTATTCAGACAGCAAGCAATGGGTAAAAAATGGGTAAAAAATTTAGTATATGTGACACATCTATGGGCCGCAATCTACACATTCAAAGATTTTGGGTAGTCATTTCGACCAGGTTTTTTTCGACCAATGACAAAGCTTCTAGGAACAAAATTCTGCCTGTGCTGTTTTCATCGGATAGGTCCAGAGATCATCTGTACTTATTTTTGTGAGATTTGGACAAAATCTGTAGGTGGAAGAGCAAAAAGTGTGGTTTGAAGAAAATTCTAAATGGTGGAAAATCTTTCTAGACGCAAATGGGTGTGGCCTATATGGGGAGATGCGTCATGACCTAAGGAATCCAGAGAAAAAGGTTTTGCGACTTACGGTTCAAGAATTATAGGGCAAAAGGTAAAGTGGGCTGTTATAGCAGCACCTATTGTTAAATTGAAAAAAGGTTGGGCCTCGTTAAAACCTGTAATGGTCAATGCCTGTGTGGAAATTCAGAGCGATTGGTGCAGCGAGTGAGGAGTAGCGACTTCTTCAGACAACAGATACTTCTGATCATCATCAGATGACCACGCACGCACACACGTCACTCATCCTCAGGATGAGTGATCACCTTCAGGCACAACCACACAAACCCAAATACCTCGACTCACTCCCACCTCTGTCATGAGTGGGAGGCGTGAACGGTACAAAATGTTGTTTAGAAAAGAGAGACATTGTGATAATAACAGTGTGTCCAGACTCAGAGAGCCTAGCTAGGCTAATAGATTGACTCACATGGTGCCGTTGGTGTAGACGCCACTGTTCTCCTCCACATACTGCACTTGTGTTGGGTAAACGTGCTGAACCTGTTGAACAGTCTGGGTCTGCTAAAGAGAATGCACTAGTATTAGGGCTGGACAATTAACCAAGAATATATCAAAACCGATATTTAGAATCAGTAAGCGACTAAAAATATAATATTTCACTTTCAAAACTTTCAGCTAAAATGAATATCAAATAACTAAATACTGAATCGACTCAATCGAGCAACTTAAAAACCGTCTGGGGTGTTCACAGAAGCCTGAGTAGACGATAAAATGACCAAAAGTTTTTTTGAAAGTGAAATATCTTAATCCAAATAACATTTTTTATTCTTATGTATCCGTGTACAAGATGTAACAAATAATGTACAACCTTGATCTTGCTTATGTAGGTTAATTAATCGAATAATTGAGAAACAGGTTTCCATTAACCTGCAAAGGTTTGAAATAAGCCGTGACATTGATTTGAAGTCAACACACACACACACACACACACACACACACACACACACACACACACACACACACACACACACACACCTGCTGGGTGGAGCCAGTAGACTGGACAGGCACAGTGGTCTGGAGGGGGACGGTGGAGGTGGAGTCAGCGCCTGCCTCAGGTGTCTGCATGGCGCCTGAATGACACAGAAAATACACTAGCCTTAAATGATGGCCTGGAACAACACAGGAAGTCAAGTATTGGTAAAAGTACATTTTTCCCCCCTAATACACCAGTGCTTGACGGTGACGGTATAATATTGTCTCAGTTGGAAAAGGTATTGTGGACGGGTGATTTAGCAAGGCCAGAGATGTGCTCACGTGCATGTGAGCATGCGTTTTATATTCTTCTGACTGTACTAAATTTAGATTCTAACGAGATTATGTTATATCACAAGACAATATACTGTAGGCCAAATTGAGCTTTCAAAAGCAGAGTCTCGATTTGATTGTATCTTTACAGCTGATGTTTGAAACTGATACAGTAGGTGACCTGAAAGAACCACTTGTTTTCTTTGTTTGGGAGTGATGCAGTTCTTTTACAAAACCTCTTGAATTATTCTATGGAGAATTATATACAGAGTCATAGTTAATGATTTGGTTAGGTGAAGACAGGAATCTGCCTTAATGCCTCAATGAACACATAATGCTGCTATAATAAAAAGACATGTTTCCTTAACCCATTCAGGCCTGACGTCGAAATAAAAACGTTCGCTTTGAAAGAATATATATTCAAAGATTTGTGCCGCATTTTTACGATTTTTCAAAAATAGCAGACCTACAAGTTCATAGCGCGCCACTCGGTGGCACGCTATGAGCTTGTAGATCTGCTATTTTTCAATAGCTAAAGTATAACATAATGCTTAGTTAAAACACCAAAAGGGGTTCCCGCCCAAAATGGGTTTAAAGCTATAATATGACACAGATGCGTCCTCAGGTCTAAATGGGTTAAAGACTTGTCTGCTTTCCCCAACTCAATGTCACTACTAAAGCTGCTACTATCCCAGCACACATTTCTGCCTTGGTACTCAATGTACCGAGAGCCTTATGCATCAGTGGCACACACTCTTGTTTCCATGTTCACAGCCATAAAACAAGTTAATATTTAACCTCAAACCCCAAATAGCTTCTCTTTTTTATGTTCACTCTGCCAAAGTCACCCCCCGTCACCCCTTTTAGTCATCTGAATGTTATTTTAAGCTCACATTGTTTTTCTCTAACAGTAAGTTGCCAACATTATGTAAAAAATACATCTTGTTACTACAAAATCATTAACATTGTTTGTTTACTTTGTACGTCAGCAGGCCGTGTTGTCTATCAGTGATTTCATTTTAAGACATCAACTGTGATGCTCTAAGAATGATGTTTTGAGCTAATAATGTGAATGTATATCCCCCAGTCCCCACCTACCTCTCCTGCTCCGCAAAGTTAAGTGTCCCCTCCCCGTCGCGGTTTCCATGACCAAACCTCTCTTGGTTAATTAACCTGGGTCTCATAACAGCTCTGAATCTCACCAGGGACAGCCTGCCTCCTATCTTAATCTTCAATATCATAAAGATGTGTTGTTGAACTCAGTTCTCTCATTCCAAACAGACCTAGCCTGCATAACCCCTTAAAATCAGAGTCAGACTACAAAGACATGTCTGATCACTCTGGTTGCAAAGGCATCTTAATGTGCAGGACAGCAGCATAATCAGGAAATACAAGCACTGATGTTCATTACTCCAATTTATTTGTGTTTTCTAATTTCCATAAATTACAATCGCAGAAAAGAATTAGTGGATGCCTTACCATATTCTTGTGATAAAAATGAACAGAAAACAGTAGACAGTGGACTACTGGACACCTTATTTTATCCGTTTCGACGGCTTTAACAGTACCATTTATGTACTATAAACTTTATGTTAGATCTACAAATTGCAGAATTTGTAGATCTAATTTTTTACATTTTGAGTTTTAATTTTAATTTATTTTAATAATGATAACATTCCCAACATAGAGATGCCAATTTGAAAGTTGTACATGGTTCATCAGAACCAACTTAATCCATGGACTCAGGTCCAAAGGAAGAAGAGTGACTTCCTGGGTATACAAAAATAAGCCACTGCATCATAACAGACCCCTCCCCCCCCACCACCCCACCCCCTTCCCCTCCCCAAAACACACAACCACTGAGGCACTCGACACTCCCTTGTGGCCCACTTAAACACGGTGCTCCACTGAACAAATGCTCAGAGACACAGAGGAACAAAAGCCAGAGAGGGCAACATTTTGCCCTGCATTTCCTCTCCTTAATCACTTTTTGGTGAAAATTGGACCTTATTAAATATCTTATTTAGTTATTTAGTCATCCAAAGCTAATTAAAATTAGCGAGAAAGCAGAACAAACCAACATGAATCCAAAAATTGTCAAATTTACAAGCAAGATAGATGCTGGGTAAACATAATTACTTTTTTATATTAACAACACAGAAGCATGACCAGGTGCAGTGTCAAATGGATGTCCAATTTTACAGTTCAATTAAGACTGCATTTTACGTTGTAATGAAGGAAACCCGGAGAGGAGATGTATTTTGGAGTGGAGAAAAGCAAGATAGGCCGATGTTGCTTTTCATATAAAGAAAACAACAACAACAAAACATTGTCACTAGCCCAGTGCATGATTGAACAATCCAAGAATAGCTCTGTCTCCTCCACAGAGTATTGTAACGATAATCTCCAATGCCAGTAGTACAGAGAAATGTAGTAATGCCTGAATTATACTTTGTTGCATGCCAGTGTCTTTTGCAGAAACTAGACAATTAGTACAATGTACAAGATCACAGACATTGCCATGGTGAGCTTGCACATCTACTATTTTTGGCACGTAACACCTGACAATTGACAAGAGTATAAATTAAGCATTAAAGGCAGCACAAGGACACTTTGGTAGAGGTTTGGGTTATGTATAATACATGTAGTTACCTTCTCATGATTTTCCTCATTGACTTAAATTGTACGGAGACACTACTCTCAAAGTCACTATTCTAACACAAACGAATAATGAAACCAAAGCCGATTCTGCCAATAATATTGGGCATATTTAATTAAAATGTTCACCTTCCAGTTGATTTTACTATTTGTAACCGCAAGTCTGGCTTTTCTTCCAAATACAAACAACAAAATCAACATCCAAGTTGAAATGTTTCTTCTTTTTTTCCTCCTGATGTTAATATGTATTGGCAGTGGCACATCTGCTGTTTGCGTCCTTGTGTTTGTCTATGTGCGTGCTAAAAACATTGACTTGGAGAGCCGTTTCAACGTGCAATGTAAATTCATGCCATCAGATGACATAACTATTTTTGGATTATTAATTTCTAATCAACGGCACAACAAAGCAAATATGTCACTAGTCAGACTAGTAGTTACACCATGACAAGGTAAACTACAAAGTACACAACCCAAACCTCTACCAAAGTGTCCAAGTGTCTTTAGGGATGTCCACATCAATCGTCAAGCACTATAATTATTTATAACTAGAGATGTCCCGATACTGTATCGGTATCGGAAAAGTATCGGTATCGGCTCTTATTTGTCATATCGGATCATATCGGTATCGGGGAATATGCCAGTCTAACCACCAACCCGACACAGGGGTAAGGGGTTCTGGGGTTGACACTATGGCAGGTAAATAAAATGTTGGGGCATGTGGAGTTTGTTTTCGAGTTGCCCAAACTACAAGTGCACATTGTGAGTGAGGAGTCTGCTATAAACACAACACGAGATATATAGCTAGATAGCTGTTAACACAACACGAGATCACAACACTGGTATCGGTATTCGGTATCGGCTAACACAGAAATTGTGGTATCGGGATCGGATCGGGAACGAAAAAAAAGTGTAGCGGGACATCCCTATTTATAACTATCAAATATCGTTTTAAAAATCATGTTAACTTTTATGGGTCCATTTGGTTCCATAGAGTTACGGGGGTCATTGACCGGTGGTTTGAGAACCACTGATCTAGGAATACATTTAAATATCATTCATATTGTTAAAGTGTAGCTAAATTGTAGTTTACAGTTTTACAGTACAGTTTTACAACATCAACTGAAGCATTCAAAATACTACAGTAAATTAAATAACCTCATGATGTCATCATGTGACAAATTACTCAAATCGGATCAGCATAGAGTGGCATACTCGCCGATACCAGCATTTTGGGTCGTATATCGGCAGCTTTTCCAATACAGGTATCGTAACAACTCTACCTGGGACCGACATATCAGTCTGGCCCAGACGTCGTGAACAGCCCCTAATGAATATTAGCATCACTGCACACACCAATTCTACCACAGTAGTTGTATTGGGCCTTAAGCACACGTGAGGTATGCAAGGTTTTACTCAACACGCGCAGACCTTGCAGTGTCCGGTTTCATCAACAATACACATCATGGCTGGCAGGATGAAGCACATAACTAACCAAGCATGTTGTTTTCTGCCAACTAAGCCATGAAAATGGATGAATGAATAATTTAATTAATCAGCCTGCCTCTCTTTTAAGTGATTGGAAATGGAACAGGATCCTGGGAGCAGGTGGCGTGGTACTATTTCTGAACTACCTGACCTCAGGTAAGTGGTAACATGAGCTGATAACTAGCAGTTCCTAACATCCTGCAGAGAGAGAGAGAGAGTGTGTGTGTGTGTGTGTGTGTGTGTGTGTGTGTGTGTGTGTGTGTGTGTGTGTGTGTGTGTGTGTTGGGGGGGTTACAGATGAAATACACAACAGGTTGTCTATAATTATAAACAATTTTCGTATGTGCCCTAGGGGTGCAACAGTGAATCAAACAAATGCTTTTAATCAATTATAATATATATATAGAGATTTTAATAATATAAGATTAAGAACGTGTCGTGATGCGACATGTCAGATTGTAGATTCGATATTTTTGACCATTGAATGAAACATTATAAAAGTGGTTGATCAGACTAATCAATTCAGTTGATTAGAAAGTTTTTTTCTGTATTGATTCAACATTGATTTGTATCATTATAAAAAACACCTCGATTAATCAATGAAGTAATCAGTATAATAATGTCTAAGATTATCGATAGTTGCAGCCCTATTCCTGTGCTCTGCACAGTGTGCACAAAAAGAAAACATGTGGGCAGTGACAGTTTTTTTTATTAGGCTGTGTAAATGGTTGCTACAGAAAGCACAGCTGCCAGCACCACAGGCCTAATTTATAATTCCAAATGATTTAGGGAACTACCCTTTATCACACTGCATAATCCACCTCTAACCAATGGTCTAACGGCCTTAAGATCTAAACAGAAAACCTAACCTAGACCCGACTGCAAGTTGCAACTCATAACAAAAAACAAACGCCTGGGTACAGAGGCTAGACAACTCATGACAGAAAGGCGAATCTTGTATTTTAAATTAAAATAACTCTCTCTCTACATACAGCAAACTCAACACCTTCCAGCTCTGCATTGTGAAATACTAGTACGTCTTGTTCATTTAGGTTATGCCATTGCGCACGCACACATGCACACGTGCGCGTGCACAGACGTGCACACACACACACACACACACGATTTCAAAAATCTATGCAAGCAAAGTTTAATTTGCTGAAAAATGGAAAGGCTTATTATAAAACTGAACTAATATTGGAGCAGTTATAATCCTACTGCAAAAGGAATTAAAGGTGAAAAGGTTATTGTCTGGACTCTGGATAATGGCAGAGAAAGTTTCTTTATTTGTTTAATAGTTCTTACACTGGATTAGCTCATGAAACCAGGCTCTAGGTGCTTGATAGTTCCCTCAAAGCTCACTGTGCACCTGTCTCTGTCCCCCCAACTCCTCTTAAAGACACACCTGTTCTCTGCTCTCCCCTAATGGGAATAGAAGGCTGCAACTGCACAGGAGACCCAGTGGACCACAGAATCATTATGATGCAACATTAAGAAACCTGAGGGCTTTGGCTCTTCAAGGCAGTTAAGACTATATCAATCCATCTATTGCCAATTTGCCATTAATGGGATTCAGGAATGCTCAACTATAAAAACAATATCATGTTGAAATGCTATTTTCTTCCCTGGCTGAAATGAGGTTCACAGACATTCAAACAATTGGTGTCATATATCAAATCTTTAGATCTTTGCATTTGTGTATAAATTAATTTGTGGCTGTCGTTCCTCAGGCCATTGTCCCATGCATAAGGACATAAACATCAATACTGCAATAGATCAGTCAATTAAATTTATCCTGGGCAAACCTTGTGTTGCAGCTGAATACAACAGTACAGTACATTTGCCCCACTCGGATTCATAATTTTGCCATCACAATAATGAATAACATAATATATACGATATTAAATTAAATATTACGTATTCTAACAAGTTAACCAGCTCGGGAGCAGACTGCTGCATGCAAGTTTGTCTTTTATATTGGCTACCTAATGCCATAAAAGGGTGAATGGGTAGCTAGCAAGCTGTCCTGCTTCATAAGACAAAAGAGAAAGTAATGGTCAGGCTATCCGCACATCTTGGCTGGGGAGGCTAGCGTCTGCTAAAACCACTTTCCATTGTTGACCGAATGTGATCGTTTCGTGTATCAATCAAAAATGCAGACTGAAACCCCAAAACTTTCATTGCGTGCGTAACATGCGCTAAAATGAGACACCAACAACACCCATTGTAACAAGGCAATATTAGCTGTAGCCACAACAGACACCTGCTTCTCCATCTGAGCTGCTTGCATCAAATGGCTAGCAAAACACAGACCTGTGCAAGTCAACACCACCAAGTTTAAATTTAATACGTCTAACCAATCAACCAATCCCGCAGTGCTTTTGATCAGAACATCCTGAGAATACACACAACGCTATTGCATACGAGTTGGACCATTTACTATTGTGGTGATGTGGCTAACGCTATAGCTTGCTAGCCTGTACAAAGAAACACCCCCACCTATGGTCGCTAGCCAGCTCTTAGCACTTAGCTTAGCAATCTAGCTAACTAACTAGCTTATTCGCCCCCAGTCTTGCTTCGGTAACAGGCAAAACTTACGCATTTTCGTCCCCCCGAATCGAGAGAATCCCCACGCGAGAGGTGACCTGTGTGCAAACGTGTTATTAAAAAAAAGCAAGAGGTTATGATCCAAACCTGGCTGAGGGCTGGTTGATGAGGATGAGGATGGTGGAGGAGGAGGTGGTAATGATGGAACGAGAGGTTGTTGTTGTTGGTGGGTTACAGTCGCCAGGACTACGGTGACTATGGCGCTGCGCTGCCTCACCGCCGGGCAACAGTTGCTAGAAAACTCACTCACCGAGCGCTGCGTTGCGCGCAACCTCTGTTGCCTGCCGATGGCAGTGGGTGGAGACCTGACACACAACCACCACTACACACAACCCACAGACAGACAGCAGGCTGCATAAAATAATCATAAATATGAATGAATCAGCGTCAAGACTTATTTTTTACTTTTTTCATTATTATTACATACAAAAAGTAGCCTACAAAAATATTCAGGTTCACTTCACATAACAGCAAACTAGACACAAATATAATAAACAGGACACTCACTGCCTGGCTGGTAAAAAAAAATCAGTTAAAACATAAAAGAGAAAAAAATTTAGAACTAAAATATATATAATAATAATAATAATAATAATAATAATAATAGTAATAATAATAACCAGTAAGACGCCTGAGGGCGAGAAGCGACCTCGCGTGCACGCATCCGCCTCGGTGACAGCAGACTGCTGGGCGAGTCCTGGCGCTTTGGCATGGGGGTCAGATCAACATATGGAATGAATTCTGTACTGGCCATATATAGAGCGTGTCTTGAGTGTGCAGGGTTTGATGAGGTCAGATCAATATGGAATGTCAGAACAGAACAGGTCAGCTCAATATATGGAGATCTAAGGGTGGCAGCGGGGGCAGTGTCTTGAGTGTACAGGATTTGATGAGGGCCCAGGTAGGGCCGGGCCTTCATTTTCGGGCCTGTTGAGAACTCTAGTTTTCGCCGGCTGCCGGGCGCGGCTGCACTAATACTTCAATACCTTTGGGGCATGCAGGCCCGTCTAGAGTTTAAATGGACAGGTATCAGTCAAAAGGGAGACATCGAAGAGGAAGGATGCATGAGGAAGGATCAACTCATGGAATGTCAGAACAGGTAAGCTCCATATATGGAGATCTAATGGTTTGAGGTTTGAGGTGAGATGTAGAGTTGCTTGCCAATATTGATGACATCAGGGATCGGATCTCCATATATGGGATTAATATTGATGACATCACGTGATGTCACAAGGCATGACCATATATGGGGGGTTTCCCATATATGGGTTTAATATTGATGACATCAGGGATAGTGACTGACTGACTGGCGGGAAATGCACAATTTCATAGTTAACTGTGACCTGCGGACGCAGGCCACAAAGAGGTTGTGTTGCACTGACTCTAGTGGGGGTAGGAACAAAGGGGGGGCATACCAGCAATATAGTATGCAAACTATGCATGCACACTACATTGTATACTCACTGAAGGAAACAAACAAGGAAACAAGTTAATTAGTTAGTTAGTTTTAGGTCTCTTATCATTTGAAAATATACAGAGGCTGGCTAGCGAGGACTCCATCCTGCTCTCTCCTCATGAGTCATTCTGCATCCTCCTTGCTCATCAGTGCCTTTCCACTAGGCTACTGACTGAATGACAGTTTAAAAGTGTACTATCCTGCACCGATAGAGGGTGCTGCAGCCTTTGACATTGAAATGTTAGCTGTCTAATAAGTAAGTAGTATGTGAGTAATTAAGTAGTAAGTGAGTAATTAAGTTGGCTACAAAATTATGTTATTACATTGTGGCATTCTTCTCTATTCCATAAATATGTTTTTCCTTTTACAAAAGTAATATAATAAATTGCTTGGCATAGACATTTATATTGAAGCATAACATATATACAATATATTGCACTATATATTATTTTTCTTCTTTTTAAAAAAAAATATGTAGGCTACATAATGTATTAGCCTACATTTGAGTAACCAATCCCTTAGTACCCTACAGTATGTAGCCTGCCCTACACTGTACAATAGACATACAGTACCTAAAGTGAGTGGTCTGGTGAGGCGTGCCAGGATTGAGGTGACATATACCACCTTGAATACCCATGGGCCACAAATTTGCACCCCTGGATGGCTGCTGTGCAGCTCATCTGAGATTTGAACTGGCACGACATCTGACAAAGCTGGTACCAAAACATTTTGGCACCAGCATCAAACATTGTGGCTACGGAAGAGTCACCTTGTTCATCATCCCCTTAGTTAAATGAACGGATGTATCTGATCAAAACTTTTGCAAAGTGTAAAGATGGACACCAACATAAAAATGAACATCTCATTATTGCCCTTTGTGTGCTCTTATCAAAGGACATCCATCGATGTCATGGCCTGACTTTTGAAACCAAAATGAGGAAAATGTGAGTCCACGACAAGAATTACAAAAAGGAGCAACAACCCTATAATTCAGACCCAATTCCACCTAACTCTGGTAGCTACATCTACAATATGTGTGCACCTATCCTATGGCATTGACGCTGTCAAATAAATGACAAATGATGATAATGAAATATTCAAATAGTTACAGCATTGACTACAGTTTTGTTTTCTTAGACTTGAAAACACCTAAAACCTTTATCTTTTATCACAACAGTCTATCCATTATCAGATTATTTGACCACCCTTGAGATACTGGGGGGGAAAGGCTGTTATAACTGCTGTTATAACTCCTGTTGCTAAGCGACTATTGAAAACCCATTTGGAGCAAGGCACTTTATTTCTTAATGTTGAATTATTTTTAACACTTGCTACACTGACAAAAGCATGCACCTGGGGCTTAACATCTGTTGAAATTAATGAGACAATTAAAGATCACTGGTAGACACTAAAGCCAACACAACCAAAGGGGCTGTTCTTTGCAAGCAGTCACTGTTAACAATGCACAAGACTACTTGTTGAAACCTGGAAGATAGTTCACTGATTTAGTCTCCGTTGACAGGTCCCAAAGGAAAAATATCATATACCCTACCCATTAAT
Source organism: Electrona antarctica (assembly GCF_951216825.1). Taxonomy (NCBI): domain Eukaryota; kingdom Metazoa; phylum Chordata; class Actinopteri; order Myctophiformes; family Myctophidae; genus Electrona; species Electrona antarctica. The sequence goes on from NC_136797.1 coordinate 33,912,037, forward strand.
GTGTCTCTCATACCTCAAGTAACTGGCATCTTCAGAGGTGAAAAACAACAACAGCAGCAGCAACAAAACAGTAAAATAAGTAAAAAACTACAAGGTTGGTGAGGAAGGCGAAACACTATGAACTTTGAGCATTTAAGTCTCTTTGCATTCTGGTACATAGAATACTGTACTTGCTGTGTTTACATAATTGTCATCAGTCTTTGCTTTGAAAGCTCAGTCTATACTTAACATTACATGCTGCATGACGTTGGTGCTTTTAATGGAGGCATGTTAGTTTCTCCCCTTTGTTTTTTCTGACTATGTGACTGTGTGTCCCTTCTATGGTAAATGGTGCATATATAGCACCTTTATCCAAAGCGCTTTACAATGTGCAATACATTCACTTCTGTGAATGTGCTGGTGTGCTGGTGAAAGTTTACCAGCGGGATGAGGAGTGCTACCGATGCGTTTCTGGACTGTTTTTAGTGTTACTTCAACTGCCCCTGGAGTTCCCGGACACTATTTTGGCATTGTTACTTGTAATAGTCCTTTTTTCCTTTTTGGCCAAATGTTTGGTACCCCCCCCTGGTTTCATTCCCCAATATGCTGCCATCCTGACATGAACAGTTTTGAGGTTTCAGATAACTGGTTGCTGTGCAACAGCTATGCCACATAAAGCTTGCGTGGCTCGGTTGACTCATAGTGTGTTCTAAACTTGTAATTTGCAATTACATTAGTAACAAGCTTTAAAACCACAAAGAGCTGACGTCTAATCTGCAGCAAAAGCAAAATGAAACGTGTAAACATGTATTTATTTATTTGTATATATTTTTTCATTTTTGTATATATACAAAATACAATATAAATCTGTCTTAAAATAAACAATATGTATGCATGTAAGAAGATGGTTGTCTATGCATATATTAAGTATGGCATTGTTGTCTTGTCACTATAGTTAGATGATGCGGGTCTAACAAAAGCATAGCCAATTATCTCTGATGTTTATTCATTGATTGCAAAGTCAACATTTTATGCAAAATGTCACAAGAAACTGTAGTTAAAATATAGGAATCCAAGTAAACATCAACTTCCTGTTGATTAACCTCTTAACTCCTTAATAAAGATCTAAAAAGACAATGTTTGGATTAAGACATTTACCATGAGGAGTTTAATAGTGTATGGATATTATGTAGCATGTTAGATTCTGCACCTTGATCTTTCTAAATAAAAAAATAAAAAACATGTTGCTGTACTGCTTCATGTATCCTGAATTTTCAAGCATCAATATGGAATCAGTTGGCTTAATTTGGTTTGGCAGACAAAATGCCAAATGTATCATCATTTAGTTTGGTGACCTGGCTCGGGCATTGGTCCACTGACCGCACACACATGCTCTTATTGTCTGTGGAAGTCAAATTCTGAAGAGACACACACACACACACACACACACACACACACACACACACACACACACACACACACACACACACACACACACACACACACACACACACACACACACACACACACACACACACACACACACACACACACACACTACACATATTTTACACATACACATAACATTACTTTAAAAGTGCAGTTCATAGAACAGTTATTTTAGGCTATGTTTTCATCACCTGTAATACCAGACATTGCTCTTTGTGAGGTATTTTCCCAGTTCTGTTTACTGGATACTGGATCTAGGGAGGCAGTCATCAAATGCTGGAATTGGCCCCAGGTGATGTGAACTGGTACATGTTGTACTCCCACTGTATGATGGAGGACAATACAGCATCTTGATCTCTTCTGAAAGCTCTACAGATCATAGGAGTAGATGAAAAAAGCTTACATTACTTAGTTCAATGAACAAGCCAGAGTTTTGAACAAGGTTTGTAGCATTTCTTTGCCTTATGTGTCATGTCATTTTTCAGGGAGACCTTCTACAAAGAAGTCGTAACTCTAAATAATGAAACAAATCTCAGTTGAATCATTTCTAAACTTGTCCTTATCACCCCACTAAAAGCTGAATTATGCCTTTGTGATTTCTGTGTCAACCTCACTGCGGATTTCAAGTCTGGAGGGAAAAGGGTGATATCTATTTAAAGCAGCACTGAGTGGAGCTGCATGCTTGAGACAACCAAGAAAAACATCAGCCACCTGCTACACAAAAGAAAAAGAAAGGCAAGGAACACTGCACAGACTGTCAAACCACCCACACATTTGCTAAAAGGCTACTCAGATATGAAACATATTCTATAAATCAGTGGTTTTCAAACATTTTCATGTCAAGGATCCCAAATTCCTATGTGTTGTCATCATTTAGTTACCTAATAGGCAACTAAAACTGATTTTAGTCAATTTACTTCCCATAGATGTCATTTCTGTCAAGCAAATCAGTTGAAAGTGGATAATACACCTGCTGAACACTTTGGTGTGACAAAGTTTAAATAGCCTTTAACCACTTTAAACCTGGCAGCCCTTTTTTGGGCATCATAGGTGAAAAAAAGAAGGATTTTTTTTAAATGTCTAACAAAATTCATGTTTGAAAAAATGTCAGTGAGCTATTATATAAATCTGTGAGCCTGTAGATCGGTAATTTTCTCTATTCATCATACGACTACGTATACTCTTGGTACCTGTGTACTGGTACGGTTGTGCAGAGGGCTGACTGGTTTGTCTCAGATGTGGGGTGTTCAGTAGGGATGCAGCAGTGGGAGAATGGGGGAGGTAAGTAGAGGAGCAAGGTCCATGTTGGTTCCCAGGGATGAGCTGGTGGGATGATGCATCAATGAACCTGAAACATTTCAGACTAAAATAAACAATCTGCTTGATGAGCAGATTGTTTATTCCACATCAATGAATCAGCAGTCCTGATTTTCAATCAGGACTGCTGATGTCATAACATAAATGGAAAGGACAAAACTAAATCAGAAATAGTATTTCCCTAAAACCTTTGCAGATCGCTACACAAAGGTGGTAAATATTTAACAAGTTTTTAAATCAAACATTCCCTAGGTTCTCCATGGCTTTATTTTAGTAAGTAACCAGATCGGATTTGTTTATTCAGATTCATACATAATGACATACTGTAGTGGTGAGTAATGTTTAATTCATACTTAATTCACGGGTGACCCCATCGCATGGGTGACCTTCCTCGTGCGATGGGTGACCCCATCGCACGAGGAAGTATAAATCAGGCTTGTGTCCAGACAAGACACATCTTTTGAAATCTTTTGAATGGCATTTCCAACCACGTAGGAATGTGGTTCAAATCTGATTCGCATGTTGTTCAGACTTGATAAAACCAATCTGATTCCAATCTGGATGAATCAAACATGGGATTTGGGTTGTCATCCTGAACATGAGCCTCTGAGGCCTAGAGGAGAACATACTGTAGTTACCAGAGTATGGCTCATGGGAGGCACTGCAGGACGGGTCCAAGGCACTGTCAATCATCTCCAGAGGGGAATGGCTTGGTTGCAGGGGATGGATGGTCAAGCAGTCTGTCAGCGCTTCCTGGGTCACATCAACAATGGAGCGAAGCTATAGAGACCCAGCATAAAAAAGAAAAAGAAAACATCATGGTTATTGTTGAGAGCAGCATGACGCACGCACGCACGCACGCACGCACGCACGCACGCACACACACATTAGCAATCATCCACTAACTCATATCTCCCCTCTACTCTGACGTTTTCCCACCTATTGGTACACAATACAACACACACAGTAATAATATAAGTAATAATAAATTACAGTACTTGTTTTTACCTGCTTCTATTTTCATGGATATGAGCACGTTTGCCTTTGTGCTATTGATCCATTGCTGTTTTAATCATATATCGTATTATTTGACTGTGCCTTGAAGTTCTTCCTTGAAGAGTTTTGTGTTGCTTTCTTATTTATTCTCCTCTATTCCCTATTCTAACTCTTCCTGAAATTGCAAATGACACTTGATTGACAATTTGTGGTGGACTGTAATGGCTGGACCGGTCTTGTGATGTAGTGTCCAGATTTCATGTGTGGAGTTAATGAGCTATACAATTGCGATATCTGGCTAAATGTGAAGAGAGGAAAAAGGATGAAAATTGTATTAGTCAAGCTGAAGGAAATGATTAGACCTTCTATTAAAATCAACTTGGTTGTTCAAATCTTGATAGAATATTGGTGGTGTGGCTTCCGTTTTGTTTACATTTGGATTGTGTGCCTTCTAATCTTTCAGATTATTACAATTCCAGTATGATATTACTGTAACATTGCATTTGGTCAAGCAATTTATTACTTTCAAAGTAATAGGTCAAAATGAACTGAAGTGAAAGCCCATGAAGGGTTGCTCAAATTCTTTGCTAGTGCTGCATAAAGCTATATACAGTATATTATTCCAGTATTTTTGCAGACATAAAAATAACATGAACACAAAGATGTTTACAGAACCAATTTGCATGTCCTACTGTAAGAAACTATTCTAAAATGCATTAGAGCGTTCAGAACATGATGGAATTATTACTGTATTACACTATGAAAAAGTATGAAGAGCACTTTGAACACATTACTGAAAGAAGCTGTGCAAGTGGGAGACTTTATCAAATGTTACTGTTTTTAGTAACAATCTCTCCACCTTCTGTGACTGTATCTATGGCGACATAACCTTCACTGAAACGAGAGCTAACACACTTTATTCTCACACAACAATCTCTTAACTTCATTGTGCTACACTGACCAAATACTGTGGCAATAGCAGATGGTGGAGGCAGTTTAACATCACCAAGATCAATCACACTTGGAAGGAGCCACAAGAAATACCCCTTAAACAGTTTCAACTGTGGAGAAAATGGAGAAAATAGACAAAACAGCAGATCTATTAGCTCACAACGCATCACATCGTGACACATTGTGAGCTTGCAGATCTGATATTTTCAAAATGTGTTGAATTGTGCGTACTATTGTTGAATTGTAAATCACAGTACCCTATATAAAATACAATTATGTTGGTGGTATAAAAGATATATTTGGGGGATTTCCTGAGCCTTTATTTGAAAGGTAGGCTATTTGTGGAGAGAGACAAGAAACACGGGGAGACAGTAGAGGAGTGGCATGCATAAAATGGTCCGTCTCTCTGAGAATCAAACCAGGAATAAGTAAACGTCTGTACATATACTGCAGTTAGAGTAATCCTTACCTTCTTGCGCAACTGCCTCTCTTTGGAAGAATGGGATTTCACATGCTTTCTCAAGGAGCTGGGGTCAGTGTATCGCTTTACACAGCCCGGGACCTGGCATGCATAAGGCTTCTAAACCACCACAGGCATAAGAAAACATGCACGCACGCACGCACGCACGCACGCACGCACGCACGCACGCACGCACGCACGCACGCACGCACGCACGCACGCACGCACGCACGCACGCACGCACGCACGCACGCACGCACGCACGCACACACACACACACACACACACACACACACACACACACAAACACACACACACACACACACACACACACACACACACACACACACACACACACACACACACACACACACACACACACACACACTTTGAATACATCCCATCATTTTCTTTCAGTGTCCATTTACATATTCATATACACATGAGAGAAGGGTTCAATTAGTAAAAAAATATATAAATATCACACTTGTGTGAAGTGAGGTGCGCTCTTATCATCATACATCACATTCCGCGCTCAGCCAATCAAATCATCACAAAAGTCATTCCGGCCAATCACTTTTGGCGTCATCGCTATGGGGTGATCAGCCAATCACAAGTGATCAGCCAATCACAAACTAATGTTTGTGTTCACACAAACACTCAAATCTGGGCATAGCGCCCCTCAAAAAAGAAACTTGAAAAGGTGCTCCTTGGAGCACAGGTCCTCGCCAGGTCAGGTAGGTAATTGTGGCCTCCTGGTGGCGCTATAATAAGCCAATGTGAAAAGGGTGCCATGAATTCAGGACTAATAAGCTGTCATATTATCAATCGTAATAAACATATCAGACAGTGTAAGTACAAGTATTTGATTCAGTCAGACCAGAAGAAGAGATCAAACATATCCCCACCTGTGATATGAATGAATGACCAAAGAAGAGGCATGCATGGACTTCCACACCCCCAGCAAAGCAAACCCTGCATGAGAGCATGCATTTGGGATGTGAGATGCCGGATGCTTACTGTGTCCAGGTGGGTGCGCTGGTGTTTAGCTCTATCACTGGAGTTGCTGAAAGCCTTGTGGCACGCAGGGTGTTGACACACATACGGCTTCTCCCCTGTATGGCTACGCAGGTGGATTTTCAGGTTTTCTAGCCGAGAAAATGCCTTTGTACAGCCCTCAAACTGCAAAGACACAAACAATGCACACGCAAAATGTCACTTTTACACAGGGGCAGTACTACGGTACATTTATTTTAACCACATATATGAACACAATATCTGATATTATTTTTTCTACAGGTAGATGTCCCCAGAAAACGCAGATTGAACCTGCAGCCTTCGATCGTCGTAAAAGGCCTTTTCAGCTTCACATTTAAATTTAAAATGTAATAAAATATCTGCAAAAAACATCAGGATTATTTTGCCAAAACATTTTGCCAGGCATTTCTGGCTGTGGTCCGTGTAACCAGCAGGGGTCAGTGTTTATGCACAGGGAAATAAATTGCTTCCTAATTCTTCATCTAGCATCACCTGTACTTGACAGCCGCTTGCTGATCTAACCAAACAAATGCATGCAACACATTCTGAATACATTAATGATGATCAGACAGACAATATGATCTCTACAGGATAGAGTAGAACACAGGTCAACAAGAGACTGCGATATGCTGCAGGCCTCATTTCTTTTCTTTTTTTAAATGTACTATTGTTGTCCTGTTATTTGACTTTTCTCCCCATTGTTTCTTTCTCTAATCTTATGACTTATGATTGTTGTGAGATTGTTCGAAAAGTAATTCCACCCTCTCTTTTACACCTGCAAACTTGTGAAGTGACAATAAACTTGAAGTTGAAGAATAACTACCGTTTACCGTATATTTATAAATACAACACACACGCAAGTCAGCAGAGCAGCCCACCTTTCATTACCACCCCCCATTACAGTGACCTCATTTTTAAAATATGTGAATCATCATCATGCTTTCCTACTGTACAGCCAGCATTTCTCTCTCTCCCTCTCTCTGGTCACGGGAGGTTGGAATGTCCTAAACTTCATAGGGGAGAGTCATAGGTCATAGACCATGACAGGTTTTGTTATTCTTCCTCCAGAACTGGATTCTTTACATACCACTACCTCTTCATTAACCAGTGAAAAGGCCCAAACTAAAATTAAGCTTCCTTTAATATCTTACTACTTGAATTCCAATGACAAATGCTTGTCATTCTTTCCTATTCAATTAGCGTGCTTGGGATATTTCTTGGGAACATCTGCGTTAAAAAAAGGATGATAAGCCAGACCTATCTTTCGAAGCTCATAAACAGAAGACAAAAACAACCATCCTGTAGAGCAGGGGTTTTCAACTGATTATGAACCAGGGACCACCACCCTGACTGAGAATTAACCTGGGGACCACCACCCTGACTGAGAATTAACCTGGGGACCACCACCCTGACTGAGAATCAACCTGGGGACCACCACCCTGACTGAGAATTAACCTGGGGACCACCAGCCTGACTGAGAATTAACCTGGGGACAACCACCCTGAGTGAGAATCAACCTGGGGACCACCACCCTGACTGAGAATTAACCTGGGGACCACCACCCTGACTGAGAATTAACCTGGGGACCACCACCCTGACTGAGAATCAACCTGGGGACCACCAACCTGACTGAGAATCAACCTGGGGACCACCACCCTGACTGAGAATTAACCTGGGGACCACCACCCTGACTGAGAATTAACCTGGGGACCACCACCCTGACTGAGAATTAACCTGGGGACCACCACCCTGACTGAGAATCAACCTGGGGACCACCACCCTGACTGAGAATCAACCTGGGGACCACCACCCTGACTGAGAATCAACCTGGGGACCACCACCCTGACTGAGAATCAACCTGGGGACCACCACCCTGACTGAGAATCAACCTGGGGACCACCACCCTGACTGAGAATCAACCTGGGGACCACCACCCTGACTGAGAATCAACCTGGGGACCACCACCCTGACTGAGAATTAACCTGGGGACCATTGTAGTGTTGGTCGTGGTGTGGGGGAAAGAAATTAACCTTCCATATTAAACTCATGTTACTGTTCATTGTAACTTACTCTATGAGTAAGCAGACACTTGCGATTGATTAGGGGCACATTTCCTTATAATGGTGACTCAACCAGGCAATCCGGTACGGTTTCCCTTGAGATTCTAACTCACTTTTCTGTGCAAGTTCTTGACATCCGACTTCCCAGTAACTGACAACATCGACGCGTCATCATTTGTCACCAGATAATTTACTGCATTGTTTCTCAACTTGTGGTCAATACAATAAATTAAAATATGAATCTTCACTTTCCTACATTACTAAATGCATAGTCAGGGACCACATGCAACACCTTCATGGACCACCTGTTGAAAACCCATGCTGTAGAGCAGCGGTTCACAACGAGGGGTCCAGGGACCCCCGGTATCCTGGTGGGGGTTCCAGGGGGTCCATATCGAAATATTTAACCATGCTACAGAATGTACAAGAATGGTTATTTCAATCTTGGTTTCACTGTTACAATTTACAATTTACAATTTAGGCATTTAGCAGACGCTCTTAATCCAGAGCGATTTACATTAGGCAAGAACAAAAGTATGGGAATACATCACATATATAAAATGCATTTATCATGAAACATGCGTAAGCTAAGAATGTAACTAGAACATATCTATATAACGACACTATACATATTAACTATACATATATACTATACTATGCTATACATATGTACTATGATGTGCTATGACTACATACAATGCAATTATTGTGCTGTCTACATGACATGCTATAAGTCTGTTTCAAATGCTATCTAAGTCTAAAAAGTGCTATCTAAGGGGGTAGGATAAGTACAGTACAGTACAGTACAGTACAGTACAGTACAGTACAGTACAGTACAGTACAGTACAGTACAGTACAGTACTAAAGGAATGCTGGACAATATTCTTATAGATTCTTATTGTGGTACCAGAGAAATAAATCTCATGGGTGTCCGTGGCCTAATCCAGGGGTTCTCAACCCGTGGGTCGCGACCCCTCGGGGGGTCGCCAAATTATTTTGGGGGGTCCCCAAATTATTTAAAAAAAGAATAAAAAATAAATAAATTTTATTTTCACGATTTAAAAAAAATAGCAGACCTACAAGCTCGTAGCGCGCCACTCGGTGGCGCGCTATGAGCTTGTAGATCTGCTATTTTTCAATAGCTAAATTATAACAATGCTTAAAACACCAAAAGGGGTTCCCGCCCAAAATGGTTTAAGGTTATTGTAGCAGTCAATTTATATTGGGGGTCGGGAGGGGGCGGGGCGGGGGTCCCGAGACATTGCCAAAGCATTTCCGGGGGTCCCCGGCCAAAAACTTTGAGAACCCCTGGCCTAATCAATGCATATAAAACTGGGTGTCCTTGAAATAAAAAAGATGGAGAATGCCACTATCAGCCAGTGATGTAGGTATACCATAATTATTCCCAGTGCGACGTACAGGCTAGCCGCTATACGCTTGCACGTGGTCAACGGCGTACTATATATATATATATAGAGCAGCGGTGGGCAACTTTGACAATGGAGAGGGCCACTATATTTCAACACTCACTCCCTAGGGCCATATATTACGGTCGTCGCTATATTCGAATTGAAATCTTGAATTTTTGCTATTTTATTTAATCAGAATCCTGAAAATTTATATTTTTCATTTCAAATGCCTTTAATTATACTTGTGTTGAAGCATTGAGCTACTAATTTAGACTGAAGTAATTAAAGCGGGTCATGTTTGCATGTTGTGGAATTGTAATCAGCTGAAACCAATATTATATCAGAATTCTGACATTAACCTGAGGGCCGCATTAAGTGAAGGTGGGGGCCGCATGTGGCCCCCGGGCCGCCAGTTGCCCACCCCTGATATAGAGTGTATAACGGTATAGAACACACCACTTTCTTAAGCTGACATATCAAAGAGGTTATCAGACTGACTGGGAGTTACACTTTGACTTTGCATTTGTTTCTTATGTTATCATAGTAGGCTACTGAATGCAAATTAGATCACATCACTGACTGCAGTCCATGCAGAACTAATCATCAGTTTATTGTATCCCACTGTGGGGAAAATGCAACTTCTTTTTCAAATGTGACAAAAGCGACAAGCTCACAACACACTGCAGTGCTTTGTGAGCTTGTAGATCTGCGATATTCAGGATGTGCAAGGCATAAATTGAGCATTACAAGCCTGTGTATTCTGTCTGTAATGCTCTTCGGCACACTGACAACTCCAAAACATGGTGGAATGAAAAGGATAAGCAACACTTTTTTTAAACTGGATAGCAAAAGATAAAAAATATATAGACAGGCAGAGGGAACGTGATAAATAATTATTCTGAATCAAAGTACAAATAGAACTGGGAGACTTCCAGACAGTGGCCAGGGGGTGGCTGTATATATGTCAGCACTCTCTGTCTCTCTCGCTCACTTCTTTCACTGTTTCTGTCTGTCTCTATCTCACCAAGCTCTCATGAAGCTCTCATAAAGCGTAGAGGCTTTTTAGATGTTTCATTGGTCTGAAAAGGCAGCAACATGGATACTCAGTGAAGCTCAATGCCACAGCCAGTCTCTGACAGCTCTTGGCAAGCGCCCATGCATGCCTCTCGGTAAACAATGACTGATCCAGTCAGTGCCAGCAGTCAGTCTGGTGCCCAGCAGCCCACTGTCTTGCTCTGAGGTCAGTTATTTCTATATCTTGTCTCTCTTTTTCTCTTCCATCCTTACCGTCATTTATCAAGCACATTTCCTAATACCTGTACTTTTGACTTTTATTACCTTTTTTTATATTAAAGCAGCACTATGTAACTTTTTAACAACTATATAGCATATTATGTCCCACAAAATTAGAAAGTTACATGTTTAAGAAATAACAATCATCCTTCCATAAATGTATAGACTCAGGGGGTCCCTGCTAGGTCATTGACTGTATTATAGGGGATACAATGAGTTTCATGGCATCTGCCAATGCACTATAAGGCAGAACTGCCAGTCAAGACTGGCCAATCACAGCATTTTGCATGCATCGGCTGAGCCGTCTCTGGTTATATCAAGGGGCCAGTGAGGCTATTCAACGTTGAAGCTCTGGGCCCTAGTGGTAGGAGGAGGGACTACAGGCGGACCCGTGGATTCATGACCGGGAAACCCCGTGCAGCTGGGCTTTAACATTGAGCGCTCGGTTGCACTTCCGCATTTGACCACCAAAATTTGGTGGTCAAATGCGGAAGTAGACGTTCTGAGATGGTACTTCCGGCAGTCTTCCGGGTGCTTCAAAACGCCACTGAGCAACTTCCACTGACATGAATAGCTGGGGGGGCGGAGCTTCGCGCCAGTTCAGTCTCTATCCTTTTATATACTATATGGGTTATATTCCTGCCCAGAGACCTGTGTTGCATACAGTTCATAGCATCACCTCCTTCAGATTCAGATACCTTTATTTGCCATTGTGTGTACGCACATAGGAATTAGTTTTGACATTAACATGTGCATTCAATTCATCCTCTCTGGCCTTGCTCTCTTCACACTCCACTGTCCAAAAGCACACCAACTGCCATGAAATTAGCTCTAGTTTTCACATTATCTTCAATGTCATGAGGTAATATATATAGTTTCTAAACAAACAAAGACCTCATCACAATCTTAAGGCACTTTCAGAGAATTTAATTTGTTCTGTTTGCTCTTAAAAAAGAAAATCAAATATGACTTGTTGAAGGAAAATGTGGGAGTAAAACAATCTGACTTTCTTTTCTTTGTTCATACTGTATTGTTTGGCAGAACAGGGTGAATGTCATGTGTGCATACTGTATGTGTGTGTGTGTGTGTGTGTGTGTGTGTGTGTGTGTGTGTGTGTGTGTGTGTGTGTGTGTGTGTGTGTGTGTGTGTGTGTGTGTGTGTGTGTGTGTGTGTATATATGTATATAAATTATGTATGTATATGCCTACTGTGTTGGCTCAGCTGTGGGTTGAAAATGTATTTTTACACAATCAAAACCCTTCTAGAGATTCATATCCATGATAAACTAATTAAATTATTTAAAACTTCTTGGCATCAGCAGGACTTGAATATCAAGTTCCTAATTGTGGAACTAAAGCAGATAAAAATATCAAAAATCAATCATATACGATGGGGTTCACATATTCAACTTAATTCATCAACCAAACCACCATCCCAGTACTTTACTGATTTCAGAGGGTCAAGTACTACAGAGAAGTGTTCAATTTGTGAACCAGGAAACGGAACTTTCACTGTCAGTGCTACTGTATGTCTCCGTAACTACTAACTGTTACAGGTCAATTTTTACACTCTCGGAGATAAATGAACACTAAAGAATTGACTGTGTGTAGCTGTAGTAAGGGAGTGTGAGGTACTGTGTAGACAGACAGACAGACAGACAGACAGACAGACAGACAGACAGACAGACAGACAGACAGACAGACAGACAGACAGACAGACAGACAGACAGACAGACAGACATGGATGGATGGATGGATGGATGGCTGGATGGATGGATGGATGGATAGAGATTAGCCATGTGGTGATTCACAATAGAATTCTTCACTTTGTGTGAAGGTATAACAGATATAATCACATATAACAGATATGGTAGTCTATATGAGTCAAGTATGTGTTAATAAAGTGTTCAATCATCATTAAACAGATTATGAAATGACAGGTGCAAGTCTGTGCGTGCCCTGCATGTTTGCTGTGTAACCAAAGCCTCGTCATTGTTCAGAAACTGGCTCATGGATCATTTGCCATTCATCATGCTCTTGTACCTGCCAATGCTGCTTTACGAAAGCTGGACTCTACCTCTACGATAATTATATGGTCTGCTATGTGGTTTCTGTTCAAGCTGCCTGACCAAGTGTTTCTCTCCGAGTATCTACACGTTTTGCTTGATTGATTTCTGAGATTCTGATGGCTTCTCATCAGGGATACTCTGACCTCTGTCATTTGCAGATATTTAACCACTATAATATCTCATTTGGTAAAAACAAGATAGGGTCTAATAATGGCATGGCATGTGAATCTTGGATGTCATGTGACTAGTCTATGACATCAGTCTGTACATCAGAATGTATAATGTCTGTACAATGACATATTGTCATATTTGAGCATAGTTCCAGGTCAATCTGACCTCCATTGAGGAATATTTCATTTTTTATATGTGAAAGATATTCTGGGAAACTTCCTTGGCCTACTGGTAGCATGCACAATAAATGTGGAGCTGATTGGTCCAATCAGCGATATTAGCCCTGGACGGTAGGCACACGCACGCATGTACGTACGCACGAATGCATGCACACACGCACACTCACTGCCGAAATAACATAAAATGAAGATGACAAAAATACTACTAAATGTTACTTTCTATCTATTCTATGTTTAGCAAAATCATTTTCTTGTAAGTGCATGATTCATAATAAACAGACTCATCCAATGATTGAGGGCCATAGCAACAGAGCTGGGTCCAACTAATAAGTTAGTATTTTGGTACAAAAGGTCGACTGCAGGGTGTGAGTGCAGTTAATATTTGACTGGTGAATGAAGAATGGTTGGTCTTACTCATCTAAGAATAAATGTTGTTCCCTGTGGGCTCAAGGAACAGAAAGAGTGCTCTCTTTTACCTAAACATAATTTGTATATTCTGAGATCATCAGTTTACTTTCCATGAGCATACCATAGAAATGAGAAAATACTCAAATTATGTGGTACAAAAATAAGGACTGCAAACTCTCAATATTTCATTCATTTATTCACGTCGTTTTGGTGACACAGTCCTTGGGGGCTTACTTTTCAGTGTGTGGAATATCCCTTCTTTTTGTAACTAGATGCCTTCTTTTTGTAACTAGATGCCTTCTTTTTGTAACTAGATGTTCGGGCCTTCAGTTCACATATAGATGTTCAGACTACTTTGTGGCCTGCCAACCTAGTTTAAAGTTGTCTCCAATCTCCATATGGCATTGTTACATTAGTAATCGTGCCGCCCACCGTCTATGATCCCTGTGCCTTAGACCCGTTGTTGACCTGTCTGTCTAGCATCAAATGCTGGATGAGTGAGAACTTTCTCAAGCTAAATGAGGATAAGACAGAAGTTCTCATAATCGGTTCTAGTGAGCAGAAAGAATCAATAATAAGCAGACTTGGCAACCTGACTGTAGAAAGTAACAGTACAGTAAAGAACTTGGGGGTCATTATTGATTCTGAATTGAATTTTAATTCACACATTAATCATGTTACCAAGATTGCTTTTTTTCACCTTAGAAATATTGCACGAATCAGAGCCTATTTGTCATTGGACGATGCAAAAACACTAATCCACGCCTTTGTTTTTTCTCGGCTTGATTACTGCAATGCACTTTTTTCTGGACTGCCTAAGAAAACAACTGACAGATTACAACTTGTCCAAAATGCAGCAGCCAGAGTTTTAACTAGAACTAAGATGAGAGAACATATTACTCCAGTTCTGGCTTCACTGCACTGGCTTCCGGTTGTTTTTAGGATTGATTTTAAAATTCTTTTACTTGTTTATAAAGCTCTCAATGGTCTCGCACCTTCCTACCTACATGACTGCCTGCCTAAATATGTCCCAAACCGCCCCCTAAGGTCTTCCACTGCTGGCCTGCTCGCTTTGCCTAAAAAAATGGCAACTAAAAAATATGGGGAAGCAGCGTTTTGCTTCTACGGGCCGACGGCGTGGAACAAACTCCCACTGTACCTTCGACAGGCAGCCTCTGTAGACATTTTTAAAGCGCAGCTCAAGACCCACTTCTATACTCTTGCTTTTAATTGATCTTTTAATTTTTTTTGTTATTCATGTCCTCACTGTATTGCATTACTGCTCTTGTTTTTTAATGGTTATGCCTTGGATTTTTTTTTCTCTCCATTGCTCTGTAAAGCACTTTGAGCTGCATTTCATGTCATGAAAGGTGCTATACAAATAAAGTTTTATTATTATTATTATTATTATACTGTAGATATGTATATATTGATATGTATATATTTTAGGCCACTATTCATCCTTTAAATCAAGTTTAAAGTTGTAAAATGGTAAATGGTAAATGGTGCATTTATATAGCGCCTTTATCCAAGGCGCTTTACATAGATTGTGCATTACATTCACCCATTCACACACACATTCATACACCGATTGCGGCGGAAGCCATGCAAGGTACCAACCAGCACATCGGGAGCAATTTGGGGTTCAGTGTCTTGCCCAAGGACACTTCGACATGTAGACAGGAGGAGCCGGGATTCGAACCGCCGACCCATGGATCATTGGACGACCTGCTCTACCTCTTGAGCCACAGTCTCCATATATGGGCATATTACGTTTGTGACTGCTACCGTCCACTAACCCACAAGGACATTCTAATATAGAAAAGATTACTCCTTTGCCATGCATATTATGAACCCAATTGATTTGGATGTGCACACCATCTCTTCATGAAATCTTGTGGTACCTCACTAATGATCTGCCAACAGGCCAAATTAATATCAATAATAATAATAATAATTACATACTGTCAATTATTGGGAAGAATTGGTTTCCTGTTGAATCACTTTTCCAGACAAATAAAGCTAAAAACACATCAGAGGCAGGCCCATTAATAAACAGCTTTCGATTAATTTAACTGAAAGCCTTTGGCTACAGAACCAGACCAGAGTAACGCCAGTCTAGGGGGCATCACCTTCCCAGAAGAAGGGCCAAGTTTGTCAGAGGATGACCTGGCAGACACTCTCCTGCTGACAGGCCTAGGGGCAGCTGGACGATTCTTGGAGAGACGGGAAACCAACTGGGGCCCTGCCAGATCTGAAGTGCTAGGCTGCCTTTGTGCTGATTTAATAACTACATAATTGAGTTAACTGCCATGTCAGTTTCACAGTTCCACTAATTTAGCCCATTGCTATAGTTGGGAAAAGGACAAGCCATATTTTTAAGATGCATTGTGTGATGCGTCTTATGAAGGTTTCATTGAGACATAAGCCTGTACAAACATACTGGTCATTCATGTTATTGCCTAACGCCCTGCCTGCTTCTATGTTGTCAAAATCTTTCCTGATTCTAAGCTTCAGCCTCCCCAAGCGCTCCTGCCAGATCTGTCGAAACACCCAGGCACCCCCCCACGCTCTTTAGAATCTGTTCTTCCCCTCTCACATACTCCACTACTGTGTTATGGCAGATTTTCCAGCTCAAGATGACTTCCACGTGGCGCTTCAGCTGAACTCCATGAGTCAAAGTGCTGAACAACCAAAATAATTAGGTAGATACATTTACACTAACTGCATCTTCACTCGACATGATAATAAACAAAAAATGTGAGCATGTGTGACATGTTTTGACATGGGATGGGGAGTCTGCGGGAGATGCTGATGGGAGGAGGAGAGTTGGCTTGTTTCTGTCATTCCCCTGGTTTATCAGTAGGTGATTTCTGTGTATTCATTGCATACTGTAGCTTTAGCCTTACCCATAGATGCAGTGAACACAAACTGGAGCCACCTTTGGAACATTGAAACACTGAAAACTGTACTCAAGTCTTCATGAATCTCTCTACTATGTTGTATATAGAGTATCCACATGTAAGATAACTGCGTGAAAAGACACAGGAAATGGATAATGATGGGTACCGTGCACTTGTTGGGTTTCTCTCCTGAATGGACCCTCATGTGGATGAGAAGCTTGTACCGTGCGTTGAAAGGCTTGAATCTGCGTGGACACCACGCCCAGAAGCATGTGAACTCCTCACCTTTGCGCTGGTCCACATGAATCCTTTCTATGTGCCTTACCAACTCCTCCTTTTGGTCACAGACAGCACTGCAGTCCAGCCATCTACAGCCATGCCCTCCATAGTCCTCCAGCTCTCCTTCCTCTTCCTCCAGCATTGGAATTTGGGGTAAGACGCTGACCCCATGTCTGAGAACTTGGGAATGGGGGTTATGGGATGGAGTCTGTATCTGTCTGTGATGCCTGTTGATGTGAATGTTTTGGTGGGCGTGGTATGGCGGTGGTGGGCCCTGGGGGGGAGGAGGTGATGATCGTATAACTGTTGACAGTGCTGGTTGTAATTGTAGCAAAGGTTGCAGGTTGTTGGTAGGCTCCATGTGATGCACTGAGGTCTTGTCCAACATTACTCCTTCCTCTGGGAGACATTGATGTTCCACCACCATGTTAGCCATCTGACTCTCCAGAGCACCACCTTCCTCCAGCCTCTGCATGCGGTCACACTCAGCCCCAGACCGGTCTTCTGTCAGTGGTGCCAGGGCCATCAAAGACCCTGGGAGGCCGCGGGTGTTGACATGGGGAATGCAGCGGCCTCTCACACCCAGGAAGTGACCGTAGACCTCGGGTTGCACAGGTGAGCTGGTGGAGTGTGAGGCCGGAGAGCTCCGGGAACCATTAATGTATGCCACCAGTGAGGTAGGTGAGGTGCGTATGATGGAGTTGAAATCGATGCCCATGACATCTGATAAAGGCGACGAAGAGAGGGCTCGCTTCTTAGAACGTGACGATTGTTTGGGGCTACCTGAATCACCCGTAAAGAGGTAGGAAGGCAGAGAGGCTGAGTTGCTGGTGCCGCCTGATGCTGTTGTACCAGACATGGCAGTGCCTGAGGAAAGGCTGAAATGTTCTCCGCCCTCACTGGCCTGGGTATAGCCTTGGGGTGGCCCTAGTGGAGGAAGGATGCGATAGCCATAGGTCCAGTCCTGTCTGCCACTCAACATCGACTGTGTTTCAGCTATACTGAGGGTAGTGGAGGCTAAAGATTCTCTGGACATCAAGGATCTGAAATACAAGCAGTTTCAGTGTTTAATGACAAATACACTGCAGTTGGAGTGTTCACGTTTATTAGCACTTAGAAACATAATGCCTGATTTATACTTGGTTATGTATAAATCATACTTAAGTCTTACCAACCTGGCATCAGTGTGTTGTGGAGGAACACCTTGTGGATGTACGGTGGTGTGTGTTGCTGGCGGACCAGATGTAAAAAGATGGCCTGTCACCCGTGATGCTGGACCCATACTCTGGACAACCATGGGACTACTGGACACCCTCAAGTTAGCACTGGCTGTCTGGCCACACACCTTCATGGAAGGCCCTGGTGTACAATTACCTGCTGGACACAAAGGTAAAAAGTTGTCAGATTTCACTAACTCAACTTCCACATGACAGCTTAGGCAGAGTAGTAGGAGTGGTGGTGGTGACGGGGTAACATGTCATTGTTCCGACCTCCCGTTCGTCTGACGGATTAACAACACTCCCAAACCCGGGCAGAATCCAAACCCTAACCTATCTTAACCGGCCACGCCTCAGTCTTAACCAGCCACGTAGGTCGCTAACCTCAGTATTAACCGGCCATGTAGGTCGGACTAACAGGAGGTCGGACGGGAGGGTTCTAATAAGGGCAGCCCCCCTTATTAGAACCCGGGAAAGGCTCTGTGTTTTAGATTTTAGCATTGGATATTCAAAAATAGCAGATATAAAAGTTCACAGCGCGCCAAGCTTGTACATCTGCTATTTTTGAACATGTTAACACTTGAAAGTGTGAGAAGTACTGATTTAGAAGGCATCTTAATGGGTGTGTAACACACCAGTACCGTGAATTTATTTTAATTGGTGAGACCTTTTAAAAAGACATCTCACTGCTGAGGAATCTGAGGATACATTATTGCCTATTTATTCACACTGCCAATGATCTAACGTTTCAGCTAGAACTGATGTCATACAAGATTACTGTAGGCTAATTTAAACAATTTTAGTAATTTAAATTTAAATAAAAGTATTTCTTGCCAGAAGTATCACTAGGCATCATAATTGTCAAGTCTCAATGATTCAACTGGGAACAGACCAAGATGTTGTCAAAGGAGCACTTATATATTTTCAGATTTTACACGGAAACCCTGGTTACACTTGACAAGGGGACACGCCATAATAGAAACCACAACAAATGCAACAGATTTTGTGTGGTTCACCAGAGGCTTGCAGACTGTTGAAATCCCTGTCCAGACCTGAGCAGGCCAGAGAAGCTTTCTGCTCTGTTAATCACTAATGAGCTTTTCTCCTCTTTCTGCTTCTCTCCTCTGTTGAGAATTTAGGGACAAACTTTATGCTTGGTTAATTATCTATAAATAAGAGGACAAGTAGTTTAGGGAGGGGACTGTAGGCATGGGAGGGCCACATTGAGAGGAAGTGAAGTATGAAGTCACATTCTGATTATTGATTAAGTTAAAACTAAAGTTACATTTAACATTCAGAATTGTATTGTGAGTTGTACTTCTAGGGAGAGTTCTTCCTACACCACAACATCAGATTGTTCTTTAGAATCGTAGCAATATCTGGCTCATGAACGTTTGGGAAATTGCTTAGAAATAGAGTCCAATTAACAACAAAATCATCAGATTTGACTGAGGGGCTGCCATCGTGCAACCTCCAGCTTTTCACCAGAGTATTTTTTATCCAAAATGAGTTATTAGCACAGGCAAACTCTTCACATACTAGAGCATGTCTGAAATAAATATCAGAGCTGAAATCGACATGTAAATATGAAATCAATGCTTAGACATGTAGCTAGGTGTAATGTTAGAGACTACAGAAGTGAACCTTTCAAGCCTGTTTTCTCAACTCGCTGTTTTCTATAAGCCATATCTCCAAAACTGGTGGGTCAAACTGAGCAACCAATATGTCAATTTGAAGCTATGATTCCCTGCTTTCATATAACAAAAAATCCAATGGCAGTCCCTCAGTCAAATCTGGTCACAAATTTCAATGTGGGAATGTCCAAATAACTGAGACAAATATACCTTGTTTACCACATTCTGTTATTAATTTAAACAATGACTCATATCTTGGCCGGTATAACGGCAGAAAAGAGGATGCTAGTAATGAGATGGAAACCACCTCATAACCTCAGTATCCATCATTAGAAGATGTCCGTCTAATCGATGAGGTTCTGAGATTGGTGCTCGAGCACAGGGAGCAAGGACGGATTCGATCCAAACATTACTTAATGGCAGTGGTAGCCCAGAAGGTTAAAGCAGAACTTCACTAGGTTGAACACGTGTACTTCTGCATCAGAGATTGAGATTGATTTGTTTTGTTTTTGTCTCCTTCCTTCCTTCTGGGTTTGATCTACAAGCTCCCAACTGGAGCTTGTAGCTCATGTCTACAAGCTGCAAGCTCACACATCCAAGCTCACAGTGTGTTGTGAGCTGGTACATCTGTTATTTTAACTAGGCTGAAAATGCACCATTCCTCTATACGCCTGTCTGTTTGTCTGTTCGCCCCACCAAATTCGACACACGCGTTCCACACACCCACAGGGAGTGCAGTGCCCGGTGTCGAGCCGGTCGGACCCACAGTTGTCCAGAACCGCCACAAAATGCCTCTGCCCGGGCTCTGGACTGGGCCCACTGCCCAGGGTCCATATGGAGCTGGCCTGTTCTGACAGCACAACACTCCATATTTGGGCATGACTGACACAGAACTCCATATAGGAATAAAGGGACACAGAGAGACAGATTCAAAATCTCCATATATGGGCATAAAAGGGACACAGATGGGTGAAACGGGTACTCTGACACAGGTACAACAGGTATTGCATAGCCGGGTGGGGCTGCTGGGGCATGGATCTCCAACTTACATCGTTACTGACTAGGTGCTCTACAGCCGGCAGCCGGGCGCCAGTCTAGTTATAGATGATTATGAGATTGATATGAGATTGAAGCATTACCTTTGAAACTATCAGAGACGCCCAGTCTTGTCTGGATGGCAGTTGTCACTGTGTTGGAGGGAGGCTGAAGAGTAGACAGTTGATGGCAAGGTGAAGCGCTTGACAAATATGGCTGTCTCCCTGTACTCAAGTTACTCAACTGCCTGCGGAGGCTCAGTGCTGGGAAGACGACAGCATTCCCACCCAGCTGTTTCCCGGAGGCAGGGGAATGGATAGCGCCTCCTCTTGCTTTATCCATACCTGTGGAAGAACTAAGGTCGGCCCTTCGGAGAGACAGAGCACTATGCATGGGCATCCTGATGGATGGCGACTGGTGCCCTGTCATCATGCACAATGATGGGGGCACACCGCAGGGAGACACCAGGAGTTGGCAACCTTTTCCATTCATGGCTATAGGTCCTCAGAAACAATGTACAGCCCTGGCAGGACACAGTAGAATAAAAAATATAAGTAAAATACACAGAAATGATAATTAGTTAAAAATAAGTTACATTAAACTAGAAGTAATACATTAAATTAAATGATCTGTAACTAAATCTAATATGTTATTCTCTGTATAGCTAGCCTATATCAAAACGTAAAGGAGAAGATAATCTATATGATAATGGATAATTAAAAGAACTTGTGCTGCTTATGTAGACTAACCTGATTGATTGATTGATTGATTGATTGATTGATTGATTGATTGATTGATTTATTGATTGATTTATTTATTGATTGATTGATTACTTGCAAGTGTGCAGAAAAAAAGCACAGGGAAGTACAGTTCAATGCAAGGTCTGCTATTAGTTTTTATAACCCAAGAAAGCACTATGGCTTGTCTGCTTTGGGGTCCTTCATATTCAAGTCATCTGAACATTAATGACATAAAAATGTACTATGCAAAAAACATCATAAACATCATAAACACCTACAAATTGAATAGGCCTACACACCTACTTAAAAAAGCAGTGTGTCATAATCTAAACAGTTTACAATTGGGCCTATGATGACCATAGGTCTACGCAACAGTTCTATACAAGTTCTAAAGGCTTATAAAATTGCCAAAATGCTATATTAATGAACAGGTCTTAACTCACCTATTACCCAGGTCGCAACAACTTTATCTATAAACGCGACATGTCAAAGATGCTGCATTTTGTCGTGCTGTTTCACTCAGCCACCCTGGGATGCGACTTGTTGTGTCTGTCTGTCAGAGATAGTTTGTGATACCATGTGAGACCATTGACTGCTTGCACACAGACAGTCCGAAGGAGTCACGCCTTTCTGGAATGACGCGACGTGTCCAACCTCTCTAATTTGGTCAGCGTTTCCACCCCCTCCTCACCCCGGACAGGCCTAATAATTTTACACTCTGCTCTGCTGCTCACAATCGTAACAATAACTGACTGAAGCCGATACTAGCTATAATAGCCATAGGCTTGTTTTAGGCTATACGCGCACACGGCACGGCAAGCGTGCGCACACACATATATGGCACACACGCGCGCGGCGCAAGTGAGTGCTCACCTTAACTCTATGGTGCCCACTGCTGCACCTAGTCGGTTATGCAGTCATGTAGGCCTATGCGGGTATCAATAAAAAACACAAGACCCACAAAATGTTCACAATAGGTTATGCCTAAGCACAACACAATTTTCCCCCACAATCTGTTTATTGATATTTTCTATATAGTTTACAAGGACATGAAAAGGTGAAAGTGATTAGATATTATGAAAGCAACAACAATAAGCAAGACTTCCACAAAGACAAAAAATAAGGGATAGAAATGGGATAGGCCTAAATTGGAAATGGAAATTGGGACCTAATGGGATAGAAAAGTAGAAAATAATATAAGCCAATAATAAATAAATAATAATAAACCACTGGTAAAAGTTATATGAATATTAGTCGATCCGCCATCTGACATGCCACCACTCTATAGGCTCGGCTCATTAAAATGTTTTAAAAAAAAATATTTTCAGGGAGCCACCCAGCAAGCATATGAGGTGGTGAGTGCAGTCACAAGTCAAATATTGTCAGCAAATTCTGAGAACTTTTCCTGATGCGGAAATTACACAAAGTTGCAGAAAAGCTAAGCAAAATAAATAGATAGATAGATAGATTAATTAATGAATTACATAAATACAATACTGCCCCCCCCCCCCCCTTCTCTCTGTTACACAGACAATATACACTTGTAGGCCTACACTTCTTCTTTTTTTAACACACTGTGATTTGATATCTGTTTAGCCTATAGGCTACATCTCTCCCTGGACGATTAATGATAACGATTCCGAACACAATAAAGCTGATACAACTGCATTGCATTCCATTGATTGCATGATGTATACCTTCCCTATATGTGCCTGTTTTTCGTTGCCCCCTATAACGTCTCAACCCCTGCCTGCCATGTGCATGGAGACTTTATAACCTCTCAACCCCTGGCCATGGAGACTTTATCACGTCTCAACCCCTGGCCATGCGCATGGAGACTTTATAACCTCTCAACCCCTGGCCATGGAGACTTTATCACGTCTCAACACCTGCCATGCGCATGGAGACTTTATCACGTCTCAACCCCTGGCCATGGAGACTTTATAACCTCTCAACCCCTGGCCAACACCTGCCATGCGCATGGAGACTTTATAACGTCTCAACACCTGCCATGCGCATGGAGACTTTATAACCTCTCAACCCCTGGCCATGGAGACTTTATCACGTCTCAACACCTGCCATGCGCATGGAGACTTTATAACGTCTCAACCCCTGGCCATGGAGACTTTATCACGTCTCAACCCCTGCCATGCGCATGGAGACTTTATAACGTCTCAACCCCTGGCCATGGAGACTTTATCACGTCTCAACCCCTGCCATGCGCTGCATGGAGACTTTATAACGTCTCAACCCCTGGCCATGGGGACTTTATAACGTCTCAACCCCTGGCCATGGAGACTTTATAACGTCTCAACCTCTGGCCATGGAGACTTTATAACCTCTCAACCCCTGACCATGGAGACTTTATAACCTCTCAACCCCTGGCCATGGAGACTTTATAACCTCTCAACCCCTGACCACGGAGACTTTATAACGTCTCAACCCCTGGCCATGGAGACTTTATAACGTCTCAACCCCTGGCCATGGAGACTTTATAACGTCTCAACCCCTGGCCATGGAGACTTTATAACGTCTCAACCCCTGGCCATGGAGACTTTATAACCTCTCAACCCCTGGCCATGGAGACTTTATAACGTCTCAACCCCTGGCCATGGAGACTTTATAACCTCTCAACCCCTGGCCATGGAGACTTTATAACGTCTCAACCTCTGGCCATGGAGACTTTATAACCTCTCAACCCCTGGCCATGGAGACTTTATAACCTCTCAACCCCTGGCCATGGAGACTTTATAACGTCTCAACCCCTGGCCATGGAGACTTTATAACGTCTCAACCCCTGGCCATGGAGACTTTTATTGTCGAGCACCTTTTCTCCTCATTGCTGGAGTGTTTGCTCTCTCCACGTTGGCATGGAAACCAGTCTGTTTGAAGGAGTAGGGGAGGTAGTGCTTGAGTTGGTAGCACACAGGGCGGGGGGAAGCTCTAATGCAGTTATTCTCAAACCTTTTAATTCCAAGGACGTCCGTGCAGTTCATTAGGTCCATCACCACCGGACCGGGCCCCCATATCTCAAGGTTACGAGTTGCAAGGTTCAAGGTTGTGCTTTATTGTTACATCTCGATCTTGTGTATACTAACAGGTAGCCTACATAGTAAAACAAACTGTATTTCTGTTCAGCTTTCTTCGGCAATACAACAGCATGGTAATAATAATAATGATAATGATAAAACGGTAAAATAAAAATAAAATAGATAAAAGAAAAAAATATTATCAGGCAGTAGCCTATTTGGTTCCTAAATTTCAATAGCTGGGGACTCCCCCTAGGAGCCCTGGATCAGCTTTTCTGAACATTGTTCCCAGAATATAATGGTTGTTTCTTGTTTGGAAATTAAATTCCTGTCAGTTATCCTTACAGTAGTCTATCACTGTCTCATTGACTTGACATTTATCCTTTTGTAAAATATTTTGGAACCCCCAAATCAAAATGTGGCCTTGAACCTTTCATAGTGTTCAATTCTTTTCACAATCCCTTTTAATGACGGCTGGATTAAAATTGTATGGCTTGTGCATTATGTTGCAATTTAAGTAGCCTATAGGTTCCAAAATTATATCTTCAATAGTTTGGGGACCTCTAGTGGCTTTATATGGGTAATAACACCTAAAGGTAACTCCATTTATATCTCCATTAGTTCTAGATTATTATATTATAATACGTAAATACATACATTTAATAATAATAATAATAATAATAATAATAATTCAACTTTTGAAAACTGAAACTGAAAAGTTGAATAATATATTAGTTAAAAACTAATATAATTATTTTCCCATTTTCAGTGAGAAAGTTGAAATACCTTCTCACTGAAAATGGGAAAATAATTAGTGACATTGCCAGGCGAAAAAGAAAAGAAAAGAAAAGAAAAGAAAAGAAAAGAAAAGAAAAGAAAGAAAAAGTTCTCTTTTTTGCCAGCAGGGGTTAGTATTACTTCACCAACGAGATTACACTGTATTACAATCAGGCAAATAGCATTTGTGATATCTTTTCAGGGGCAGAAAAATATCATCTAAATATGGAGGAAAATGTGGTGCTTGTTGTGAAGGTCATTTTAGACCGAAACTAGTTGTTTACGTGGTTGTGGTGTTGTCTGCTTCAAGCTGCAGTCCTGTATACTGGCCCCACTGTGATTTGGCCTCTGCTTCCCCTGGCTACATGAGTCACAGTGTATTTCCAAAATGTCACAGCATAGTAGGATTAAATTGTGCTACAGCTGGAGGCAGGACAGCAACACCGACACAGGCAGCCATTCCCCTCTCCAAACAACAAACACTGACTCCAGGAGCACACCTTTCACCATTCTGTTCATACTTGATAATAATATTTAGTTTATTGCCCCTGGGTCAAATACACACATGCCCATTTTACCCCTGAAGATATTTCCCCCCTCTATTAAGCATCTATAACCTAGTAGTGACTTTACATACTGTAGCGGCATTACGTAATGGGGCTTTAGATGAACTGGAGAACAGATACTGTGTTATGGATAAGAGAGCTACAGAGAGAGACGGGGGAAAGAAAGAGAGAGAGAGAGAGAGAGAGAGAGAGAGGGAGGGGTGGGAGAGGGAGAGAGTTGAAGAGGAGAGAGGTGAGAGAGCAGCTGTGTTAACTCTTCTTGAAGAGCTCCATTTGCAGCAGAATTAATGTTCAAACAGGGCTCTCTAGCACTCAGTGAATCCATTTCCATTCTTGATGACAGGACCAGCCCTCCTGGAGGTAGTGGAGCATTCATTCTGGTGGCAGGATGAGGGATTATTGGTGATTTCTCTTGAAGTTATATTACAATAGTCACTTAAGATAATGCATGCCCTCTGATCCCACAATTAATTAATCTACTCTATATTTGCTAATGACAGTCCAAGTCAAACACAAGGTTAGGGAATGCTGAGTCAACTCTTTTACTGCAGTAAGAGAGAAGGGTGTAATGATTTAGAGGTATCAATTTATTTGAATCATCCCTCATTACAACAGCCCCTTTTACACTAAGGCACAGGCACAGCACATGCTCTCACTCAGCATATTAATAGACAGCAATTGCATACACCAATATCTGGACTTGTGTTTAATCTTGCTGAGTTTCCCACAATCATTAGAATTATTCATCTTGTAATATAGTCGATGGTGTTACAGTAATGAAATCTGAACTGCTTTGTTAGGTAAAAAGGCAATATTTAATGCACTCTCGGTATGTGCTCAATAGTCTTTGTAGTCGGTGACATTCCAGAATTGAATATTTTGTCTGCAGTAGTGAGAGAGGAACAGTCATTTTTCCAGTCTCCTCATTCTCATACTGTTAGCCCCACTATACTACAGTCCATCCATTTGTGCTTTCACTACTTTGGTCCCGAACAACATGCCTCAGTCAGATACTGGCTGGTTTGGTTTGTCATGGAATTTGCTGTGCACCTTCATTGTCCCTAGTCGATGGCCTATAACTTTCCTTTAGCGCTACCATTAGGCCAAATGTCCTCTTGCACACAATTTACTCACTCAAGTAAGAAATCTCAAAAACAACCAATGGATGGCCATGGAATTTGCTGTGCAGCTCATGCTCTCCAGATGATGTCCCTTACTGGTTTTGTTGACCCCATGGCATTGATTGAAATTTCCAGTTGTGCACCAGATATCTCCAAATTGAATGGTTGGATTGCCATGACACTGGCTGTGCAAATACATGATCCTGAGAGCATGGCCCCTACTGATTTTTGTGACCCCATGGCCTTTCCTCCAGTGCCACCCTTAGGTGTAAGAAGCAGCATTATTGCATTAATGCATTATTGCCTTATTGTATTTCAGTGTCACAGTCTCATTTTACTTAGGCTATTGTTTGAACAAAGAATGTAAGGCATTTGCTGTAATTAGATTTTTAGCCTCAACCATTTTGTATTTTCTGTTTTATTTATGTACAGTATGTCTATGTTTTTGAGTGGTGCAACCACTCCTATAGACAGCTTGTGTGTCCCTGGGTCTGTCCGAGCACGAAAATAGTGTTATAGCGTTTGTTCACCACCAAGTGTCACTGTTGCACAGCCTAACACACAGACACACACAGGCCAGGGAGGAGGGCTTGTACAGTACAGTACAGTACAGTACAGTACAGTACAGTACAGTACAGTACAGTACAGTACAGTACAGTACAGTACAGTACAGTACAGTACAGTACAGTACAGTACCACTCACTTTCATACTCAATTGTCTTTTTAACGTTATTTAGGACCATTAAATCAGAGCGCCCAGCGATTTGTAGCAACGGAGCACATTTTGCGACGCACCAGGTGCTATCCCGGATGTAGCTGAAGTAGCTAGATGTAGCCAAAACACCCCCGAGGCGATCGACAACAACGGGAGGTATGATTAATTCTAACGCGACTAGAGACGGGACCGCGATGGCCCGTCTAAAACATAATCTTTGCTTAGAATTGGACGGAATGATTTAGATCAAGAGTTATTCACGTTTTAAGATTTTCGGTCTCATCCACTAAAATGGGGGGGGGGGACATTTTGGATGACGTCCCAACCGGGAATGACATCGAATGTTGCCCAACAGACGCTCCCAGCCTGTGGAGCGATGCGATCGGTTTTGATATCAATAAATCTCCGTCCTTTTATTAATCTCCGTCCTGAGCGCTGGGTGTTACTATTTGATAGGATGGAGAACTCAGTTTATGCCGCTCAGGGTGTTAAATAAATCTGAATCTTTAGGGACTGCTCGCAGAGGACTCTTGGTCTAATATCAGAGGACTCTTGGTCTAATATCAGAGGACTCTTGGTCTAATATCAGAGGACTCTTGGTCTAATATCCATCCACATGCTAAGATGAAGGTAAGAGGAGGGCTTCCTTCAATTCTATCCATTAGTCTGTTGTGATTCATCTACTAATCTTTGTAGAGAAATAACCACAGGCTGATGTAAATGGTTGGATTGCAGGAATCATTCAGAAGGGCCTGTGTTCTACCCCAGTCTTGTCTATTTTAACATGGTGACTCTAATAAAATACTGCTGATATAACAGTTCCCATGTTAAAAACTGCGGTTAGGCCATGGGCTTTTTTTTTTTTTTTTTAGAAAACCTCCAGGGGAACGCCAAAGGGTATGTGTGTGTTAAGCTCCCACTCTCCTCTTTGGATGTTATAATATTAACTGCATAATTCCCCGCATCTATGATGAGGTTCAATCAGAGCATCAACTCTAAAGTCACTTTTATAGTTTGTCACACAACGGCATCGCATATAAGTCTGCCAATCTGCAGAAAGACTTTACAGGTTTCACTCTAGCTATCCTGACCTGGGATCTGCATTACTGAACCCTCTTGAGCAAGTGCTGACAGAAGACCAACTGTACAGTACAGTATTCCCACATGTAATCCAAAGAAAAGGCTTCTGTGAACAAGGGTGTGATATCAATATGCAGGGCCCATCTGAATTGTCCTTCTACACTAACTTGTGTCAAGAAATCAGCAAATCTGAAGGGTTCGGGTTCGACCACTAGAAGCTATGAACAGTACAAGCAATGTTTAGCATTTTAGGCCATTGAGGCATGCATAATGAGGACGAGTAGAACGCAACGCGACTAGTTGTGAGCTTGTAGACTGGCTAACTTCAGCGATGCTTACTGTAGACTGAGGGACACAAGACACAAGAGCCTAGGACACCGATATAGGGTTAAAAAATATAGTGATTAAAAAAGGATGAATCTCGTATTTCATGGCATGTCATTATAACACCTTGTTATCAAGTAGAATCAGTTGATGCCCAGAGTGTTGGCTAAACTCCCCAAAATAAAAGTTTGATGTGATGTACAAATATATTAGCGTCGTCACGGGTATAAAGTGCTTTGACTCCCATGTGTATAAGTGCGTGGGCTTTGATGGCAGCTTTGATGTAGATGCCGATGCAGTAGCGTGGGCCGATGAGGGTGTTCATAGACGCAGGGCAACCTAGGAGGTCCACACACATCGGACAGTGTGTCATTAGACCCCTGCTTAGAGCCTCCTGGTCAGACCCATCCAACATCCATCTTCATTAAAAAGGTGATGCTCGTTCCTCTTTGAGCAGATGGTCGTTAAGAGCGTCTCCCCCACAAACCCCCCCCCCCCCGCACACCACATTCCCAGAACCCTCCCTGCACTAGGACACTACCTAGAGGACGCCCATCGCTCCTCCCATGCTACATCAGTGTCTCAGTTCAACTGAACAAAGTGACAGAGGTGTGTGGACCTCTTCCACTTCAGCCCTCTGATGTCACTGCTTCTAAAACAATGACATCAAGTCTGAAGACGTCTCGCGTAGCATATGAATCAATAGTTCATTATTTTGTTCACTAACGGTCACAGAGTGGTAGTCAATACAACAGATTACAAAATATGTCACTGTATCTATTTGTCACTTCCTGTTGTCTATGTGCCCTTCACGTTCCTCTTTTCTCCTTGCATGTCCCGATCACATGTCCTTCTATCTCCCTCTGACTGGCGTGGCAATATCACATGGAAAGAGGCCAGTGGACATTCCGACAGTCGTACAGGGTCTGTTGATGAGATGAGGATTGTGCCATCATCATCTTAACTTTTAAGCCTGAACTGAAGACTAGTCTTGCTCTGTAAGTATCTGTAAGTATCTTAACCCTAAACCCTGCAGTGTCTGACAGCTTATCTATGTGCACTCTCTGTAAATCACACAAAGCACACGATAAGGTGCGTAAAAAAAGAAAAAGATAATCACACTATGCCATACTGTGAATACAGTATAAAAGACTCCCAAACCAGAGGCGGGGTTCACAGCTTTGATTATGAAGTTGTCAGAGGTGATTTGTGAAGTTCCAGCTCTTGGGTCCAGTGGGGAGATGAGTAATGTCAATGTTATCTACATTTCTGCCAAGACAGACTCATCACGGAGTGCCTCGATCTGCGAGCGGCAGCCACCATGGATCCCAATTACTGCAGTAATCACTCCCTAGCTGGAAGCAGGGTTCAGACGGGGCAAAGTATTATCCATCTTCATCATATTCATTATCAGCCAGCAGAAGCAGGTGTCCTGGTCTCCCGCTGCTCCACACCATTAGTGACTGATTGACAGTGTACTGATGCCTTTATCCTACACAATTCTCCCACACACTGGGGACCAACCCTATAACAACGAAAAGGATGCATTTGTGTGGATCTTGTTAAATGGGCACAGAGTTCTCTGATGTACACCGTCACGTGTTTTGTTACTGTCTGTATGGCACAGGAAGCAGGTAAGTGGGCTCCCGTGTCCACAGGGCACGCAAGGGTCAAAGTTCACCCTCAGAGGGGATCTGAGGTAGATCATTTGTCCCCAGTCTTATTAGCCCCTGCTGTCTCTCTAACAAGGAGACTCGGTGTGAGACCGACAAATAGTGTCTCGGCCCCTCCCTCAGACAGGACGACGAGGTGAAAGGGAGAAGTGGCAGACAGTGGCGGGTTGTTGCTCTCCCGTCAATCTGCCTTAAACTGAACACGAAAAGGTGAAAGTTCAGCCTGCTCCCTAACAGAGGAGCGACCGCCACACCAGCACGGGACGCAGGCCGGCACATAAATAAATATCTGGTGTATGTGGGGCTCCACAGATGGTTAGCTACTGCTCCACGCACGCATGAGCACATGCATGAGCACATACATAGGCTACAGTTGGGTGCCACCGATATTGTCCCTTATCATTTGACCCATTTAGGCCTGACCTCAAAATTTTAAAAAATCCTTCTAAATCCTCCAGTTTTCTGAAATAAATATTTTCACGATTTTTCAAAAATAGCAGACCTACAAGCTCGTAGCGCGCCACTCGGTGGCGCGCTATGAGCTTGTAGATCTGCTATTTTTCAATAGCTAAATTATAACAATGTTTAAAACACCAAAAGGGGTACCCGCCCAAAATGGGTTAACTGTCCTTTTGCGCAGATCACGCAAACCTCAGCAAAAAGAAAAGGACAATATCGATGGCCTCCAACTGTACATGCACAGGCTGCAACTATCGATTATTGATTCCTAGTGATTATTCTATCGATTACCTTTTTTGATTAATCGAATAATTCAGACGCAGATTTTTAACAATACTTATTTAAATTTTTTTAGTGGTCATGATTGACCACATAAGACTGTAGGCTACACAACCGAAATGGCCCATTTACAAACGGCCGTACTACACACGATTATAGATCACAGCTATTTTTATTGATTGTTTTTTGTAATCAGGTAAATCAATTAGTCTGATTAACGGTTGCACCCTAACACCAACACACACGCACGCACGCACGCACGCACGCACGCACGCACGCACACACACACACACACACACACACAGACTCTCTCTCTCCATCTCTCTCTGATGTTACACAGACAAACCAAATAGATCACCTCATTAGTCTGCTCTCTAATGGCTTACTGTAATAACAAGCTGACATCCTGTTCCTGTAAAACCTCAAATTCAGAATGCTTTTGGGTGGGGATGGTTTTCATATCCTCTGGCACCTGACGGAGGTCATTCCATTAGGGTGGTTGTTGCATTTACATATAAATTGAACAAGCAGTATTAACACACCTCTTTAAACCCTTCTGTTTATGCTACTGTATCCCATTATCTGTCTTGCATACTTCAACAAGCATTTAATTTCTTTTATGTTGTCTTTATGTTTCATTATGTTTCAGAGTTGTTTATTAAAATGCATTTCCCTAATCACGCCCACACGGACAGCCCCCTTTTCCTCAATGCACCTATTCTAATGTGTTCTGGGCTACTGTGTATCCTGGGGTAAAATGGGAAATGTGGGAAATTGACTGGAATATGAAAAGCAATCATATTTTCTGTATCAGTAAGCAGGTCTGTGGTAGCTGGGGGTCATTCTTGCTCATTGCTCTTGCTTGAGGAGGCATTTTGTAAGAGCCCCCAAGGCTAACCTAGTTAATTAAGTTTTGGTGCTGTTAAAATGATGTAACTACTTATTGTACTCTTCCACAAAGCTCATTTTATCTTCCCATTTGAAAACTGATAGACATTAATCTCCCTTTGAATGGCTGCTTGTTTGTTAAATATGTTACTGTCGTGTTAACACCATAATGTGTTTTGACATAAACCAAATATTTCCTTAAAAATGCAATTTATAATTTACAGAAAAGTGTCACAAATAATACATAGTCTTATCAACAACTGAATTTCACTAGTAAAAGAAGAAGAAGTCTGAGGGGATAATGAAGGACACATTTGAGTTGTCTTGGTGATACAAAGTTTGAATTCTAATAGATGCAGAGAAAGATCTGGATATAGCCCTGTGTGGGTGATACTCCATCTACTGTAAGAACCACAAGAAACCAATTAACATTTGACACTAGGTAGGCGATACAGCAGCTATAGTGTGTGCAAGATAAATTGATTCCAAACCAGGGCTTTTCAAACTTGGTCTCCCAAATTGACTTTCATTAGGCCACTACACTAACCCCCATTTCAAATTAAATAAGTCAGAGAGGCTTATTGTCGGTATCATCCAGGGTGCGGGAGTCTATCCCCGTTTCAATGCGCTAGCTAGACCTCTGCCAGATGGAATGCTGAGGTGGAGCGCAACACCTCACCTACCATCAGTAGCCTACCGTACGACATCAAGCCGTGTTACTCATGAGATCGAACCCATGACCTTGCGGTCGAAAGGCGAGTGCTCTACCGAAAAATATTGTTCACAAATATTATTTAAATATAAAAAAATATAAACTGCTATATTCTTACTATGCAATAAAAGGTGTAAATTCAGTATTTTGTCTTCTCCAGCTCAGAGGCTAAACCCATTTTAATTTTTAATAATTCTTCCCCACACACATTTCTGTGTTTTATCCTACTGACTGCCCTCACCAGGAGGATGTAGAGCCTTCATCCTACTGACTGCCCCCACCAGGAGGATGTAGAGCCTTCATCCTACTGACTGCCCCCACCATGAGGATGTAGAGCCTTCATCCTACTGACTGCCCCCACCATGAGGATGTAGAGCCTTCATCCTACTGACTGCCCCCACCATGAGGATGTAGAGCCTTCATCCTACTGACTGCCCCCACCATGAGGATGTAGAGCCTTCATCCTACTGACTGCCCCCACCAGGAGGATGTAGAGCCTTCATCCTACTGACTGCCCTCACCATGAGGATGTAGAGCCTTCATCCTACTGACTGCCCCCACCATGAGGATGTAGAGCCTTCATCCTACTGACTGCCCCCACCATGAGGATGTAGAGCCTTCATCCTACTGGCTGCCCCCACCAGGAGGATGTAGAGCCTTCATCCTACTGACTGCCCTCACCATGAGGATGTAGAGCCTTCATCCTACTGACTGCCCCCACCATGAGGATGTAGAGCCTTCATCCTACTGACTGCCCCCACCATGAGGATGTAGAGCCTTCATCCTACTGACTGCCCCCACCAGGAGGATGTAGAGCCTTCATCCTACTGACTGCCCCCACCATGAGGATGTAGAGCCTTCATCCTACTGACTGCCCCCACCATGAGGATGTAGAGCCTTCATCCTACTGACTGCCCCCACCATGAGGATGTAGAGCCTTCATCCTACTGACTGCCCTCACCATGAGGATGTAGAGCCTTCATCCTACTGACTGCCCCCACCATGAGGATGTAGAGCCTTCATCCTACTGACTGCCACCACCAGGAGGATGTAGAGCCTTCATCCTACTGACTGCCCCCACCATGAGGATGTAGAGCCTTCATCCTACTGACTGCCCCCACCATGAGGATGTAGAGCCTTCATCCTACTGACTGCCCCCACCATGAGGATGTAGAGCCTTCATCCTACTGACTGCCCCCACCATGAGGATGTAGAGCCTTCATCCTACTGACTGCCCCCACCATGAGGATGTAGAGCCTTCATCCTACTGACTGCCCCCACCATGAGGATGTAGAGCCTTCATCCTACTGACTGCCCCCACCAGGAGGATGTAGAGCCTTCATCCTACTGACTGCCCCCACCATGAGGATGTAGAGCCTTCATCCTACTGACTGCCCCCACCATGAGGATGTAGAGCCTTCATCCTACTGACTGCCCCCACCATGAGGATGTAGAGCCTTCATCCTACTGACTGCCCCCACCATGAGGATGTAGAGCCTTCATCCTACTGACTGCCCCCACCATGAGGATGTAGAGCCTTCATCCTACTGACTGCCCCCACCAGGAGGATGTAGAGCCTTCATCCTACTGACTGCCCCCACCATGAGGATGTAGAGCCTTCATCCTACTGACTGCCCCCACCATGAGGATGTAGAGCCTTCATCCTACTGACTGCCCCCCACCATGAGGATGTAGAGCCTTCATCCTACTGACTGCCCCCACCATGAGGATGTAGAGCCTTCATCCTACTGACTGCCCCCACCAGGAGGATGTAGAGCCTTCATCCTACTGACTGCCCCCACCATGAGGATGTAGAGCCTTCATCCTACTGACTGCCCCCACCAGGAGGATGTAGAGCCTTCATCCTACTGACTGCCCCCACCATGAGGATGTAGAGCCTTCATCCTACTGACTGCCCCCACCAGGAGGATGTAGAGCCTTCATCCTACTGACTGCCCTCACCAGGAGGATGTAGAGCCTTCATCCTACTGACTGCCCCCACCATGAGGATGTAGAGCCTTCATCCTACTGACTGCCCCCACCATGAGGATGTAGAGCCTTCATCCTACTGACTGCCCCCACCATGAGGATGTAGAGCCTTCATCCTACTGACTGCCCCCACCATGAGGATGTAGAGCCTTCATCCTACTGACTGCCCCCACCAGGAGGATGTAGAGCCTTCATCCTACTGACTGCCCCCACCATGAGGATGTAGAGCCTTCATCCTACTGACTGCCCCCACCAGGAGGATGTAGAGCCTTCATCCTACTGACTGCCCTCACCAGGAGGATGTAGAGCCTTCATCCTACTGACTGCCTCCACCATGAGGATGTAGAGCCTTCATCCTACTGACTGCCCTCACCATGAGGATGTAGAGCCTTCATCCTACTGACTGCCCCCACCATGAGGATGTAGAGCCTTCATCCTACTGACTGCCCTCACCATGAGGATGTAGAGCCTTCATTCTACTGACTGCCCCCACCATGAGGATGTAGAGCCTTCATCCTACTGACTGCCCCCACCATGAGGATGTAGAGCCTTCATCCTACTGACTGCCCTCACCATGAGGATGTAGAGCCTTCATCCTACTGACTGCCCCCACCATGAGGATGTAGAGCCTTCATCCTACTGACTGCCCCCACCATGAGGATGTAGAGCCTTCATCCTACTGACTGCCCCCACCATGAGGATGTAGAGCCTTCATCCTACTGGCTGCCCCCACCATGAGGATGTAGAGCCTTCATCCTACTGACTGCCCCCACCATGAGGATGTAGAGCCTTCATCCTACTGACTGCCCCCACCATGAGGATGTAGAGCCTTCATCCTACTGACTGCCCCCACCATGAGGATGTAGAGCCTTCATCCTACTGACTGCCCTCACCATGAGGATGTAGAGCCTTCATCCTACTGACTGCCCCCACCATGAGGATGTAGAGCCTTCATCCTACTGACTGCCCCCACCATGAGGATGTAGAGCCTTCATCCTACTGACTGCCCCCACCATGAGGATGTAGAGCCTTCATCCTACTGACTGCCCCCACCATGAGGATGTAGAGCCTTCATCCTACTGACTGCCCCCACCATGAGGATGTAGAGCCTTCATCCTACTGACTGCCCCCACCATGAGGATGTAGAGCCTTCATCCTACTGACTGCCCCCACCATGAGGATGTAGAGCCTTCATCCTACTGACTGCCCTCACCATGAGGATGTAGAGCCTTCATCCTACTGACTGCCCCCACCATGAGGATGTAGAGCCTTCATCCTACTGACTGCCCCCACCATGAGGATGTAGAGCCTTCATCCTACTGACTGCCCCCACCATGAGGATGTAGAGCCTTCATCCTACTGACTGCCCCCACCATGAGGATGTAGAGCCTTCATCCTACTCCTTCCGCCCCAACATTCCCCACTGGCATGTGCCGCCCCAGCCCATAGGACTACGTGCAATGACCAGTATCACCCTCCCCGCACGCCCAACAAAGCCAGATGCACCACGATGGATTCGAACCCACAACATCCATGTTGATGGACAGGGATATACCACACTGTGCAAATTCTGACCCATTCAAATCAGGAAAGCATCTGTCATTTAAAGAATTCTTGTTGGCTATTCAAAAATAGCAGATATACAAGCTCACAGCGCATCACTTCATGTCGTGAGCTTGTTCAACATTTTAGAAAAATCTTGAAAGTTTGAGAACTACTGATTTAGAAGGTATTTTGTATAATCAGCCTCAGGTCTTGTAAGAGAAGGTCAGCTCTCTTTCAGCCAGGCCGGAACAGACCCAATTTGGCAGTATGAACCCATAACTATGTGTTTAACACCAGACAGCTGGTTTAAAGAAGAGAGATTGAATGGAAAAGGAGAGGGAATAGAAGAGGAAGATTATGATGATGGCTAGCCTATTTAGACTGCAACAACAACAACAACAAGGTTGCGGCACACTGTTGCTTGGCTGGATAGATGGTGGTGTCCCTGATTTCGTCTGAAGATATTTGTTGTTGCACTGTTGCACACCATTACTCCTCTATGCCCATTTCCTTTTTGTCTCCACCAGGCCGAAGGCATGGGGAGAGAGTATGTTTTGCACTCCGTCCGTGTGTGTGTGTGTGTGTGTGTGTGTGTGTGTGTGTGTGTGTGTGTGTGTGTGTGTGTCCGTGTTTCCTTCCTTCCTTCCTTCCTTCCTTCCGTCCGTTCGTTACCAGCTAATCTCCGCCACCGTTGGCCCGATCCATGCCAAACTTTGCATACACACTCCCTGGATGCCAACATGAACCTCTGCCCCAAATATTCTTCAACGGCCTGTTATAGCACCACCATGAGGCCGATTTAGGCAAAACACATTTCTGTAGATTACTGTACACATTTTATCCATACATCACACAATTCGGTATACACTATCTTCATAGTCATGTGATCAACACGGATCTGCACCATTTCCCATCTTCCATCCTGATTGGCTAAGATTGGCTTCCAAAGCTCACATGATTGGTCCGTTTCGAACAAAATGCCACAAATCACAAACACAGTGTACAATTTCCGTGAAATTATACACGCACATTTCCACTAGGCCGAGGACAACATGCCACTCATTTCTTTCCAAATCAGCCTCATGGTGGCGCTATAACAGGCCAATTCCTGTTTTTAGCTATAACTGCATCGATCTGTATACAATCTTATCTATGCGCACTCCCTAGAGGCCATGGAAAAACATTGTCTCTGCATCCCTCCACATCTGCCGGTTATAGCGCCACCATGAGGCCGATTTCTGCAAAACACATTGCTTACAGTATGTTAGTCGCACAGATTTCATCCAAATCTCACGCAAATCGGTACACATGATCTCTATAGTCATGTGAACAAGACGAGTCTGTTGGATTTCTCATATTCTACACTGATTGGCTAACATTGCCTTCCAAAGTTTTCAGGAGTGGCCCGTTTTGTTCAAAATGGGGGCGACTGTGGCTCAAGAGGTAGAGCAGGTCGTCCAATGATCCATGGGTCGGCGGTTCGAATCCCGGCTCCTCCTGTCTACATGTCGAAGTGTCCTTGGGCAAGACACTGAACCCCAAATTGCTCCCGATGTGCTGGTTGGTACCTTGCATGGCTTCCGCTGCAATCGGTGTATGAATGTGTGTGTGAATGGGTGAATGTAATGCCTCATCTATGTAAAGCGCCTTGGATAAAGGCACTATATAAATGCACCATTTACCATTTACCATTTACCACATGTCCTGCGCATCCAGAATTCTATCCTCAGAGATGCTGAGTGATCCGGCTCTGCATTTCGTCAACAAAAGAAAATTGTTGCAAAAAACAAACAAACAAAAAACATGTTTATATTACTCCTAAACATTTTGCCAAACATCTCACAGTAGTCCTATCCTCCTGGTGGAGACCTGTGCCCAGAAGGGCACTTTTTCTAGTTGATCTTGTTTCAGTGCAGCAAAAAGGACAATAAATATATTCTCAAACTTTTCACGGAGATTATGAATTGTCATTGTTTGATGTAATTGTCTCCACCAGGCCGAAGGCATGGGGAGAGAGTATGTTTTGCACTCCGTCCGTGTGTCCGTCCGTCCGTCCTTCCGTCCGTCCGTTACCAGCTAATCTCCGGCACCGTTAACCCGGTCGATGCCAAAATTTGCACACACACTCCCTGGATGCCAATGATGAACCTCATTTTCCATAACGGCCTGTTATAGCGACACCATGAGGCAGCTTTTCACATGTTTTACCTAAAACTGCACCGATCTGCGTGAAACGTTGCATGCACACTCCCTAGAGGCCAAGGACAAATCTTTGACCTGCATTTTCCGCATCTGCCTTTTATAGCGCCACCAGGAGGCCGACTTTTGTAAAACAAAAGTTTTACTTTTGTAAAACACATTTTTGATATTACTCCTCCAGATTCTGTCCAAAAATCTCACAAATCGTTACACAGTATCTCTATGGTCATGTGCTCAAGTCGGATCTGTCCGATATTTCATATTCCATCCTAATTGGCTATAATTGGCTTTCACAGTTTGCAAGATTGCCCCGTTTTGAACAAAAGCCTCAAATCATGAACGCAGCATGCAATTTACGTGAAATCTTTCACACATTTTCTTACTAGGCTGAGGAATATATCCCACCCTTTTCACATTGGCCTGTTATAGCGCCACCAACAGGTTGATTTTTGCAAAACACATTTTTGGAACAAAATGCCTCAAATCATCCAATTGGCGTCACCAGGCACTCTGCATTTCCTCAACCAAATGAAGAAAATTGTTGCAAAAAACTAACAAACAAAAAAAGATGTTACTCCTAAACATTTTGCCAAACATCTCACACAGTCCTATCCTCCTGGTGGAGACATGTGCCCAGAAGGGCACTTTTTCTAGTTTGTCCTCAATTGCCCCTCTTCTTTTGGTTTTAACTTTTGACATTTGAACACCTTTATGGATAAAGCCTGAGTTTAGTTTAAGGTGTTTTATGAAGCAAAATAAATGAGAGACCTCACCTGACATGTCATTACTTGAAAAAGAAGAATCTTTAGAGAGTGAGGATTATCCTGTTTAAACATTGTTCCTAAAATGTCAGAAATATAATACACATTACTTGGAGGAAAAGACGAAAATCTATGCTTCTTTTCCCAGT
The DNA here is from genome assembly GCF_951216825.1 of Electrona antarctica. Taxonomy (NCBI): domain Eukaryota; kingdom Metazoa; phylum Chordata; class Actinopteri; order Myctophiformes; family Myctophidae; genus Electrona; species Electrona antarctica. Next base: position 33,951,889 of record NC_136797.1, read on the forward strand.
GTGAAAAGTTTAGCATCTGACACAAAGACATTTACTGATGTATGTTGCTGTTGACTGGTGAGTCACCAAAGGGGATTCTACAGTAAATGCTGTCAGTGAGGAACATCCATGTGACCTCACATTTAAAGAGGGGACAACCCAAGCACAGTGCAGTCCTTTTAGGATGGTGTTACCTCTTTGATCTGGGAGCTGCACACCAGATCCTGGGAGCTGTGAGTGGAGAGCTGATGTGGGCTGTGTGTGATATGTCAAAGGTGTTGACAGTCTCATCCAGGGGAGGAATATCTGTCATCAGCCCATCCATCTCTCTCCAGCATTGGAAGGAGCCGCACAACTGTCTGGAACGGATAATGAGGAACAAGGCTACAGGGCTACTTCCTCTCCCTTCAGTCAGACACATTTAAAAGTCTGGTTCTCTTGTTCTGCAAAAAAAGTGCCTTCAGGAAGTTTAAACTCGGAATCTTTAAGCCTGTGACAAGTGTTTAAAAAGTAATGTGCCGATGGACAGATCCCACAAAATCTGGTAAAGGCCGTAATGCATCTTATGCATGTGCTGCTGCCACTGTCAGATCTTTGGCATTGGAGAGAGACAACTCCCCTGTGTTTTATTCAACTCGTATATCAAAGGTAATAGATTGTAAAACCAGCCTGGCTTAGCTTGCTTTTTTCCCGTTTACGAATGAAATTAATAAGCAAAAACAAATGGTGAATAAATAATCAGCTGGTATCCATCAAACTAAATTGATGGATACTTCAGTTTCAGGTCTGTTTAGACTATAACACAAGGAGGGATATTATCACACACACACACACACACACACACACACACACACACACACACACACACACACACACACACACACACACACACACACACACACACACACACACACACACACACACACACACAGTATAGGCCTGTGCACATTTATGGTGTTAGAGCAGTGGCAGGTGGAGCTGTTGCTCAGCACCGTGGATAGGAGTAACAGATCCGTTTAGCGTTAATCAATGTCGCTCACAGGCTCATTGAGCAGTGCACTCACCATGGCCGGCATCCTGCCTTTGTGTCTCTGAGCCTTTTAATCTAATTGGACATTAAAGTCCTGTCATTATTTCTCAAGCGCTGAGACTTATTTATGGCACTCCTGTTTGCCTGTCTTTACCTTTTCATTACAGCATGCCAGTCTACATCAGCAAACTCATTAAAGGACATGAATCAAAGGAGAAAGCTGATGTGTGGCCGAAAAGTGTAATTTAATAAATGCGTGTAAGGCTGCAGAATTCAGCACATCAGTCATGTTGTTTACTGGCTGTAATGTGTTGGTAGGTGAGGGCACTTTGATATTGGCAAACACCAGCGCTGCATTTTAATAGAGAGAACTTTGGGAAGTCACCACACCTTCAGTGATGTCAGCATTCACTATACAAACACTGATGGCAGCAATCTAACTAGCGTTGACTGAGTCCCATTTTGCAGTTATAGGCATGCATTCAAATATGGCCTGTGAGTAGTATGATCTTTCCGTTTTTCAATTTACAGTTGCTATTTAGGCAATTTAGCAGATATAGGGCAGTATTATGCGTGTCTTAAGTACCAGGTCTTATGACTTAACTTAAGACCTGGAGGCGTGGTCAATGCTGTTTGGCCACTCAGAATAGCCAAATGGCATTGATCACGCCTCCAGGTCTTAAGTTAAGTAATAAGACCTGGTACTTAAGACACTCATAATACTGCCCTATGCTCTTATCCAGAGTGAAGTGTGAGATCAGAGTAGATTGCATGAACCTTAATCAACACATGATAGGGTAAATAATCACCTCAGTAGAGTGCAAAGAAAACTATTTATTGTCTCAAAGGAACTAAAATACCATAGGTAAACGTCAATGTTTTACTTCACATTCTGCATAATGTATCTTTAGGCACAGTTCTATTGTACGTTAAAAGTCTGTCACAGACACTATTCCTTTGAGACGGCAGGGAAGGGGATGAGGAAGAAAGTGGGGACTGTGTGACTCCAGGGTCCTGGGAGACCCCCCAGTCATTACAGTATTCATGGCAACCAGAGAGCCCTTCTTCATGGATGTTTGAGCAGCATGCACTTTAAATGGAAATGTACTTGACATGGTAAAAGATGTAATCACTGGGTATTAGAATTCAGCTTGCTTCTCTTAATGTCTCTCTCTCTCTCTCTCTCTCTCTCTCTCTCTCTCTCTCTCTCTCTCAATCTTTCTGTAGTGCCATTGTTTTCCATCACATTTCTCCTCCTTCTTTCTCCTACCTCCTACACAGTAAAGTTAATTTACAAATGGACGAATTAACATTTCACTGTGTACACCATTCCTCTTTGAGTTAACTGTTTGCTTAGCCACATCTCTTTGCATATCAAGATTGTTTTTCTGTTTAACATAATCAGTGTTTTTTTTTTCCTGACTCTTTAATTATTCATTATTTGTCAGAGATAAGGTATAGATGCAAGGGTTCAAGGGTATTTATTGTCACATACACTGTGCGGATAACAATAACATGTTTTAATATTAATAGGCCTAATAATATGAATGAAAATATTTTTGTGGGTTGGCTGCAGTACCAATGTAAGTAAAAAAATAATAATAATAATTTTCGGGCCTGTTCAGAACTCTAGTTTTTGCCCGCTGCCCTAATAATAGTCTGCACTAATACATTTGGGGCGGGCCTGTCTAGAGTTTTACAGTAATGGACAGGAGTTTGAATTTTGACTGACAGCATCAGTCAAAAGGGAGACATCGAAGAGGAAATATTAATGGGGAAGGATCAACATATGGAATGTTAGAACATGTCAGCTCCATATATGGAGATCTAAGGATTTGAGGTTTGAGGTCAGATGTAGAGTTGCTGGCCGGCTCCATATACAGTATGCAAATCTATGGGTAACGAACTAACAATCCAGTCTTCTCCATGTATGGCTATCCAGGGTTGATGAGGTCAGTGTCGTGATCTTCATTTATGGAGATGACCATATGGAGTGTGTCATGGACGGACAGCCTGACTGACTGACAGGTTTTGCAGGTTTTCATAGTAATCTGCGACCTACAGTTGCAATCAATAGCCTATGACTATGTCATCATCAGACATGGCCATGATAGATTTAGTCTGTATTTTTCCATTTGTACACTGCACTCAAAGTGAAATGACCACAGAGGATGTTACTGTGCATGTGCTCTTTTAAGTCCTTCTTGGGGGGATATGCCCTCCCACTATAACAATTATAGCATGTGCACATTTCATTAACCTAATATGTCTGGACTGGGACACATCACCAGGCCTGCTCTTGTCCCCACGGCCCTCACACTCCATTGGGTTTGGAGGCAGACAGCACCCCACAGGTGGGACACGATTGGTGCAGGAAGGGGGCGTATTGCCCTTTTGATAGATCAGGGGTGGGCAACTGGCGGCCCGGGGGCCACATGCGGCCCCCACCTTCACTTAATGTGGCCCTCAGGTACATATCAGAATACTGATATATTATTGATTTCAGCTGTTACAATTGCACAACATGCAAACATGACCTGCTTTAATTACTTCAGTCTAAATTAGTGGCTCATTGCTCAACACAAGATTCCAATTCGAATATAGCAAAAATAGCCGATCTACAAGCTCAAAACGCGTCGCAGCGCGACGCGTTTTGAGCTTGTAGATCGGCTATTTTTGCTACGACAGTAATATATGGCCCTAGGGAGTGAGTGTGGAAATATAGTGGCCCTCTCCATCGTCAAAGTTGCCCACCCCTGTGATAGATAAAGACAGATTGCAAAACACTGGTAGTCCTATAAGACGGAAAATGGCTAATTTACATTTTACAATACATCAATCCAATCCATCTATTGGTATACTGCGCACCCCAAAAATAGCCTGTAACCTTGCAACATAAATGGCTGGTGAATACAATAATCTATTTGTGGGGAGAAAATAAATAAAAACGAATTAATTAATGAAGAAGTGTATCATTTTTTTATTTGATGATGTACGACGACAAGAGCGCCCCTCACTTCACACGGGTGTGATTTTTTCAAATACTAGACCTGTGCCCGGCTGTAGAGCACCGAGTCAGTAACGATGGAAGTTGGAGATCCATGCCCCACCCGGCTATGCATTACCCGTTGTACCCGTGTCAGAGTACCCGTTCCACCCATCTGTCTGTGTCCCTTTTATGCCCATATATGGAGATTTCTGTATCTGTCTCTCTGTGTCCCTTTATTCCTATATATGGAGTTCTGTGTCAGCCATGCCCAAATATGGAGTGTTGTGATGTCAGAACAGGCCAGCTCCATATATGGATCATGGGCATTGGGCAAGGGCCCTGTCCAGAGCCCGACAGAGGCCTTTTGTGGCGGTTCTGGACAACCGTGGGTCCGACCGACTCGACACCGGGCACTGCACTCCCTGTGGGTTTGTGTGTCGAATTTGAAGTCGGTGGACTAACTGTTCTTGAGTTACGTGCATTTCAGCATACGCACAGACAGAGATTGGTAACAGCTGTCTTCAAAGGTTTGTGGGAGGGACCTATTTTACAAAATAGAATTAAATAAAACCGATTTTCTGATCAACCCCACATTAGAAACACATATTGAGGGGCCTATACACAATGCAGAGCCAGAAGCAACTTAACTTAGACCCTATATAGAGATCAGGAGCCACAAATGTGATAAATGTCACTATTTGTTGCAGAAATATGAGTCCTCACCAAATCATGTAGCCTACACATGAGTCACGTGACAATGAGCGTCAAACATCTTCTTGATGTTCCATACTGTTTGCCTGCCTATATACAGCGCTCTCACTTCTGACCCCAGGGGGAAGGGAACCACAAATGCATTGAACCGCTTATCATAGAACCGCCATTTACTTGCCACAACTCGGGTCCTAACGGCTGCAACCCACAACGACCAAAGATTGTTAATTTAGGAAATACACCATCCCGATTGGAGCCACTAGAGGCGACACGGTACACAAATCCTACAAATGATCTTCTAAGTTAAAATTTCTCCTGATTTGTATTTCTGAAAATAGGCATTTTAGTATGAAAATCTTGGGGATTTGTGTGGCTTCAATTGTGGCGATCGGGACGAATATTTATTTCAGTGACCATGGGGCTAAAAGAATGGCTCAGAAGCTGTGTTCACGTAGCCTGGCTAATAAGCCAGACTAATATCACACAACACTGTCGCGGTATATTAGTCTGGGCTGGCTCCACTTTAATTTCATTTCCCGGGGGGTGGGTTCAAACATTTTCTCTTTGACGCAATTGGTCAGAGCTACTGTCAGTCAAAGGTCTCAAGCATTGAACGTCACTGTACCAAAGCCCGCCCATATTGCATACCGTGTCCCGATTGGCCCGACCTGTTCTCGGTTGTAGGAAAGAGGCGTGCTACTGAGTCTCGCCAGACCCTAATCCGCTGGCAGGCAAAACATTTTTTGCCAACGGCTGATTCGGTCTGGTTTATTAACCAGGCTAGTGTTCACGTCCACTCTCCCATTGGAATGAATAGACTTGCTTCCCATCTCCTAAAAAATCACACCCGTGTGAACTGAGTGGTGTAAGGTCTTATATAGCCTGTCTGACGTAATGAAATCATGTCTGACGTAATGAAATCACACCCGGGTGAACAGGGTGAACATAGCAACCATGCTCATTTTTTCTGCACTAACAAAGCCAGTTGTAGGAGTGGTTTACACCACTCAATAACAAAGCCAGTTGTACCACTCAAAAAGTGTCCGCCCACTTATACGGTAAATAAACAGGAGATGGCATGTCTTGCTATTTCCGTCTTGGCCACGAGTACGACTCGGTTGAGCTACACCGAATGCGTGTTTGACGTATGTGCGAAACTCTCCTATCTACACGAGATCTGTGGGCGATCTTCATTTGGGAGACAATATACGTGCGTGTGGGGCCGCATACGCACGTAAAAAAATAGAACCGATCCTATTTTTAGAGCATGCATATCCAGGGCTCGCACTATCCGTGCATCTGGTGTAGCCGGTGTCATTGACATACATTGGATCTTTCCAAACGCACTATGTGTGCAGTAAATTCCACGCACAGACGCACACAAGCACGATCGCTGTAGCTCGGCCGTTACACAGCCCTGGGTAGCCTGGCGGATATACGTGCCCCATAGAGCGCCTCTTTGAAGTTTATTTTCATTATTTGTTTTCTTAAAAACAACTGTTAAAATAAATGAGGGAGGAAGTGACACTGGAAGGAAGTGAAGAGAAAAAATGTTAGAAAAGTATACCGCAAGTCACAAGAACAGAAATTGTGTACAAAAGTACAAAATGACCTGCTAGTGATGTTAGACATGCGCTTCCTTGCACTGGATCTGGTATCTTTTATTTCTGTCTTTAAAGAGAGTGGCCAGTGATGAGTGGCGTTAACGTGCGAGACAATCCTTTGTTCTCTCTCTCAGCGACAGCCTGTCATTTAGACATGGCTCGCCAGGAGCAGTCTGTTCCACATTAACTGCATGAGAGGTCAAACAGTTTGATCATTAGCTTTCTGAGCAATACCCTCCTCGCTCTTTAATTCATCACCAACCATAAAGCACTGTAAAGGACTTGGTATTGGCTACCAATATGTCTGTTCCAGCTCATTCAGGTCTCTCCCTATCTCCCTCTCTCTCTCCGTATGACAAAAACATGTAGCCTACAGTACATTCAAAATCCCACCTGTGCGAACTGAGCGGTGCTGTGTGTGTGTGTGTGTGTGTGTGTGTGTGTGTGTGTGTGTGTGTGTGTGTGTGTGTGTGTGTGTGTGTGTGTGTGTGTGTGTGCTGCAGTGGTCAATGGGTGAGTGCTTAGTGTGAATGGCCCAGCATCTGGGGATCAATAGGTCGTAAGAGGTCAATAGGTCCTACTCTAAGCGAGAGACATAGGCACAGACAGACGGACACACACATAGCCATTTAAAGGAGCTGTGTGCACTGCTCAAAAATGAAACACTTACAGAGTCAAGATTAGTCACATGGTCACTACACTTCTGACACATTTCAATAGCTATAGATGCTCCAACTAAAACAAGTTGTAGCAGGTTAACTGTACAGGTTGTAGCCTACAGCCACAAAGTACCACACAGGATTACAAAGTGGCTTAAGTGCCTGAAATTACTCAAGCAGTGACTGCAAATGTGTGCCCCTAGTACTGAGTTGTTTACACACTGTAGGTTTAGAGATTTAATGAATTGTATTGTATTTACTGGTGAAAAGACTATGTGAATAGACCTAAAATGTGTCTTTGAGCTTACCGAGCCCATTATGTACATTCCTCATAACAAGTTGCAATAACTAACATATAATACATTAATACATTAGCTCCTCCTACTACTACTACTACTACTATTGTTGTTGTTGTTGTCGTCGTCATCATTATTACTAGTGCAGCAATGCAAATCTATATATTGCATGTGATTCCCAGCCTGATACTTTCTTAGATTCTTTCTCTCTCTACTAAATGGAAGCCTGCAGCTTGCACACACATTGCATGGTCAATCTCATATTCTTTCCATGGAAAATTAATTCCGTTATTAAACATGCCACACTTCAGAAATTTTAATTACTAGAAGCAGCATGAGAAGGAAAATAAAGTAATACACGCCCAGTCTTATGCATAAATAATTGATAGGCCATTTACAAGGCCAAAAAAACAAAAGGTCAAGTGTCCATGGGTCCATTTATAAACATGACTTCTGTCGAGATGGTCACTATAGAAAACAAGTTCATTTGTGGCATCTATTTATGCAGCCATGAGGAACAGAAACGTGTCAATGTGGTCAAGTGTTTGACAACACATCTTGAAAACAAAATGGCCACTCTACTTAATGGAGTGGGGGTGGTGCCCATGCAGTATGAATGCTGCCAAGGTAGGACATTCTTTTGCGCCTGAATTAACATTGCTGACCTGTCTGCTGGCTATGGCAATAATGGTTGATATACAGTGGGGCAGCATTATGCTTTGGCATTCAGACGCTGTCTATTATCATTTATAACAGAAACGCAATTTACCTTGAGAACAGAAAATGTTGAAATAAATGCTCAAGGTTTCTGGAATGTCTTTTGGGAAATTGGCAAAGCATATACCCTGAGGAATTGAGTTGTGAATTTCTCCCCCATAGAGGACAAACACTTACCGCTGTTAATTTCCTCACTTGCCATTTCCCCATGTTTTGCGGACTTGAGCACTATTTCCAGTTGGGTAAAATGTCCCTTGCTGCTACTGAGCCAGGAGTCTGCGAGGAAAAAAGGTCAAAGCAATTTATATTTGACACGTGGAGTTTGATCGCTTTGTCATCGCCTCAGGGGCCAAACCTGCCATTCCCTCTCTGGTCCACAAGCATGCGCACATGCACGCACATGCACACTCTCTCTCTCTCTCTTTCACACACGCACGCACGCACGCACGCACGCACGCACGCACGCACACATGCACGCACGCACGCACGCACGCACGCACGCACGCACACCCATGGGAATGTGCAAGGTGTACAGTATGAGGTTTAGGCTGGTTGTATTGCTTGTCATTGTGTGGTGTGCAAAACAAGACTTCAAGTAATGCACGTTTTAAAGACAGGGATGAACATTTTGGATCTAATTGGTTAAAAACGGTTGTGTTGTTTTAATGTTGCCGTTAATGAACAATCGTAATAGTTGAGATGACAAGATGCTAGGAGGTGCCTGCAAGAAGACAGAGTGAGTTTGGGGGTGTGTAGGAGGGGACGGTCGTATAACTGCGTCATGTCACGCAGGTACACGGGTGTAATAGATGAAATTGTCCTGATGTGTCATTATTTATTGCACACATCTGCTTGGGTTATGGGAGACAAGGATACGGTGGGGGAGAAGGGAGGTTCTGGGAGGCGGTGTGCTGCCTCCATGAATACCCATCATGGCAATTCCACAGTGATTTATGGCAAGGCTTGCCAAGCCAGGGGACAAATGACCTTCACACATAGTTATCAGAGAAAGATATCAGTGGACAGTCATCTCTGAAGCATACAGCTCCCCGCTCCCCCTAGGATCCCACCCTAGACTGTGCATGCACGTCTGTCTGCACGCACGCAAGTGTGTGCACGTGCAAGTGCGTGCATGGTGTTTGTGTGTGTGCATCATGTGTGTGTATGTGTGTTGGGTAAAACTGACATTGTGGTGATACTCGGGGGAGAGTCACATCACTGATGTGCATTCTCTCTCTTTCTGTCTGTGTGGCTGTGTGCATGCAGCATACATACCGATATGCGTGTGTTCGTTTGTGTGTTTGTGCGTGCGTGCGTGTGTGTATGTCAGAGAGAGAGAGAGAGAGAGAGAGATATATATTGTGTAAGTATGTATATGAGATTCTGTCCCCATGCCCATCAAAGTGACAGGCACTGGAAAACAGTGTCCTTAAAATTATATTCTGTGGCATTGTGAATTTGTCTCACATTCAGGTCACATTATGGTTGAATTAATCATGCAATGCACAATCTGCGTTCCACCAGGTTATCATTTAGCCTTGACAGTTAAGCCCTAATTACAGAGTTTGCTTATAATCGGTCTGAGGTGCCATTAGTTAATGCTGACACTGACACACATTTCAGAATACAGAATCGGAATACATCATATATTTCATGTAGAAATATATAACTGGATTGTGTTTTTTGGCAGCAAGACAGGTCCATTGAATGAACATTGTTGTGTGTGTGTGTGTGTGTGTGTGTGTGTGTGTGTGTGTGTGTGTGTGTGTGTGTGTGTGTGTGTGTGTGTGTGTGTGTGTGTGTGTGTGTGTGTGTGTGTGTGTGTGTGTGTGTGTGTGTGCATGCGTGTGTGCGTGTGAGCATGTGCATGTGTGTTTGTGTGCATGCATGTATGACTGTGATCCTGCAGGTCCAGGGTGTAGCGGTACATGCGGTCTCCCTTATGGTTCCAGATGTTGCGTATCATGCCTCTAACACTGTCCCTTCTGGCTGCTAGTGACTCTGACATGCCTTTCAGGTGCTCATTCTCTTTCTTACAAACAAGAATGCATAAGACAAAAGAACTTCTGAAAGTTTCAGTGTCACATATTACCGGTACCCACAGTGTCATTCGTGTATACACTGTAAAACATTCGTGTTAATTCAACTGAACAATTAGTTGGGCTTATAAAATAGGTAGGAGCAAACTCGAAGCATGGACCACATGTTTGAGCCAAAGTGGTGTAGACTCTTATAGAGTTAGAGACGTCACCGGATTTCTCCTCTCATCCACTTGCATTGAGTTGCTCACCCAGCGCATGAGGCGTTCTTCCGGGTTGGAACCAGTGCATTCTGGGATTGGTTATGGGCCATATACGTGAACACGCTGGGCCGTTGATATCATTGCGCGCGTTCACGTATGGCTTTCATGTATGGAGCATGGCACGTGAATACACGCAATACATAGTGCTTGGCCCATAATGTAATACCACTTTCGGCCACCATGTCTTTTGCACTTCAGTGCTTCCTCTCGGTGAAGTCTCTATTATTAAAACAGCGCTCGAGCGCTAGTCAAGCAGAGCTGAAGTGTGACAAGCTGGAGTCTTAAATACAATGTTTTCAACAAGGGCGGCGCAAATATCAGCAATTTTAGGCATGTGTGCAACATGACAACTGTTTTCTAGTATTGTACAGTGACAACTAAAGTCTAAAAAATTATCTAAAATAAAGGGATTATATAGATCATTAAAGCTGGGCTGTTGCCTGAGTCCAATGTATTCTGCCAACTTCCGGTGCAGGACTTTGTCACGCCTCGCCAATAGAAGTCTATGTAGAAGAGAAGAGCCATTGAACTGGCCCCATGAAGTGAACAGAGTTGTCACAACACTCTCATCTATACGGCGCTGGTTTAAGCATGCCCGGTCAACCTGCATGTGTGGGCGGTGCTTCCCAATAGCACCGCCCATGCTGCAAGTTGCAGCGGCGCGCAAGCTTCATTTTCCATGTGTGTGGCTCCTGCTCTTAGCTGCATCTTGCATCTTTGTGACTCGACTGTCTGGGAGTACCCTCACATGTTCAGTCACAAAGACACGTGTTGCGTTGAGGGGGATCAATATGCGCAGATAGCGAGCGTGACAACAGCTCCCTGGAGTCAGGAGCGTCATTTCCCCCCACTCCACTCCGAAGCTCGCAATTTGTAGTTATATCACCTCCTTTTCTGAAGAAATGTTTGGAGGGTTGGAAGGAGAATTCACGATTGACTGAAACAGTTGCATTCCATTCACTGTCTTTGTAGGTTCCTGGTGCTGTACAGAAAAAATGAACTAAGGAAAACCAAGTGAAGAAATATGTTTTCAATTGAAACTTTAAGATGTATAGGCTAAGGCTAACTTTACTATTGTTCAAGATATGCTGATGGTGCTAGCAATGCCAATCGCTATATCACGGCTCATACAAAAGTCACATTCGCATTCACATAACAACATTGGTGCTCCAATATTATGGAAAATATCCACTGTCATCTTGGAGAACTCGGGCTCCATTTTCGTCACTGCTAAACCCCTTATCCCTAAACTTCTTTGCCTTTTTTACTATTTTGCTAAACATTTTTGAATAGTTAAAATGGCCAGTCTACAAGCTCACAACGTGTCAATGTAGATTGGCTAGTTAATCTATTCAAAAATGTTTTTCAAATAGTAAAAAAAGGCAAAGAAGTTTAGGGATAAGGGGTTTAGCGGTGATGAAAATGGAGCCCCTCATCTCTGAGACACCTCTCAGAGATGTGAATGTGATCCTATTAGACTATGTTCTACAAGGTTGAGATCTTGCTACCAAACTACACGCCTAGTAACTTGCTAAACATACGTATAGCTACAGTTTGCGCAATGAAGTTATTAACCCTGTCTTGTTCAATTGCTGGCGGGCCATAGCTTGGTGGGTAGAGAGGCCATCTGATAATCAGAAGGTCATTGATGCGCTTCCCGGCCTGCCAAGTAGGCTAATACGTGTCAAAGTCTCCCTGAGCAAGACTCTCAACTCATAACTGCTCCCTTCTGAGTGCTCATGATGACCGTCAGACCAGCCATCAGCTTGGTGAAGCTGAAACAGAATTCCCACCAATGGGATTAATAAAGTCTGCAAATTTAGAAACAAAAGAATCTCACTTTTAAATCATTATCAGTGTGTTCTGTGCAGATGATAGGCCAATGGCGTTAAGTATGTGGCCATTTGAATTGCAGCCAATACGTTTGTCCACTGCCACCTATGACTATTCACACAGCGGCCACTTTGCTCTCACGTCATACATGCATGTGTTGGGAAAAGTGGGGTGGCATTTCATTAGCAAAAATTCTGGAGCTCTCTGCTGGAGCTGTTGCCCCCGCGACCGGACTACGCATAAGCGTTTGAAGATGGATGGATGGATGGAAAATGGCCGCCGTGTGAATTGCATGAAACTTGAATGGAAATAGCTCACCTTCCCAAGTGTGCTTTCTTTTATAGCTCAATATAGCTCAATATTAAAATTGTCTCGTGAACGGCGTTGCACACTGGAGAATTAATGCTTTGAAGATATGCAGAGTGCAAGAAGCAAAAACAAAATTCATGGGTAAGCATCAAAAGGACATTTACCAAACAATAAACAATATTGGGGGTGGGGGATGGTGGGAGGGGCTTTAGATTATCACTGAGCATTTTACTTTGTTCATACTTTCTGTCTGAGTGGCTGAGAATTCACCAGAATCAATTGTGCATGTTGCCATGTTCACAAACAGGAACACCATTCTTATTTAGTGTAAAATGGACATTAATTATTGTGGTTGTCGCATCAATATTTTAATGCTAAAACATGACCACTTAATAGCAAAGGGACAAAGGCAGAAGACAGACTGGCTAGATTAGAATGTGTGTGTGTGTGTGTGTGTGTGTGTGTGTGTGTGTGTGTGTGTGTGTGTGTGTGTGTGTGTGTGTGTGTGTGTGTGCAGTGTGCACGCACGCACGCACACGCGTGCGTGCGTGCGTGCATGCGTATAGACTACAGAAAGTAGTCTGTAGTATAGACTGCAGAAAATGGTCGTGATTTGGGGAGTTAGGCTTACAATTAGGCCCCATTTAGACTGCAGTCACATCCAGATTGGAATCCGACTTTAAATAAGTCGACAACACAAACAAGTAACATACAAGTCACTTGGAATCCGACGAATCTCCTCAAATCAGATTTGAATCAGATTTGAAACCACCTCTGAATGTGACTCAAGTCACATAATATGTGTCAGTCTGCAATTAGACTTATTTAAACAAATCTGATTTCAACCTTGATGTGCTGATCTGATTCAAACTAGATTCAGGCTAGATTTGGCTGCCAGTGTAAATGGGGCAAAAGGAAAAAATTCAGGTTGGGGTAATGGTTAGGATTAGGCAGTTATTGTTTAGGTTTAGGGATTGGTGCTGGAGTTATGCCTGATTTATACTAGTGGCTGTGCCTAGTGTCCTTGCACCAAAAATAACAGAGTATATATGAGTACGAGTATGACTCAGGCTTCAGGCTTGGTTAAAAATGGTAGTATACTGTAGTAATACCAACCAACCATGTGTGTTTGTGCGCACACGCGCACGTGAATGTGTGTGTGTGTGTGTGTGTGTGTGTGTGTGTGTGTGTGTGTGTGTGTGTGTGTGTGTGTGTGTGTGTGTGTGTGTGCGTGTGTGCGTGTGTGTGTGTGTGTGTGTGTGTGTGTGTGTGTGTGTGCATGTGTGTCTGTCTCATAAACCAGACAGATCCATTATAGGTCTGCTGAGTGTTCACCGAGTCACCACCCAGGTGATACAAACCCCTGGAACTCTATTGCCTTTTACAGACCGACCTAGTATTTCTTTAATCTTTATAATAGCATTGACTAGCGCTCAAAATCAGGGTATCCCATTTGTCAGGCCTTTTTACTGGAGGCTCCTGACACCTGCAGGTCCACGGATCATGAACCCAATTAAAGCAGACAATTTGTGTTAAATTTATTATGCCATGGCTGCATTGCTATTGGCTCTGAGCTCGTCAGGCGCCTCACCTTTATCACTCAGTAGCGCTGCTTAGTCCCTGGTCATTTTTGTTATTGTTTCAATGATTTATTTCCTTCGTATAGCACAGAGGACTGGCCTGAGACTGCACATACTGTCCACTGAGAGTAAAATAAACTACTCCTCCATTATGAGCTCTTTCTTATCCCCTGATGACAGCATTATGAAAGGAGGGGATGATATACTGACCCATTCAAGCATTGAGACCTCTGCCACTGACTTCATCATCCCATGGCAAAATTTGGCAATAAAAATTGCCAGTAGGGAACAATACAATTTATACAGTACGTTCTACCTCAGTATCTGTTTTTAATATCATAATCATTAATTATTTATTACACTATACAAATCCCTCATTTATACTGTATACGAAATGAATATATTTCTGATATATGGACTCCTTAGAAATAGTCATTATTTAATGTTTAAGGGGGAGGTGGCTGATCTGAAATGAGCGCATTACCAAGAACCGTTACTCATTTTTCATGATACGTTTGATTGGGGCGGGGTAGATTTTTAGCACCAATACTTGGACACAGCCTCATGAATACAGGACTTATTTCACTGAAACAGAGCTGAGCCCAGGAGGGGAGGGGACAATGGTATTGTCCCATTTCAAGACTGTCACTCTGACTGATGAATTCTGGGCCGCACATCACTCCTGTCCCCCTCTTTGTTCTTTGTAAGATCTGAAGTAGAGGAATTATCACGCACCGTATTAATAGGTTCCATTTATTATTCCGAATAAGTGTCCTTTGACTGGTTCACAACCATTATCACACATTGAGTCATTTCCTATGGGATGCATGACTGAAAACTACACGAGTGTAATTTTGTCCTGTGTTGCTGTTTTATTGGAATTGCAGGAAATTGTGGAAAAACTAAGTAGGCCTACTGTATTATTCCTTAGGGCTGTTCCTGCATAGTCGAATAATCGGTTTATCAGTATATTCTGAATCTTAGTCAATCAAAACTTTAGTAGTTAACTATTTTCTTTAACAAATTCTTGAAAACATATACAATACATAAGCTGATTGCCAGTAGCCATTGTGAAATCAACAATAATGTTCAGTTCTCAATCTCATGAAACTGAAAATGCTGATTGTTTGCGGCAAACAGTTTTAGATTTGTCAAATAAATCAACCAATCGAATAGTCTACAAATTCCTATTAATCGGCTAAGAATTTCTTTAGTCGACCTTAGTCATATTATTTTCACTACAGCGGTGCCCGTTGGGCACTGGCCTACTTGGAACGATGCAAGTTGGAAATGAATGCCCCACCCAGATATTATGTCTGTGTTTATGACCATATATGGAGTTCTTTGTCAGGCATATGGAGTCTATGCAGACGTCAGAATGATGTCAGAACAGGCCAGCTCCATATACAGTATGGACACTGGGCAGGGTCCCTGTCCAGAGCCCGGGCAGAGACCTTTTGTGGCGGTTCTGGACAACCGCGGGTCCGACCGTCTCGACATCGGGCACTGCACTCCCTGTGGGGGTGCAGAACGCGTGTGTCGAAGTAGGTGGGGCGAACGGTTCCCGAGTTACGTGGATTACAGACGTACAGAGACTTGGTGTGTTTATAGTTAGATATGAATGCACATAATTTTATGCATCTAATCAAACCACACTAATTCTTACAGTGCAGTGTAGTCTAGTCTTAATGTATCCATTTGTAACTCTCAGAGTTAAAAGAAGACAGATTTTCTTGTATCTCATGTTCCACAGTCACATTTGGACTCTCCCCATAGTCAAATCTGTCCCATTATGGAAACATGGGTCATTATTGCTTTGCTTATTCATTTCCCTGATCTGACAGCGTAAATAGGATGTGATGGTCCACTGAGCTGTTGTCTTTCTAATCATGCTCTGACTGTGCTCACTCTCTGTAAGCTTTCATCAGTGTCATTCATTCATTCTGAAGAGAAGCATCATTACCTCCTTTCAGAGACTGGTGCAAAGCAAGTGTAAAACACTTTAACCACTTACAGTATGTCCTATTTTCATAAAATGAAAATGAAAACAGCGGATCTACAAGCTCAAGTGTCAACAATTTATTTTCTTTTTTAATAGCTAATCTAAGCTCACAATGCAAATTTGCGATCTGGTGAGCTTGCATGTAAATCTGCTATTTTCAAAGAATTTCCCAAAAAGTTTCAACATTTTTAAAACATTTCACCTTTAATTGGCATGCCCACAATTTAAAGCGCAATTACACTTTGGGTCGAGATATCTTGTTCCGTTGGTCCATTGATTAGAAATCCTGTAGTAAAATATTAATATTTGAATATTCTGGATCTGGAACTATGGATCCAGCTTAATAGAAATGGCCAAATATATACATGAAAGTTTGATGTTATAATGAATGGGCAAAATGAGCATTATTTGTGTTTGTTTATTCTAAATGAGTGACTATTTACGTATGATCAATTTTAAATCAATGGCACAACGGAACAAGATATCTCGCCAATCGGATACAGTACATCAGGACAAGGTGACACAAGTTACACAACCCAACCCTAGTGATCTGAATTTACAGATTTGCTCATTTTCATTTAAAAAATCACACCCATGTGAAGTGAGGGGTGCTTTTATCATCCTACATCATCATGACGTAGCATGTCGATTTGCTCGTCCACACGTACATTCTCCATTCATTGTCAATGGAAATTTGATCGTTGTGTAGGACAAAAATCACACCAGTGTGAAGTGAGGGGCGCTAGCTCATGTTGATTATAGGTGATGTAATGGTGATGTAAAACAAACGGTGCCAACACAAACATTAAACACCATTAACAATAAAGAGACAATATGAGGCACATTATGACGTACATTTTCCCTTCATTGTCAATGGCGTTTACAAAACAAACATTGAACTAAAGACAAACATTAAACATGTGTGGGGCTAGCACTCCTCAAAAATAGGCCTACTGATTTGCTGGTCCACATATGACATAAATTCTCTATTCATTGTCAATGGAAAAAAGATGTTGTAGGACAAAAATACCAATTTGCTCGTCCACATATGACGTAAATTCTCCATTCATTGTAAATGGGAATTGAATGTTTGTGTGGGGCATAACTAGCCGATTTGCTCGTCCACATATGACCTAAATTCTCCATTCAATGTCAATGGGAATTTAATGTTTGTGTAAGACGAAAATCTACACTATTAGCTGAATACTCAAAAACCGATGTGTTTCACATCACAGAGCTGAAAGAATGAGAATATACACGCTTGGATCGGCCGGTGTGGATGAAAACCCAACATGGCAACCACACACAGGTAATCATCGGCCCATCAAAGCAATCACTGAACTCACTCAGAAGAGCCATGTATTCTGTATAACACTGTCAAATGAATGAGCACTCATGAGCACAGTATGCATTCACTCTTTTATAAGCAAAGTAAATAGAGGATGTTAAGTCATTCACGCACGTACGCACACACGCACATCGCACACACACACACACACACACACAAACACACACATGCACACACACACACACACACACACACACACACGCACGCACGCACACACGCGCACACACACACATGCATGTACGCAGGCACGCATGCATGGAGACATTGCATTAAAGCAGAGACCCATCTGGTATCCGAGCAAGTGTAGCACTCAGCGGACCCTGATTTCATTATCTCAGCGTGTTCTCCATGACCCACGGAAAAGTGACATCTGATTTACCTCAAGATCAATTTGTATGTAAATCAGTGAGATACTGGGAGGGCAATAGAGGGTTGGCCTAACAAAAGCTGTTTTCAAGGCTGCGAGCAGGTTTGTGGGCTTGGTTGAAGCTTCTGAGAGGTCCCCACAGAGACACTAATGGAGCTGATTTGAAGTAATGGGACCCCTTTGGGCCTCCTGGGCCGACTCCCTGCACAAACCATAGTTTACTTTGATGCCTTATAATGTGGATAAGTACAATGATGGCCCGACCATCGTCGTAATATCCCAGTCATGTTATTTTCCCTTTACTGTTTAAAGGACAACTTTAGTTTTTTTCAACCAAGGTTCATGTTTTAGGTTGTTATGAGAGAAAGTAAAAGATGACTGCTTTCTTTCGTTTTAGGGATTTTAGCTGTTTGTGACAGGGGGGCGGGGGCATTCGAGCATGGGGCTAAATATGTATTTCTTTACAAAATTGTATAGCGATTTCTTTTTTTATTATTTACTATAGTCCTACTAGACCCCCTGGCCACAGAAGATCACAGGATCTACTGACTGTGAAGGTAGCATACTGGGGGGAAGCCACACTGTGTGTCATATAGGCTCAATATGCCAGTTTGACACATTCAGTAGATCCCGTGATCTTTTGTGGCCAGATGTAATTTCTTGGGGTCTAGTAGGACTATAGTAAAGAATAAAAAAATAAATCGCTATAACATTTTGTAAAGAAATACATATTTAGCCCCGTGCTCGAATGCCCCCGCCCCCCTGTCAAAAACAGCTAAAATCCCTAAAACGAAAGAAAGCAGCAAATGAAAAAAAAATTACACTCACCTTATACTTTCTCTAATAACAACCTAAAACATGAACCTTGGTTCCTTTAACTTGAGCTCACATGGCCTTCATGGACTCAATTCACAAAAAGTGGTGGAAATCTACTATACATAAATCTAGCAGTTTGATTGAGCCATCCCATTATCCATACTGTACATAGTCGTACCTGAACAAAATATCTGTCTGTGTGTCTGTTGTGTTTATTTTTGAGCGGTGCCTAACTGGCCGTGTATGTATCTGTTTGGGGTACGACCACCCATTGACCCCTGCAGCTGATTGGGGTCGCATTCGGGTCACACACGGTTGAGCAGCCTAAAGGGCCATTCACACTGGAGCAGTATAACTATATCATTAACAATTATACAATTTTTAAATCGAAATTAAAGACCCATTTCTATAGTGAGGCCTTTTTAACCCTCTAGCCACTCGAGTCTATAGCGGCAGAATTTCTGCCTTTATTTCCACTGAGTGATAGGCTACTGTTGTTGTGTTATATATTTTTCTGTAATTGTTACTTTAAATTGTTAAGCACTTTGTATCATTGTTTAAAATGGTGCTATATAAATAAAGTTTATTGTTATTATAACTGCAGCCAGCCAGCGGTGTTGTTGAGCAGCCGATCAGTTCACACAGGTGTGATTTCTTTTTAATTTAACCTTTATTTACCCAGGCAGACAAGTATAGCTGAGAGGGAATTCATGAAGAATGTGCACTTGTTTTCGATTTTTGGCATGGTATGGGCAATGGGCATAAGGTTTACAAAAACCATCACAAACACGTTGGGCTGGCCCCCTAGTGGTCGGTATGCAATTAATCAAATATTAGACAGGCCATGGTTGAACCCCCAAATAATTGATAGAAAAGTAAGATACGAAAAAGTTAGGAGAATCTAACTTAAAGGTATCAATTTCAAGATCACATACCGGTAACTGTATGTCCAGCATTACAGTTTGTTCCATATCTCTCTGTTCCTGTCCTGTCTTGTAACGTGACCTCTGCAAAAGTAAATATATTAATGAATTGCATTTTTATAGCGCTTTTCCAAGTGCTCAAAGCGCTTTACAATGGTTCATTCATTCATACATTGGGAGGTGAAGCGGCGAACAGTCGACGCCAGCGTCCTCACTTCCCACATTCACACACCAATGGTGGCAAGCTCACACCGACCAACTCATTGGAGGCAATGTAGGGTTCAGTGTCTTGCCCAAGGACACTTCGACATGTGGAGAGGAGGAGCCGGGATTCGAACCGCCGACACAGGGATCATTGGACGACCTGCTCTACCTCCTGAGCCACAGCCGCCCTACATTCTGTTAAAGTATGTATGTGCTGAAAAAACTACTGTACAGAACATGCCGTGTGACTACCTTGCTTGTCATCTTGTTCTCAGAACTCATTGTAGAAGCTTATTCAACTGAATGACCAGCCAACACTTCACTAGAGAGGACAAGCTCTTTAACAGGATCACAACAGACATCTACTTACTTCACAACCGTACTCTGACATGTTACGTCCACAGTAGTTTTTGTATTGAATTGTGCTTTCGTTTGAAATGTACCCATTCTGCATACTGTGAAATAAAATGTTCAATTAATCAATCAAATGTTGTTTTCTACTGTATCTTCAACAAAGTTTCAAGTTTCAATCACAAGTTTACAGGCGTAAAAGGGTGTGTGATACATTTTTCTCCACACAGTGGCCAGCTTGTTTGGCCTAATCCTCTTCAAAATATAGTCATAATAATAAAGTTTAAAATTATAAGGATGGGAAAGAAAGATTATAGGAAAAAATATAAATATACTGTCTCGTAAGTCAGAGACAAAATACTCATCAGCAGATATCAGCATAGAATATCACTCTCTTGTGCAAGGAAGAGACATCAATTAGCAGCAATTGTCGAACACGTAAGTATACACAAATGCCAGCAATAGAGTGCATGAAGTGAAAAACCCTGCATGACAGACTATGGATTTCTCAGCACATTGCTAAATGCGGCAATACTCACTGCAGTGTGGCATGTTTGTTTTATGACTTTGTAATAAAATGCGTAAGAGATACGTTTAGCTCTTATTCAATGCGAATGACATCACTATATGAATCTGGCCGGGTGACATACTGTAGTCGCCTTCTACACCAGCTGGTTTTTGAAGGAATTATACGATGATCAGACATTTGTCAACACCCGCTGCGAGGCTGTAAAATATTATTGCCATTCAGAGAGATGATCTTTTATCTGCAGATGATGAATGGAGCCTTTGCCTCACAGATACTTTCTGGTCAATTTCCTCCTCTTTGATTTGAAATCAAAGCAGAATCTCCTGCACTCTAATGGATTGCACACAGGAAGTGTCACTCTGTGCCTGCCTGCCTGGAGGCCTCAACTCACATGGACGCACACACACAGAGCACAGCAGCATTCTCATTTCTAGTCTGTTTGGCCCAGGGGTCATCCCTCCAGGTTCCTATGCCATGCGTCATTTTTACATTACTTGAGAACAAGGCAGGCGTGCCGACACTCCGACAGCGAGACTTGTTAGGGACGCGCTCACTGTGGTGTGGTGGACAACATTGTTTATCACCTGTTTCAACATACTGTAGTACTTTTGACAATGATGTGCATACTATGTAGCTAGCTTGCTATGTATAAAGGCTATTTGGCTGCAACACAATAGGAGAGATAAGTGTTAACTGAAGATTGAACTGGGGAAAATTATGGCAAGCCGTTTTAACCTTTAATCTACTATCTGTAATATGTTTTAGATAATTTCATAATTGTAATTAAAGATATCCATAGTTCTTCCTAGTAAACATCAACGTTTCAGATATCTACAATGACATTCCTCCTATCAACAACCATCATTTCAGATATGCATACCCTCATTCTTCCTAGGAGGAATGACGTCACTTTTGCCTTTATGTGTATGGGGCTTTTAGTTTCAGATATCAGTAACTGCATTCTGGATATCTAGAATGCAGAATTTGCTGCCCTCAGAGCAGCAAATTAACATGTTGTATGTATGTTTTGCACTCTGTCCGTGTGTCCGTCCGTCCGTCCGTCCTTCCGTCCGTCCGTTACCAGCTAATCTCACCGTTGGCCCATGCCAAACTTTGCACACACACTCCCTGGATGCCAACGACGAACCTCTGCCCCAAATATTCCACCATGAGGCTGATTTTGGCAAAACACATTTCTGTAGATTACTCGTACAAATTGTATCCATACATCACACAATTCGGTATACACTATCTCCATAGGGCCGATTCATACTCCTATTTTACCGCTGTAGTGCCGAATTGATTTTGGCTCGTCAGAAATGTTCAGTAGCACCAAAGAGCCGACTTTAGGACGGTACCTGCCCCCCCGAACCTCAAATGACGTCACAGAGCCGAACCGACTTTTATTCGGCTCTAAAATAGGAGTATGAATCGCGCCTTAGTCGTGTGATCAACACGGATCTGCACAATTTCCCATCTTCCATCCTGATTGGCTAAGATTGGCTTCCAAAGCTCACATGATTGGTCCGTTTTGAACAAAATGCCACAAATAACAAACAATTTCCGTGAAATTATACACGCACATTTCCACTATAGGCCGAGGACGACATGCCACTCATTTCTTTCCAAATCAGCCTCACGGTGGTGCTATAACAGGGCAATTCCTGTTTTTACCTATAACTGCATCGATCTGTGTATAACTTATGTATGCACACTCCCTAGAGGCCATGGAAAAATATTTTCCCTGCATCCCTCCACATCTGCCGGTTATTGCGTCACCATGAGGCCGATTTCTGCAAAACACATTAAACACATATATTATGTTTATATTAGTCGCACAGATTTCATCCAAATCTCATGCAAATCGGTACACATGATCTCTGTAGACATGTGATCAAGACTGTTGGATTTCTCAGATTCTACACTGATTGGCTAAGATTTAAGTTTTAGGAGTGGCCCGTTTTGTACAAAATCCTGCAAATGTCCTGCTCATCCAGAATTCTATCCTCAGAGATGCTATGAGTGATCTGGCTCTGCATTTCCTCAACACAATGAAGACAATTGTTGCAAAAAACAAACAAACAAAAAAACATGTTTATATTACTCCTAAACATTTTGCCAAACATCTCACTTCTGGTGGAAACCTAGGCTGTGCCCAGTAGGGCACTTTTTCTAGTCTAATATTGGATTCATTGCAAACAGACCACTAGGGGGCGAGCCCAACTCTTTTGCAATGGTTTTTGAAAACCTTATGCCTCTACAGGCATTAAAGCTAGCCTATGGACCAGAGCTAGCCTTAGCTAGCCCATATACTGTACCCAACACCATGCCAGAAATCGAAAACTGTGTGGCAAGTGCATGATTTTCACGAATTACCTCCGAGTCCCAGCTAATCCTGGAAACATACTAGGCACTAGGCACACTTGACTGTACTATGGAAGCCTGGCTAAACACACAGGAAAATAGTCAGTCTTCATTTAAATACTTGTAATGTTACTTCATTGTGAGATATGAATTAGGGCCGTGTTGTGTTCTTTTCAGATGGCAGTGTGGCACAGAGTGAAAAGGGTGCATGTTTGAGCAAGACTCGCTGATTGGCGCCTTAATTGTTATCATTTTGGTAACGCCTGTGCAGGAAGTAACATTACGCTGTGAAAGGGTCCATGCATCTTCTCTGGAGTGGACTTGAAACCTTCTTGAAACTCACCGCACAATTCCAGCCCCACCCAGCTCATGGGTGACTGGCATAACAAACAGGTAAGGCACAGCAAACCAAATATATAATATATCCTTTAAAAACTATTACAGCACAGCAGGTAGTAGTGTATAATAGTACCTGCTTGGCAAGTTAGCTGTAATTTCCTCATTAAGGCTACGTATAGCCTAGCCTCTCTGTTGTCTTGACTCCTGAGCAAAGCATTATCGTTAAAATGATGTCTCCGTCACTGGTAGACAGTGAGTCACCCCCTTCATATCTTCATATCCTGTTTTCACATGATGTTCTATTTTTGGCATGTTAAAATACCCAAAATTATCAGTCAATATTAATTGTGATTTAGCATACACTGCTTGAAAAGTGAAATATTCTGAATCTCCAATGAAAAGCAAAACATCTTTCTCACCTTCCTGATCCTGGATCATTCTTCAGCAATTAATGCGAGAGCGAGAGAGAGATGGGCACCAAGGAAGAGTGAGCACCTCTGTGTTAAATTGGCTATTTATTTCTCCCAAAAATGTTAAAAAAAATGAATAATTCTACAATTACAAAACCTGTTTATTCAGTCATTTATGGGGGATAAACAAGAAATTTAAGGATAAGATTAAGCCTGATAATGAAGTAGGCTACTGTGCATGTTCACATCATGTATACCGGTACTTTACATTATTTAACACAATTCTTCAAAACAAAATAGCCAATTTTATATCGAAAGCAAAGCAAAGTTCTTTGTTTACCCAGGGTAGTGGACTAAGCTCGAGGTGCCCACTGCCCAGATGATGTCAGATTTATTTACGGGTTCTGTGTCAGCCATGCCCAAATATGGAGTGTTGATGTCAGAACAGGCCAGCTTATGGAGTCTTGTGTCAGGCATGCCCAAATATGAAGTGTTGTGAGGTCAGAACAGGCCAGCTCCATATATGGTTGGTCCATAGCCCGGGCAGAGGTGTTTTTGGGGCGGTTCTGGACAACCGTGGGTCCGACCGACTCGACACCGTACACTGCACTCCCTGTGGGGGTGTGGAACGCGTGTGTCAAATTTGAAGTCGGACGGTTCTCGAGTTATGTGGATTACAGACGTACGTCGTACGTACAGACGTACACACAGAGACTTGGTGCATTTATAGTTAGATATTAGATAGATAGATTATGCAATGTAACAAAATATAATACAGGATATGAAAAACACAGAAGGGTGATTTGAACCCCCTGGGTATTATTGTGGTATGATTGGCCTTTTTTGCTTGAGCTCCTTCCCCTAAAAATGTCCTGCCTTAAGGGTCTTTATAGTTTACCGGTCCATTTGGATAAATTAACTCAAGTTCATTTTGCACTGAGGAGTTTTGTTGTGCACAATAACATGGTTGCAACCAAGATATTGTAATTCAACAATTATGCAAGCTCACTTCCCACCACAGTGCTGTGAGCTTGGTGAGTCCATAGCTTGTGGTTTCGAGCCACTTGTTTGATGACTAACCTTGAGGAATGATCACTGTTGAGTGTTGACAGGTGACATGTAATCAATAGCCAGCTACAGCGCTGCCCCTAGACTGTGCACACATTGATATCATCATAGGAGACAGATACTAATCATTGGATTGTATTTGACTATTAAATTGCTACTTGTAAAAGAAAATGATTCTGTAGTTTCAAAGTCAAATAGTGAGGATTGATCTATACTGTATAGTGTATACATTAGTGTGCAGCTGTGCACCTGTCCTGTAATATTGCATCAATAAATTACATGTTGAGAGTATGATTGTTTGATTTTACCTGCTTATTAACCTGGCATGGCCAGACTAATTTCACTGCCAGATATTAGTCTGGAATCTCTGTGTGGAATCTGCATTTCCAAGGGGCAAATAAAAAAATTGGTCACTTCGCAAATTGGATTCAGTGAGTTTCACTCACATCATGGGACTTGGCACTCCGGGGCTGTGTTTTGCCCCCCTCCCCCCCATCAAACAAAAATGTTTGGTCAAACCATGTGACTTCCATTGGAAATGCATTGGGGCGGCCATTAAACACGGACAAGACACGGACAAGACGGGTGTCTTTTAGGTGTGAATGAGGCCTTAGACCTGGTCTTGTTTTTAGTGGGGTCGCTGTTTTTGTGTGTTATTTTCTGGCCGCTGTTCTGTTGCTGTTGTTAGTCACGGCTGCCGAGCACTACTGCTGCTTAAGGTATATGTCCATATTTAGACATAACCCAGGCAAACAAACACACCCACAAACCCACTTTGGCGTGTTGATCCAAGGGCTCCCCGTCCACAATTCCCTCACTCTCGCTCTCCTCTCTCTCTCCCTCCCCTTCTCCCTTTTTACTACCCCCCTCCCACTCTCTCTCTCTCTCTCTCTCTCTCTCTCTCTCTCTCTCTCTCGTCTCTCTTATCTCTTCGTGCTGATCTTATCGAGCTTTTGTCTGATGATACAAACAACTGACTAGTTTGCGCTGACTTCTGGGATCTCGTGTGTGGCCATTTTGGGGGAATAATTCAGACACAGACAGACAACTTTAACTTTATATAATAATGATATGCCTAATGCTGAGGAAATACCTTTTTAGGTGAATTGACATCACTGCCCATGACAATACTCTCTGATGGTCATGGATCTGACTAATACTAATATTTTGGAATACATTATTTATATTTTATGGTCTCTGCATTTTACATTTATGGTATGTAGATTTCCACAATTGGCAACATGAACTACACAAAAATGATGACAAAAAATTCCAAACCCCATGCACTGCATTCTGTAGATGATGTGTGATAGTGAAATGCGTTCAAGACAGATGGGACCTCAATTACAACCTAACAGGTTGTAATTGAGGAGCTGTAAAGGGAATATAACTTAGCCTTAGGCCATCTGACAGCTTCACACTCACACTTTTCCATAAACAAAAGCTTTTTTGATGCAGCAGTTTCATTAGCAGGTGTACACAGCAAACCCCTAGTGTTAGCTGAAGCGTTAATTTATTTGGCCCATTTCTACATTCTGAGTTCAATTAACCACGTCAAACCTGTGTCATTATTTGTGAACACTTTCCAAAACTTCCAACACTTTCCAGCTATTTTTGCTATTTTCGTCGTACAACGGGTTAACACTAGAATTTGATTTACTGTGCAGTTTGTGTCAAAATGGTATCATTCTCTTCAGTATGTGATTATATAGTCTCGCTATAATTCACCATTCATATAAAAGAACCTCCATATTTTCATATTCTATAGACCTTTACAAAATATATAGTGGACTGTGTCTTCCTCAAGCCAGTAAGCCCTGGGTGATATTCCCTTTCACCTACCCCAGGGAAGGCTCCTGTGATGGCTGACATGATGGCTCCTGTCAGCCGAATGGAGCATTGCGCACACACACACTCACACACACACACACACACACACACACATGATGGACATTTTCACAATTTTTCCATTTTAGCGCCCCTCAAAAATATGCCCAGCTTTTCGTGTTTGTGTAAACACAAACATTGAACACAAAAGAGAGGACAGAAAAGTGAAGACGCAAATTGTGATTGGCCGGAATGACATTTGTGATGATTTCATTGGTTGAGCACGGAATGTGATAAGAGCGCCCCTCACTTTACACGGGTGTGATTTTTTTTGAACATTAACGAAAATAATTGAAAATAAACGCACAGCGTGTCAGTGCTCAACACTGATGGCGTGTTTACTCGTAATCCTAAACTGAATCTTTCCCTATTTGTTAGTCTAACTCAAATCTGTTTTAACCTTAAAACAACCATTTCTCGTGTGACGACTAGGATTGTAGTCACAATGTCTATTTCTCCAATTCTACTATACTTTTGGACACACACACACACACACACACACACACACACACACACACACACACACACACACACACACACACACACACACCTGTTCCACTTCATATGTTCCATAAATTACTTGATTAGCGTAAAAGGCAGAGGATGTTCATCTGAGGCATGGCTACATCTACTCCAGACCTGCTGTATAGGCAGCGGTCCATCATAATGGAGATGGAGAGAGAGACACACCCTGATGTGGACCCACTCTAATTTATGGTTTATTAGATCTGCTCCTGGGTTGGTTGAATGGGCCGAGCAGCGTGTGATGAACTGAGAATCATCCAAGTTGCTGATCCGAGTACTGAGATGGAGGAGTCCATAAAAAGTATACCGAGGTCAGCAGGGAGGGATATTATCTGGGTGCACAACAAAAATCATGCATCACACTTATCTCTGTGGCGTGCTAGTCAAAGGAAACCATGAATGGGTACTTGGCTTTGGAGAGAGAGTGAGAGAGGATATACAGTAGCGAGAGGAGGGAGAGAGAGAGAGTGACATCATTGCTGTGTTGTTGGTTTTGCCAGCTTGTCTTGCCTGTGTTTTGTAACTTTTCATCTTACGTTTCGTCGTTTTATTTAATTAAAATCCAGTATTATCATGTGAATATTGTACTGATGTTGCTAGCACAGTCTTGCAGAACATGCACACTAACCTATCGTTCCATATATCATATCAACCATTTTACACTTTTGATATGTATGTATTTATTTATTTATTTATTTAGAAGGTCTAGAACAAAGAACAAAGAAATGAAACAAAGGGCCTGCCTATATCGCTCCTCGACACTCCAAAGAAGTAATCCCTCAACCAGTTTTGACAAGTAAACCTGTGGGGGGTAGCTAACGTTATGGCAGGGGACTCTATTTAAGTAGCCCGCTTTTTCACTTTTTCCCCCTCCAAACTGAGTGATCTAATTATTGCATGTTAAATGGGCATCTGGTAAATGGTGCGTATAATGATGCGCTGCACAGAATTAAGTGCCTGCCTGTCCTGCTGCAGGGGCTAACACACAAATTGGTCTTCTCCCTCACTCTCCTCCGTTGTCCTCCTCCCATCCCTCATCTGGGTTCTGGGGGTAACCTCGCACAGAGACATGCCTCAGGTTCTTTCAGCCAGGATTAATGACGGAAGGCTGAAGAGAGTTTTGGTCCATAAGCCATGTCATCACTATGTGGGGTATTGCACAGTGCAGAAATAGCAATATACTTACGGTGAAAAGAAAATAGTTAATAATGGGGGGGGGGGGGGGGGGGGGAATTAATTAAGGAAAGTAGATGCATTTATTTGTGAATCATTTTGCCCCGGGATAACTTAAATGCCATTATGTTATGATATTAGTCAGATTCAGCACCATACCTAATTTTTCTTCACAATTCCCCACTCATCACGTGTATTTATAGTATACTGGTCCAGTCGTTCAATTATTTCCTAAAAGAAATAAAAGAAAATATATTAGAAAAAAACGATTTAAATTTCTGCTGTCTACGTTCTACGTGGTTCTAGTGAGTTAGCTCTACTGTGTTATAATATCTTCTCTACTTCAGTAAAGCCTCAACTACATGATATTTATCTACTGTCAGAGAATAACCTTTCTTAGTTATGAGACTGAGACTTAAATGAATGTCATAACACAGGTTCATCATCGGAAGTCTTTAGAGGTAATCAAATGTCCCAGTGGCTTGAAAAGCACTGGTCTATGAATACCCATGAAAACTTTGACATGCTATATTTACGTATACTGACGTGTAGTTCTGATAGGCTGCCTTTCTATGCAGCCCATAGAGGGGGGGGGGGGGGGGGGTGCAACCAGACACTTTTAATGCAGTCGCATTAAAAGTGTGCTCCGGTGTGCTCTGCTTTGCAAATCACCAGAGCACACACGCTGATTTAACAGTAACACATTCGGACCCCCACGCAGACTACCGCGGACCCCTGCGCCGACCTCTGCGCCTCCGCGGGGACCCCTGTTGGACCCGCCAATCCGCGAACCCCCGCGGTTTTGACACATATGAGAGATGTTCTTTGTACCTGCCAAGCCAATGTCAACACTACAACCGACAGCTGTGCGTGAGGTGCAACTGGAGAATGTGCTACCTGAGAGTGCACGCAGCAAAGGTCGTTGGGATCGGGAGTCGAACCTGATGCACGGATTACCAGCCTAGGTGCCTCAGGATACATCACTGAGGATACGTCCCAGGTGCATCCATGCGGTGTATTTTTTAGTTATAGTTCTTCTATTTATAGTAACTATAGGAATAGACTGTGACAACCATGTATAGTCTGGTGACCACCGGAGAGACGGGTGACAGCCGGAAACCGGAATGTAGACGGCACCCGGGTGAGCAGTATGGGTTAGCGCCCCAGCCTGAGTCCTCCGTGGAGGACTCAGGAGGCAGCCCAACAGCCCTCGGTGAGTCCTTTAGGAGGGCCATGCAAGCAGCAAGCGGAGCCGCAGCACCATTGCCCTGTGGAACCATTGCCCACCACTCCTGAATGAAGTGTCTGGTGCTGGGACTCTGGTGCAACGCACAGGTCCTGAGCCTGGTGAGAGCAGGAGTGGACCTGGTGAGACTAGGAGGGGCCCGGACAGGAGACAACCCATAGAGCCTAGTCCTTCCATTCGCCATAAGTGTACCTCCCAGCACTGGCAGAGTAGTTCTGGAGTAGTTCCAACGGATTGTGTGGCCCTGGTTTTGCCCTAGTGGGACTGATTGAGGGTAGCTACTGGGACGTAAGTCGGGACTTGATCACCCCGGCTGGGTCGCCTGAGTGAGGGGTATGATGTTGGAAGACCCGAAACCCTGTTGACCTCAGGATACATCACTGAGGATACAGTACGTCCCAGGTGCATCCATGCGATGTATTTTTTAGTTATTATAAAGTACCACAAACTTGTACCCAAGTACAGTACTTGAGTAAATTACGGTACTTGGTTACTTTCCACCACTGTGTGTAATTATGATACCAACATACTGTACACCAAAATAACACAGGCTGGCAGGGCTTAATGATTCCTTTATTTGAGACTTTATTTAAGCTGAGACTTTTATTAGATGACCTCTCACAAAACAAAGCCAGCTCAGCTCAACATCAACGATGCCAGTAAAACTGTATTGGGCCACAGCTATAGAGCGTCGCAGTCCCGCCTCCTACCCTGGCCCAGGAAATGAAACCCAATGCATTTTCCTCATAGACATTTTTTAAAGTATTTATTTAAAGACGGTTACGCCGCGGACAAAGCCAACTCGAGTCGTGACAACTCATGACAACACAAACAATATTTTGGACCAAACAAATAATTAGAAAGAAGAAAAAAACGGCAGGTTACAACACTTTTTTTGTTGTTTTTCTTCTTTGTAATTATTTGTTTGGTCCAAAATATTGTTTGTGTTGTCATGAGTTGTCACGACTCGAGTTGGCTTTGTCCGCGGCGTAACCGTCTTTAAATAAATACTTTAAAAAATGTCTATGAGGGAAATGCATTGGGTTTCATTTCCTGGGCCAGGGTAGGAGGCGGGACTGCGACACTCTATACACATACAATTTAGTTAATTGGTTGTAAAATTGTTTCATGTGTCCAGCTCTGTAATTACAGTATCCCCACCCTTTATCTCAACTGAGACCGTCTCACCTTATTTGTTTACATGGTGTGATTTATTGAACTAAAGATATTGGTTTCTTTAAGCGTTTCAAGTAATAACAAAGTAACCAACTGCTCTAATGATGATTGTAGATTCATGTGTTTGATTGTGATTCTTTATTCATTCTTTCTATTTTTCTGTACAATGATAGTTTGTCAGGGTATCCAAGGGTATTTCCACAACCTATCGTCTTTTATTCATATTTTCACCACTTCTGATCATTCTACATTTTTTCCAGATTATTCAGATTTCAGATAGCCGACAATAGCCGATTTGCAAACTTGCTATTTTTTGGAATGGGGCTTACTTTTTTGCCACCCTCTATTGTTTTTCTGAAATTAGGCCTCTGATTGTTGCAAATTGTAATTTGAACTGAAGCAGTTGTGTAGTTGGAAACACCAGCTTTTGAATTTTCTCGGCCGGAGATTCATTCAGGAATTTATGGACAATGCATGTATGACCACTAGAGGTAGCAGAGGACGTTTTATTATGTTTGGCATCTATCACATGGGTAATTCACAGTGTTTTGTTGTGTTAATCCAATATTGACCGTAAAAGCTAAATGATCGCTGTGTGAATATCAATGGCAGTGGCATGAACAATGCAGAACATTGAAATATATGGTCGTATTTTCACTGGCAGATGTACAGGTAGTTACACAGTAAAATCCTCTCTCTTAATGTATTCACTTGTAACTGTCTCTCTCAGTTAAAGCTCCAATATGTAACTTTCATGTCCTACCCTAATTTTCGAGCCTGGTCTCTCACATGGGAGAGCACATTTCTACTGCTTTTCCAAGAGCGTATCCTTGCTATAGGACTGGGGAGATGTGTGCTGTAGTAGTTGTCAAGCAAGTATATATGTGTCCTACGTGCCATGGAAGAGTAGAGTATATCTTACAATATATACACAACATCTCTGTGTGTCTGTCTGTTGTTGACATATCTCGAGAACAGTTGAAACCACCGACTTCAAATCTGCCACGCACGTAGGCAACAACCCGCTATCTAGTTGTCCAGATTAGAACCTCCAATCTGGCTCTTCTTATCTGGCATGCCCATATATGGGCATGCCAGATAACATACAGATACAAATATCTCATGTACGGTACTGTACAAAATAGGCTAATTAGGGTGTTTTTCAATGCAACATACTGCCTCCTTCCTGCAGGTGTGCTCTGGTTCTTGTAGCGCCACAGTGTTGCCCCTGGATTTCAGTAACATGGCAGACCAACCGACCTTGGTCCATGTGATTGATGACAGACATGCGGGGAGTCTGCGTATGCTTATTGTCTCATTAATGGACACATCCATCAGTCACAGGCAACACATTCACATTTGACATCATTAACTATGACGAGATTAGAGGATGAAGTGGTTTCTAAAAGTGAGTGTAAAACTATGTGAGGTGTTTGGGAGGACAAACTGTATGCACAGCTGTTTCTGGCAGTAATGGAAGAAGTATTCAGATTTCTTTACTTAAGTATGTCATTACTTAAGTATGTCATCAAAATATATTTACTCATTATGCAGGATATGGTTGCTTTCACAGTCAACTATTTGATTGTAATTACTTATTATTAGTAAATGCTTTAATATAATGTTCATCACTTAAATGTTGCAGTTGGTAAAGTAGGATATATGAGAAAATACTCAAGTAAAGTAGCCTACCTCACAATTGTAGCCTACTTAAGTACAGTATTTGTACTGTAAATGTACTTAGTTACTTCCCACCACTGTTTGCTACTGTGTGTGCTTTAGAGCACATCCGATGTGCATAGATACAAGATATACCTACTGTACAACCGTGTAGTAAATTATATAAATACAAGTTTAATACAAAACAGTATATTCAATGATATGCAGCATGTGCATATGGCACATGGACAATAAAACCTCAAATAAAACTCAGAACATAATTGTAAATGTTTCACAGCTGCGTGTGTTAACATTCAGCAATGCTACTGCATGTCCAGAGAATGTTATGGTCTCATGTTTTATAGCAAATACCAAACTGATCGCTTTTTCCAGAACCACTTGTATTTTGTCATCAAAGTTTTTTATTGATTTTACAATAAAGCATACAAAATACACATGACTTACACAAAAGGAAGAGACAAGAAAAACAAACAAAAAAAACAAAACAAAACAACTAGCAGTCAAAAAAGAAAAACCCCACCACTTGTATTTTGAACCCAGGCATAGCATACGGCTACCTCATTCTCCATCAGGAGAGCCACATACTACGTAGGTCAGGGGTTCTCAGCGTTTTTGGCCGGGGACCCCCGGAAATGCTTTGGCAATGTCTCGGGACCCCCGCCCCGCCCCCTCCCGACCCCCAATATAAATTGACTGCTACAATAACCTTAAACTATTTTAAACTACCCCTTTTGGTGTTTTAAGCATTGTTATAATTTAGCTATTGAAAAATAGCAGATCTACAAGCTCATAGCGCGCCACCGAGTGGCGCGCTACGAGCTTGTAGGTCTGCTATTTTTGAAAAATCGTGAAAATAAAATTAAAAAAAAATCTTTTTTTTCTTCTTTTTTTTAAAATAATTTGGGGACCCCCTAAAATAATTTGGCGACCCCCCCGAGGGGTCGCGACCCACGGGTTGAGAACCCCTGGCATACGGCTACCTCATTCTCCATCAGGAGAGCCACATACTACGTAGGTAGCTCTGGTACTTTATTCATCCCCAAATCACGGGATTTTTTTCCCCCACCAACACGAGAAATACATTTACAGACTAGAGGTGAAAAATGCAGCGAGATCAACCAAAGAGGCTAATTGTTGAACGAAAAACAGGAGCACGTCTAGTTTTTGAACAAAAGCAAGAATAGGATGACGAAATCTGAGTGGTATGGAGCTCTCCCTCTCCTCTCGTCAGGCCTGTGAGCGACTGGGAGTGAGCGCGAGTCTGAGGAGCACCAGACTGGAGCTGTACACTCCACTGCCTCTGCATGCTGAGGACAGCTGACACACGCTGGTATCAAGACAGACACATCAACGGTCCAACATTACAGAGAGGATGGACTGATCCAAAAACCTGTCCGTCCCCCCCACCGGACGCCTCACCTGTCCCCAATATAGGCAGCCAAATCTCCTTGCAACATGCATGAATGCACCATATAAACATGTATAAGCTCCCGCAGACAATGGGACAGAAAGCTGTGCATGCGTTTGTGTGTGTGTGTGTGTGTGTGTGTGTGTGTGCGGCACACACACACACACACACACACACACACACACACACACACACACACACACACACACACACACACACAGTACATGTACACAGAGAGGTAAACTTGCTAGCTGAACGTAAACCAAAAACAGCCCAACTGTTTTGGTGGGCCTAATTTATACAGTGCCGTGGCATGCCTAATTTATACAGTGCGTGCCGTGTCGCACACTGAAAATAGCCATTCCATAAACTCATAACGTATTGCAATCATTATGCGACACGATATGTGCTATTTTCGATGTACGACACTGGCGCACAACTGAGTTTAACTCAGCCTTTAGAGTTAATAGGGTTAAAAAAGAAAAAGAAAAAAGAATAGTAGAAATGGCGTCCTAAAATTGAGCTTGTAGATCTGCTAATGTCGGCGCGTGACACCCAGCTAATCACAAACCAGGCTTTAGTCACGGTCCGATGGCAGTGTTGTCTTGACCACATGTTCTGACCACATGTATTGACCATGTCCGTTGACCTGAAGTGCTGCTTGCATGGGGCTCGCAGGCTGTGCTGCCACACTGGAGTGGATTAGGAGACAGCAGGTCTAACAGCTTGCTCTGGTGCCATCCTGCATGGCTGCCATCCTGCCTTCAGCAACTGCAGATGCCTTCCTCACTAGTGGGTATGTAGAATGTGGTGTGAAAGGTGGCAATTCACTGCCACCAGACCTCGACTTTATAATATGTATATAAGACCAAATTGTGTTTGACCAGATACTACAACTATGATTCTTTCAATTAACTTTAATTATCATTAATAGGGTTTTGCATTTCATGTTGACTTTCACATACTGTCAGCCTGAAGAGGATCCGGAGGGACCGAAACGTTGCCTTAACTCATGTACCGAGCAGATACTCAGTGTGTGGGCGTATCTTTCTTCTCATAACATACTGTCGGCCTAAAATGGCCAAGAAACATATAGATCAGTAAATAATTAGTTCTAATTTCATATTATTGGTCCTCCAGGAAGTACTGTAACGTGCATGTCGTAATATTAAATACTACAAAGCAAGCAGACACCATGCAACCAAGAACACACCGTGCTGTGTTTTTTGCAGTGGCTTAATGGAGGGTTTACAGCAATGATAGGGCACCAGGGAACGTCTGAGGAAGCTCAAGGTCGTTCAGGTTTACAGCGTACACAACAATACACCTACCAAACAAACAAACAAGTCTGACATGGATTCCAGCCCTGCCATCCCTCCTTCAGTCCCCCCTCATGGGAGTCTGCATGCAGGCTCACACGCACGACTGGTAAAGAGGCCTTAGCTAGCTGTGAAGGTCACCTTCAACGGCTTCCCCAGGTTTTACCTGCACTCCACTGGCGAACACGAAATCCATCACCTGGCTCCATGGTAATAGACTCATTTTTTTCTGGCGGCTGGTTGTCGGGGAGATTCACAAGGGACACAGGTGTGGTTCCCGCGCGGTGAATAATTGACCCTGTGCCAGGGGGAACGTAGAGGTCATCCCAACCAATGACGAAGGAGGACAACCCTGAGCCTGGGCACGCATTGTCTCCGAGTGGGAGGTAGAGAGAGAAAGGAATGGGGCAACGAGACTTAAAAGGGGTTGTATGGGAGGGAGACAGTCAAGAGACGCAGAGGAAGGGCGGTAAAATAATCAAGTTTAGGGCAATATAAAATTCTGGAAAGAGATATTATTGAGAGGTTTCATGCAGTTGATTGTATCATTATAATAGTTGATTGAATAGTATCATGGCCACATCTGTGCCCCATAACAGACTCCCTGTATTTTGATAATGTTGTTGCAAAGGTAGGATAAGTGATTTTCTTTAGTTAAAATCCTAATATAACATGTGTACGTACGTCTGTAATCCACATAACTGGAGAACCGTTCGCCCCACCGACTTCAAATTTGACACACGCGTCCCACACCCCCACAGGGAGTGCAATGTTGTTTTTTTGTGGCTTTTGCCTTTATTATATATTTTTTATGGAGGGACAGACAGTAGGCTGACAGGAAATGGAGAGAGATGGGGGGGGAAGGAGCTGACCTGTTCTGACATCACAATGACTGTTCTGACGTCACATTGATTTTTTCATATTTCCATATTTGGGCATGCCTGAGTCTGACAAATAACTATATATGGGCATAAAACATACATACATACAGACATAATAACTGGGTGGGGCATTAATTTCCAACTTGCATCGTTCCAAGTAGGCCAGTGCCCAATGGGCACTGCTCTAGTACAGGTACAGTATTAAATAGCTGATATAGTACTGTATACTGCTATAGTATTGTTCAGTAACAGGAGTACTCTCCAGCTCTTTAACAGAAAATGCATTTTCAGGTCGGGATTCTATTCAATCAGGATAGAGAACTCAGTCAGAAATAAAAGAGAAGTTCACACACAGCTATGCTCCACAGTGCTTAATTTATTTTAAAAACACTGGCATGGTATCGTTTCAGGCATGGTTGGCCTTCATCAGGTGACAAAGAAATGAGCAGACACATTTGGAACTGGAACACTATCAAAATGAAGCAGATACATGGGTATTCTCTCCTGATTCTTTGACATTTTGTCACCTACCTGAAAATGTATTTTCTGTTTATTAAAGAGCTGGAGAGATGCCAGATAGAACCTCCAACCCAGGGACAATGGGAAGAGTTGATAGAGGAAATATATCTCATGAAACTGACACATCGTTTGAGACTCCAGGAAGAACAAATGGACGATAAATGGTTGAAATGGACAATATTCAAGGCCAAACATAATGACTAAGGGTGTTGGAAAACATGGAACAAAGGAGGTTTTAATCTGGAAGATTTCAATTTATTTTCTTTTATTCTTTTCGTCATTTATTTTTGGACAACTGTGTTTTTTGATTTCTTTTCTATTTGTGACAAACAAAGAGCTGGATATTAGACAGGGAGAACACTGTTGCTGAACAAACATTATAGCAATGATTACTATCACAATATAGTGCTTTAATAAGGAACATTTAGATTTCTTGGCCAGTTGTGATGGTAATATGTTGTTATGATGTGGCTAGGTTAGAGGAGCCACACTGTCTCTCTGTGAGTCTGATCATGGCTGCATTCCTTCCAGCATTTTTCTTCATGCTTTTTTCTTTCTTTCTTTCTTTCTTTGAGTAGCGGTAGCCTCTCCAACACGTGGCTTTGTGTGTGCCCCCTGGGGCGGCGGTGGCTCAGGGGTAGAGTGCCTGGATGGTAACAGTAAGGTTGCCAGTTCGAACCCGGGCTCCCCCAGAGTTACTGTCGAAGTGTCCTTGAGCAAGACACTGAACCCCTAATTGTTCCCGATGTGCTGGTTGGTGCCTTGCATGGTTTCCGCTGCCATCGGTGTATGAATGTGTGTGTGAATGGGTGAATGTAATGCACAATCTCTGTAAAGCACCTTGGATAAAGGCGCTATATAAATGCACCATTTACCATTTACCCCTGTGATGTCATGTGGCAGCCAAGTCTATGGACTTTTTACGGAACACTTTATTCCGTTTAAACGTTTTAGGCCACTGTGGGCCTAAAAAGCTATGAATGATGATTTCATCATCATACATGACCATCATGATGAAAGGCGCTACTCACTTCACGCGATTTGTTTCATAAAGATAGATGGTTGATGTGGTTGGATCAGGCAGAAATCTTGTTCAAATATGGAGTCATACATCATAGATACATCATATAGACGGACACATGAAGTCCGAGATCCATATTGAAGCTATGCCTTTATTAAACACTGTCTTGTTTTTGTCAACATTAGGTTGTCACTGTCAACTCACTCCAAGATGCATGGCTAGATAACTTGGTAGCAATTAATGTAGCATCACAGAGGATGGTAGCTATTGTAGTCGATATTGAAAAGAAGTCACTTTGGAACACATGAAAACATCATTCAGTGCACCGTTTTAAATCACTCTTTATCCAGCTCATGTTGTCCAAATAATTAGATTGCGGCTGTAAGAGAACAAGCCTATGTGACAATGTAATAACTAGAATAATCGTACAATCTATCTACATCTAGTCCTAGTTCCATAAACAGTAGCCTATGTCAGGGGTTCTCAACCCGTGGGTCGCGACCCCTCGGGGGGTCGCCAAATTATTTTAGGGGGTCCCCAAATTATTTAAAAATATATATATATATATTTATTTTTGTATTTTATTTTCACGATTTTTCAAAAATAGCAGACCTACAAGCTCGTAGCGGCGCGCTATGAGCTTGTAGATCTGCTATTTTTAAATAGCTAAATTATAACAATGCTTAAAACACCAAAAGGGGTTCCCACCCAAAATGGTTTAAGGTTATTGTAGCAGTCAATTTATATTGGGGGTCGGGAGGGGGCGGGGCGGGGGTCCCGAGACGTTGCCAAAGCATTTTCGGGGGTCCCCGGCCAAAAACGTTGAGAACCCCTGGCCTATGTCACCTCTCTGTATTTGCTTCAATTGCTTGTTTAGCAACCAAGCAAACGTAACAGCTATACAGCACTACTAATGGACAGCCTAATGTAATCAATGTGGCAAGTACACTCATCTTTCCCCAGTAGGGCAGACAGATGATATTAGTCTATGCCTTTTGGACATGAATGCCTAGGCTGGTCTTACAGTGTACTGCCCAGGGGGCACAGGGTCCTAGCATATACACATGTCTGTGAGCTCTAAGGCCTGGCACAGATCGGTGGATGGCAGTTGAGCTGGCAGACTATCTGAAATTACACGCCAGAGCCACAGTGTTCTCCTTCTGTTCATGTGCTGCACAACTGCCTTTTCCTTTTCTATTACTTACCGCCTGCTTAGCATACAACTAAGAAAACTAAAGAAATGAGAAAAAACACAAATATGGAAATTAATATGTGAAATCTACTGCACCTGAGACCTATAGTATATGTCCTGTTGTGCTGTAGGCTACCAGATGGCTGGACAATTGCAGAGGCAGTTTGGTACCAGTCATGTCAAAACGTGACTATTGTAACTCCCTCCTTACTGGCCTACCAGCATGCGCACTTACTGTAAGCCTCTCCAAATGATCCAAAATGCCGCAGCTCGCTTGGTCTTCAACCAGCCAAATTTCGCACATGTCACTCCCCTTCTCCGCTCCCTCCATTGGCTCCCGGTCGCTGCCTGCACAGAGTACAAAACTCTGATGCTGGCATTCAAAGCAACCAAAGTTATGGCACCGCCATATCTTGCAAGTCTGATCTCACCTTACAAACCCCGAGCGCTCAGATCAGCCGACGCAGGGAAGCTGCAAGTACCCTCGTTAAAAACGCCGGGACAACGCTCCACACGTCCCAAACTCTTCTCCCTTCTGGCTCCAAAACTATGGAATGCACTTCCCATTGCAATCAGAACTACAGATTCACTTCCAGTCTTCCGCCGCAGTCTGAAAACGCACCTCTTCAGACTCCATCTTAGCCCATAGCATTTTCTATAGTACTTGCCCTAGCCTCAGGCGTATGCAATGACAGCATTTTATGTAGACTTAGATGGCAGTTTATGTAAACATAGCACTATATAGTATATATGCAGTTTTATTTTAGATATTCCACTGTTACGTTCAGCTTACATATGATTCATGATAACTACTTTGTATGTATATGATGTATTGCCATGCTTTTTGTTCTTGCTTAATGTAAATCGCTCTGGATTAAGAGCGTCTGCTAAATGCCTAAATTGTAAATTGTACCTTAAGAATTATAACACAATCATAATGAGTTAATTGTCATCAATGCTATTTGTTGATGCATTTCCTTATCTAAGTCAGAACAGCCTCCTCCACATACAGTCCCACCTCCCATTTTTATAAACACAACACCCTAGTGAAATGTGTACAGTTAATTGCACCCTGTAAAGGCAAGGGTTGTAGGGGGGCAATAGGAACTGTTCAACAATAACGAGAGCAATTGTCTATTAATGACTTGAGCCCAGAGTTGTCCCTCTTGTTTTAAAACTAAATGTGATAAATATGACTCAAGCCAAAACCTGCAGCCGATTGGAAGATTTGTGCATATTACTCAGTCTATATAACTCGCCTTGTTGATCCAAGTTCTTCTGTCCTTTAACTCCTGCTGCAGGTACTACTTGGTGCTACATATTCAATTTAATTAAGATTCAGGGTGCAGCATTGCACTGGTTTTGTTCTCTCATAAGTGTTACATAGTGTTTTGCCCTGGGTAACTGATGCATCCCAGATACATAATTGACTTTGATAAGAACTCTGTCTGGAGTTGTTGCAGTAAAACAAGAATGGGACATGATAATGAAGTGCTCCTGGAGGATCAGCATTAAGGGCCTAAGGAGCCCAAGTTAATTTGCCCAAGCATTGGCTATGACTGCAGCATAAAAGCACTCTACAGACGTTTTGTTTTGCACAAACTAGCTGTACACTGTAAAGTCCTATGTGTTAATTTAACTCTGAGTGTACAAAATGGACCATTATGGGTCCATTTGGTTACATTTGTACACCCTCAGAGTCACGGATACTTTTGATTAATTAAGACTGAGGATTTTACTGTGTAAACATAATGTGCTGCTACTCAGAATGTAATGATGGATTTCCATGCAAGATTTCCACCTCCCAATATAAATCTCTGTATATCTTTCAGTTTTCCAGTTGTGACTGGAAAGATTCTTCTTCTCATTGTACATTGAGTGGCACATGCAATGTCTTGTTTATACTGTTGCAATTTTGATTACACACACGTGCGCGCATGCCGCTTGCGTGCGGGTGCACACGCGCAGAAGCGCACGCACGCACGCACACACACACACACACACACACACACACTACACAGTAGAGAATATAGTTCATCCACTCTTCGCTGACCAACAACGATGTGTTGTGACACACAGAGTTGGCTCCTGTGGTGTGTGAATCCGTCTCAATGACCCCACACTGTGAGAGTATGGAGGAATCTCTGCTCCTTACTTCAGCTGAGGCACTAGAATATGGTAAATTGAGGGAGGCAGGCCCTTCATAATGGGTTTATAATACAAGATCCTACCACCACTCCAGGCCAGATAGTGGAAAGCAAGCAGCAAGTGGAGGAGGCTATGGAATATGGATATTCCGCTCACATGGGACAGGCAGATCTAGCTCTCGCTAAATTGGCCTGATCGTGGCTGCAGCTTTATCACATTTGGCCACAAAAGCCGATTAGTGGATTTCACTCCAGTCTGGCGGAGCAGAGAGTCTGGACGTATTAAGCCAGACGCATCAACACATTTCTTTTTCTTTTCTTTTTTTTCCTCAGTTGAAAATACTTTTTTTCCCGGCCAGTGCCATGTCACACAAACCTTTGCCATTGAAGCATAAAAGCAGGCTTTCCCTTCCTCCCTGAGGTCACTTCTTGTGCAGTCCACTGGACCAGCACTCAAGAGGAATGGAAACACCGGAGACAATGGGAAGAAGCGTTGAGTGAACGAGGTGAATCATATAATCAAGGGGATAAAAGTAGCAAATCCACATCCATTTTTTTTCCAAATGGTTAGCTAGCAGTAGACACATCATTGGTAGTAGCTCAGGAGGTTCAGGGGATAAAGCAGCCACCAGGGAATCTGAATGTTCCTGGTTTGATGCCAGCTCCTCCCAGCATCGAGTGTCCTTGAGCAAAACACTGAACCCTTAACTACTCCCCAGGTATCGCAAATGTACTGCCAATGAAACTTTCCAATTATATATATGGCCATTAAAAACATTGTTTAATTCATGATTTGACCTTTGTTCTGTTCAGCATGGGATGTACCCTATACGTAGCCTGGCTAATAAGCCAGACTCAAATCACACCGCCGGCAGGCAATTTTCTTTTGCCAACGGCTGATTCGGTCTGGCTTATTAGCCAGGCTACCCTATACGTCTCTAAAAGTGTCAGTGTCAATGTGTCAGCCTGGTCCAAAGCGTACAAGGGCCTTTCAAAACAAGCCAAGGCATAAGTCATGAGAGAAAAGTTAGAAAATAATTGTCTATGTATCCACCACTAGTGGCACACCAACTCTGAAGTCATTCACTTCTCATTAAGATTTAGACTGCAGACACACTTTCCACTGTCATTCCACTACTCAAACTTAATGGATTAGCTAATTATATAATTCATTATGAAACTTTGCGTAATTGAGTTAATAAAACAATGTAATAAAATGGTCATTGATTTGCGTCTTGCTGCCATTGTTACATAGCTGAAGCATTGTTAAAGTTTGTCTCTTTATGTGCAGGCCTGTATTATTAGCCATTGGCTCCAAGGACACGCCAGAATGTGAAATCGTATGGGCATATCGGTTTCGGTCAATCCATTTGAACTCTTGTATGCAATGCTGCTGGGTTGTACTGGTCTGAACTATAACTGCATCTCTGTTTCCATGCAGGAAACAAAGATGTAAGTTGGCTGCCTGCATGGCTTCTGTTCTGAGCTGCTTCAGTAATGGGGCAGGCTTATCTCATGTTTAATGTACAGTATATGCTGTTCTACGATGGTGGCACTCTGAAAAAAGACCCAATCTACAAGCTCACGGCGTGGCGCATCACGAAGCGGTGTGAGCTTGAAAATCAGCTATTTTCAGGGAGAGACATGTACGATGACATATAAATCAGACTGCAGGCTTACATAGCCTGTCTCCGCATGAGCAGACCAGTCACAACAACAGTGGACACACATTGGAGAGAAAATATTCCTGTAATTGAAGATTAGAGATAGTGCAGCCACTGCTCTTTTATCCATATTGCCATGTTATATTCGTGGCATAATGGAAATGAATGTGGATTTTTGTTTATGGGCAATGTATGATAATCCAATGAGGATAAACATAGTGTGTGTGGTGGTCATGTGTTGTTTACACCATGAGGCCAGTGTCTGCCCTGTAGATTATCAAAGATAACGTCAGAAATGATTTTCTGACTTTCCACAGCTGTATTTCCATCTGTCTGCATACCCCAGAGATAGGCTTTAATTAATAAGCGCAATAAACACATTAACTATTCACACAGTGATGGCACCAGCTAATTTGCACAAAAAGGCATAGGGAATATTAACGTGGCTTTTCCTTTTTTGACATTTGTGTTTTACAATCCTCATTAATTGCAGAACGGTATGGCTGTCGTCAACACCATAACAACATAGAAGTCCTCTATTCATAGTGTAAGATCAAATGATCTAACCCCTCTGATGTAGCTGTTAAAGTTTGCCATTAACATAACATTTTATTGATACCTTTAGATTAAACTAAGACCTATCCTACTATTAAATGAGAAAAACTCTATTGTTTGCAGCTTATGATAATTCAATGATGTACATTAATTAGAGGATGGACATAGCTTGGAGTGGTTGTTTGTTGTATGCTGTACTGTACATCATGAATGTCTGCTATTTTCACTACTTTTGAACATTTTTGAAAACCCTTGAAATATTATTTTGCTTATAATGGCATTCTTAAAACGGGTTGAATGTTGTCAAGTCTCTCTGTGGGCCTTATACATATTTTATCAATAAACTATTAACAAGAGCTTAATAACTTAATTGGATACATCATCACACAGGTTATTCTTTCCATTTCCTGAAAAAAGTAGTTTAGACATGCAAGATTTCTGCCTGACAGTGACAAATACATTTCATAAGCAGTTGTACACAGTTGTACACATTTGTACAGTATATCAGGGGTTCTCAACGTTTTGGGCCGGGGACCCCCGGAAATGCTTTGGCAATGTCTCGGGACCCCCACCCCGCCCCCTCCCGACCCCCAATATAAATTGACTGCTACAATAACCTAAACCATTTTGGGCGGGAACCCCTTTTGGTGTTTTAAGCATTGTTATAATTTAGCTATTGAAAAATAGCAGATCTACAAGCTCATAGCGCGCCACCGAGTGGCGCGCTACGAGCTTGTAGGTCTGCTATTTTTGAAAAATCGTGAAAATAAAATTTAAAAATAAATCTTTGTTTTTTTTTTTAAATAATTTGGGGACCCCCTAAAATAATTTGGCGACCCCCCGAGGGGTCGCGACCCACGGGTTGAGAACCCCTGCAGTATATCACACACACTTCATCGACTAATTTGGATCAATAGATTTTCAAATACATCCACTTCAGTTTAGAACCCATTGAGTCATTTATACTTGATCATACAACTGTGATGCTCATTGAATAACATGATTTCCTTTGCTGGAAACAGTATGATGTGTATATAGGCTCTAATGCGCTCTGCCTGTCCTCATATAAGATGAACAATATGTAACTAGCGTTCATTATTGGATCTTGCATCAGTTAAAATGTTCCTCCATAGCCTGCATATTGTATCAGCTGACTCATAAATCATATGTCTTCCTCCCATTCTGGGAAGCATGCATGCAGATAGCCAGATACCACAGTATTGTATGCCAGAAAGGAATGGAAACTCTCAAGTAACAAATCTCTCTCCGATTGCTGCATAGAAAACACTCACTTTTACAGGGGTATAGTATAATCTAGCTAATTTACCTTTGTTTGCATGTATTAAATTGTCACTAATGTTATAATAGAAAATACCTACAGTCAATATCCTCTACTGGATCTCTCTGGAATGTCTTTGTGTGTGTGTGTGTGTG
Organism: Electrona antarctica; assembly: GCF_951216825.1. Lineage (NCBI taxonomy): Eukaryota > Metazoa > Chordata > Actinopteri > Myctophiformes > Myctophidae > Electrona > Electrona antarctica. The sequence goes on from NC_136797.1 coordinate 33,996,446, forward strand.
TGTGTGTGTGTGTGTGTGTGTGTGTGTGTGTGTGTGTGTGTGTGTGTGTGTGTGTGTGTGTGTGTGTGTGTGTGTGTGTGTGTGTGTGTGTGTGTGTGTGTGTGTGTGTGTGTGTGTGTGTGTGTGTGTGTGTGTGTGTGTGTGTGTGTGTGTGTGTGTGTGTGTGTGTGCGTGTGCGTGCGCGCGCAGATGATAATGTTGAAATAAAAACGTCTGGCTTTCCGAGGCTACTTTCAACCTGGCATCCCTATTTTGGGCATGTCATTATGTGAACAACCAAAAAAATTAAAGAAAGAAAAGAAAAGTTTTATATACAGAGTGAGTTTGTAGATAGGCTATTTTCGCTATTCGTCATACAACGAGGTATATAGCCTATACTCTATGGCTTTTAAAGACTATCTTCAGCAACTGATCTCCATTATTCCTGACATTTCCCTGGAAATATCCTGATGGCTTCTCTTTTCCTCTTTTCCATTCCATGCCCACTGCCATTCAAAAGTATGGGCCTCTAATTGATTGTCTCTTGCATGCTGGCTTCCCTATCAGGCTGACTGTCAGTGTGTGAGATGGAACATGGAGAGGTATGTTGCTACTTCAGCAGATCTGATGGATAGCAGAACCTGTGCCTGCATGCTTAGCCCCATAGGAGAGCAGCTCTAGCTGCTAGAGTGTAGTTGCTATAGCTAGACCATCATTGTCAGAGAACCTGCACATTATGCTTATGCTAAGAGTTTGGTTGATTAGATCAGCTAATTAAAACTACCGTACAATTTCATGTGATTTGTGCTGTCAATCTCCGTCTTGTTTTGCTGTGTAGGATTATGGAATCAATGCTCATTGAGGATCTTGTGTGGCCACTCCAAGTTATAAAGAGTTGGTCTCAATTGTGCGTGCGTGCGTGCGTGCGTGCGTGTGCGTGTGTGTGTGTGTGCTTATATTATATTATATTCTATACTTTATATATCAGTTTCTATTATAAATCAGGTTTGCGAGTCTTCGCTCCAGTTATCGATAGCGTCAGCAGACTCGGCACACATCATGCTGTTGCTAACACATAGTGACATAGTATTTCTAGTAGTGGTGCCAGAAAGCCCTTCAATGTACCAGTAATCAGCTCAGTGTATGTGGGAACTGGCTGATTTGCTTCATTATTGTGTGAATAACACAGCTAAATTGTGTGTGTGTGTGTGTGTGTGTGTGTGTGTGTGTGTGTGTGTGTGTGTGTGTGTGTGTGTGTGTGTGTGTGTGTGTGTGTGTGTGTGTGTGTGTGTGTGTGTGTGTGTGTGTGTGTGTGTGTGTGTGTGTGTGTGTGTGTGTGTGTGTGTGTGTGTGTGTGTGTGTGAGAATATACAGTACTTAGTGTACAGTAGTGAGTGTGAGTATGTTGTACTGTATGTGCCTACGTACTCAAGTACTGTAGGCCTACTTGTCTTAGGTACACTTTTGAGGTACTTTAATTTTACTTGAAGCCGATATTGTACTTTTTATTCTCTACAATGAATTGACAATTTTGGTTACTAATTTAATTTAATTGTCTGAGTTCGCTCCAGTGCCTTCCTTCTTCTACACATACCAGCCCCGCTCCTGAGATGCACCAGACCAGCCTGAATGTGGCTTGAGGCACGGTGGAACCCCTTTGTTACTGGTTACTAGTTACTTTGCAGATTTAAATTATAACACCATGTGTTTTTATAGGTTACTGTAAGCTACCCAGCAGCACATAAAGTAATTAAAATCACCCGCACCTTTACGAGTTTCAACCTTTTAAATAATGAACACATTATTTAATTACTAATCACAGTCCATGAGTCCAATAATATGACTATGAAATGGGCCATATTCTGCATAATGAGAGAGAGAGAGAGAGAGAGAGAGAGAGAGAGAAACAAAGATCATAAACTCAAGTTTTCCTAATAATTGGTTTTAGAATAGCCTACAATTGTTGCTGTTTTTCTCACCTCAGCTTGCGCCATGCCTTAGATCCCATTTAATTTAGAGGCTGGTCATTAACCCGGCCATCTGCTGCTCATTTAGACCCTGTTGTCCTTTTTTGCTGATCTGTCATATTAGCCCGCTACTGGCCTTTATCCAACACTTCACATGCCTATATCTACTGTATCAGGAGTATTATTATAGAAAGTATATCCCATGCACCTGCTTGTATACCTTTATTGTAGACACGTTTGGAAACATTTTGGGTAATTCATAGGCTTACAGGTATGTTCGTTAATCCCAAATTATTCTTTTGATTGAATGTTGTAATGTACAGGCTGACAATGGTAAAATCACACCTGTGTGAAGTGAGGGGCGCTAATATATTAAAGTATCTCATGTTGATTAGGTGATGTAATGGTGAACACAAACATTAAACACCATTAACAACTAGAACTGCACTCTGTCGAGTGCCGAGCGCGCAAGTACTGTCGACCGCTACGAACTTTCAAATCTCAGCCTCTCTGTAAAACATTGATATCTAATAACATTCTCTGGTTATAACTGGCTGTCAATGGTGACATAATTACGATATGTTTCAATATTGGTTGGGTAACAGGTGACGTATACATGTATGTAAGTTGAAAGTACTGTGGTCGACTGGCTTTTTTATGTACGTATGCTTGGTTGGTATCAACGTCCAGTATACCTCCCAAGCACACGTGCATACGTCCCAACACGACCACAAGACTTGCTCTGCTTGCTGCTACGGACTTTCAAATCTCAGCCTCTATGTAAAACATTGGGATTAAATACTAAAGTCGGGTTATAACTGGCCGTCAATGGTGACGTAATTACGATATGTTTCAATATTGGTTGGGTAACAGGTAATGTATGTATGTGTAAGTTGTACGTTGAAAAGTACTATACTGTGGTCGGCTGGCTTTTTTATGCGTATGCTCGTGGTATATATATTGATTTTGAGTGTGACGTAATGAAGATAAGATATGTATCAATGCCGGGGTATAACTGGCTTTCGATGGTGACGTAATAAAGATAGGCTTCACATTACATATATATACATAAAGACATTACCTTTAATCCACCCGACACTGAAACATATCTTTATTACGTCACCATTGAAAGCCAGTTATACCCCGGCATTGATACATATCTTCATTACGTCACACTCAAAATCAGTATATATACCACGAGCATACGCATAAAAAAGCCAGCAGAGCACTTGCGTGCTCTGCTTGTGCAAGTAATAAAGAGACAATATGGCGTAAATTACACATTATGACGTACATTTTCCCTTCATTGGCAATGCGTTTACAAAACAAACATTGAACTAAAGACAAACATTAAACCTGTGTATAGGAGGGGCTAGCGCCCCTCAAAAATGAAACGAAAGGAAACCCCTGTTTTCCCCACGATTATCAGTGTTTACTTCACAAACATCTGAATTACATGACTTTCGAGTCTAGTAAAAACTCGGAGAGTTACATTTCCCTGTGCAGACCATCGTGTAGCTCATTAAATGAAAGCTAAAATAAAGAAGTAGGAATAAATAACTGGAGGTGGCCCAGTGATTCATGAGAAGGAAGGTTACGGAAGAGGTACCCCACAGACCTCTGTTTCTGCTCTGCACCAGGTGGTCCACAAGAACCAGATGGAGCGAGGCTCCAAATGATTCCACACCTCTTCTCTAACCCATCACACTGCCCACCGATGTAGTTTATGTGTGCTCTGCATCTGCACAGCCAGCTGATATAAGGAACTAAAGAGTAAAGTTCCTGTGCAGTGAGCCAAATGCATTCTCACCCTCCATTATGAGCTATGGCGCAATAAGCATTTTCAGAAGGCTTTAGTGCGGGCACTAGTAGTGGCAGTATATAAATTAGCCCCAGAAAGCAGCATTCTCTTTAACCCATTGACACCTGGTGCAACCTATACGTCGTTCTACCTTTGATGCAGCCGGCGCGCTCTCTGTGTCTCATCAGCTATTGCTATACATGGGAACCCCTTTTGGTGTTTTAAACATTATGTTATAATTTAGCTATTGAAAAATAGCAGATCTACAAGCTCATAGGTGGCGCGCTACGAGCTTGTAGGTCTGCTATTTTAGAAAAATCGTGAAAATGTGGCGCAAATTTGGAATATATATTTTTTTCAGAACGAACGTTTTTAACTCAAATCTTTGCTTCTGCGAGGTCCCTGGAACAACATATTTTCAGATGGGGCTCGGCGACCAAATACATATAATTTTTGGGGTCCTTTAGTTGAGAACCACTGACATATAGAAACATGGGTTTTTCTGAAAACTGTCATGATTTAGAAGACATTTGTAGAATCGAACTTAGGTCTAAATGGGTTAAGGACATTATACAGAGAGAAGGCATCTTGCTCTGTCTCTGGCATCACTGCAGCAACATTACTGTGATTAATGCCGCGTTTCACTCACCCCAAAGTAGAAAAGTCCTAAAACAGCCTCCTGCCCTTCGGCTAATGCTCCAGTCAACTTGACCTAATTGTGGTCCTTCCAGGATACCCAGGAAGCTGTTCACTGAGATGGTTATTAACTATCCCATTTCCCTGTCATGAAATCTCAATTGCATTAGAGCTTTTAATGTTTAATACTTCTATAAATTTGCTAGCACGTATCCCTTTACGGTTGGAAGCTGAACCTTTGATACATATCCGCTGTCTCTCAGCCTGACATATAACCAGCCCTATATCTACCCTCATACCTAATTTATGCTCCCTCGTACAGTCGCGTCACGTTCCAAAAACAGCAGATCTACAAGCTCACAATGTGTTGCATCTGTGATGCGTCGCAAGCTTGTAGATCAGCTGTTTATGACTTCACAGTGTCAGATATAGAAGAGATGGGGTGTCAGAGGGTATTGTCGTGCATGAGCCAGAATCCTAGAGAGCTAAGTCATCAAACAGCTGTAATTGGGGAACATGTATTGACTCCAACACAGATTTTGCTCTGTAAAAGGCTCAAACACAACATAGCCTGTGGCATCATTTTTGGGAAACAAAAATGGCTTTGTTTTATATCTCGTCAACTTGATAGAAAAGGGTCTTGATGCGAATGAGAGTTAAAGTTTATTTGTAATTTTCATATTGTGCCCAGAGCCCGGGCAGAGGCCTTTTTGGGGCGGTTAACCGTGGGACCGTCCAACTCGACACCGGGCACTGCACCCCTGTGGTGGTGTGGAACGCGTGTGTCGAATTTGAAGTCAGTGGGGCGAACAGTTCTCGAGTTACGTGGATTACACACAGACAGACAGAGACTTGGTGCATTTATAGATGGATAACAATGATTTAATCTTGAATTGTAAAGAAGGAATCAAATTCATTATTGGTCATTATTGCATTTGTTAATTCATATATCAGAAAATGAGTGTTTATGTTTCACAAATCTCATTTGTTTCATTGTTGTATAGATCACGATGATCTAAGATCTTTAGATGAAAGTCAAATCCAAAATGCATCTCTAAACCTCAAGGTGGCAGCCCAGCCACTTCATTTCATTTCCCTACTGTATGTAACAACAGTCACATATCTGACTTGCAGGCTACTACAACGATTCTGAACACACTGAATAATTAGACCTATAAAACAAATTGTATGCCAAATCTCTTGACAAAGTCCAGTTTAAGATCTTAAGCTAGTAATTCATTATCATTACTGTTGTAATCTCTAAGTACTGGACCCTCGTCTGGTTCTGACAGACAGGTAGTGTGTGCAGGCTGGGTGGTGTGTGACAATCCAGTTGAAGTATTCCTTTGGTACGGCGACTGCGGCCGGCGGGTCCCCGGGAGAACAAATTAACGAGACACGAGACAGTATCACGCTAAGGTTCACAAAGTTTATTACACAAACAGGAAACATATATAGTGCTGGATCATAATGACGTAACAATAAGATATGAGACAGAATAACGTGCCTACTGCAGCAAGGCTGACCTTGCTGTCTCTCGTAGCCTATCTATAAAGTATGCTACAGTACCGGCAGTACACAATACATATCACGTACACTGTATCTCAAGTTCAAGTACATAGACTAAGATGTACTGTGCATGGGCTAATATCATAACAGATCATAACAATTACTATATTGTGGCTCAAATAATATCTGTAGTCTAGTTGGGTTCAAAGGTAGCTGTTTTAGCGCTGTCCCTGCTACCTCCCTACCCACCTTCCATTCTTCTTCAATCCTGCACCCGTGTCCATGCTCACAGCTGTTTCCAATCAGTGCCCAAATCCAGCCCAGCTGCCTGTTGCCCCCCCACCCTGTGTGTAGGAGGTTAATGGAAGGGTCCGGGGCCCATGATGAAAAGATAGGACCTGTGCAGAGGCCCGAATTAAAGGTTAGCTTCAAAACTAAACTGGGCCACTGAACCGGAAGGGCCTGCTGTGTAATGAGGAAATATCCTGGTGGTAACATCTGCACCGTGTTCCACCAAACGGAGAAACACTTAAAACACCAGGAAATGTCCATGTAAAAGCAGGTCGAAGTATGACAAAGGGTCACACAAATCTCTAAGCTTGTACATCGGCTAATTTTGGCATGCGGCATTGTCGTATGAAGTAGCTATAACTTTGGGGCAGGCCCGTCTAGAGTTAAAATGGACAGGTATCAGTCAAAAGGGAGACATCGAAGACGAAGGATGGATGGGGAAGGATCAACATATGGCATGTCAGAACAGGTCAGCTCCATATATGGAGATTTAAGGGTTTGAGGTCAGCTGTAGAGTTGCTGGACAATATTGATGACAACAGGGATCTCCATATATGGGCTTAATATTGATGACATCAGGGATCTCCATCCCTGATGATGTCACGTGCCTGACCAACCAACACACTGACCGGAAATGCACAATTCCATAGTTAACTGCAATAATAATGTGAGATGTAAGGTGTGTTGAAAGTTGACTTGTGCATTAGGCAAGGAGCCCTCCACCTGCGTCTTAATCTCTCCTGGGAGGGCAGAACATCTGTCATTCTGTAATAAAAGTATATTACAGAAAAATATGCACATTGTACATGTTCTTAGATTATAATCTCAGAAATCTTTAACTGGCATGATCTGTATTTATATTTGCCATATGAAACCGGAACAATGAGAAATAGTTGGTTGTGCCCTATACTGTGCCCTATACTGACAGTTTGCACATCAGTTCTAATTCAGGAGTAGACGCATATAGGCATATGAGTCTCTCCAAGAAATGTCACACTTTTTCCACACATCCAAGCTGGGCTCCCTTCTCAATATTCAATAGGGTCATACTGCCAAGAAACGAGCACACACAATGTGCCATCTGGTAAATCACAGTCTTCTGTTCTCATCAACACTGGCCAGTCTGGGCGCTCGCAGAGATGCCATCAGTACACTGTTCTGACCAGAGGGCAAACTCTCAAATGATGTGAGTGACGGGATTGAAATCCTCAATTTATACTTGGTTTCCACGACTGCGTCGCGCCAAAGATAGATGATCTATTCAGCATAAATTAGGTATAAAAAGAAACCTACACAGTACACATGTAAAGAGTATGTACACTATGTTTGTAATTATTAATTCCCTGTCATCTCTCTTTCTGACGTTATCCATCCCTGCAGTCTTTTGTGGCTCATATTCAAGAGAATGCCTCTATTAAAATATTCCTTCGGGATAAGCGTAGTGCCCCCCCCCCCCCCCTCCCCCCCCCCACATATGAAAATCATTACTATATCTAAAGCCATGGTCATGCTGAAGAAATCGCATTCGCTGATGTGTGAAAAGGGGGGGAATCACAGACATGCTTGGATGCACTCCAACAACCAGATATCCAAACAGGGTGTGTCTGTCTATCTGTCCGTATTAGCTGGCTACCACACTGGTTGCCTCTGTTCGTCTCTCAGGGTTGGAGGATTTAAACATGGCCCATAATTGCTTGCATAGAGCTCAGGGACTGAGTCTTCTCCAGCCAGTGCATGGTGATTGAACAAAAAGGAGGGTGGAAGCGAGGGTAGGGGCATTCTCTTCGCTTCACCAACGTTCAATGGTGTAAAAAAAAAAATACCAGTGTAGCACATGCACCTGATTTACATTCAATACTTCTAATTGACTACTTTTGAGTCCTATTACTGGAGTTTTGTACCTGTTTATGTTGCAGGCCCCTTATGTTCCTGCCGGATTTGAAATTCATGCACTGTCTCAATCGTCAATCATGCTGACAGCTCTAGGGGCGGCTGCAGCTGGCTGAGAAGCTACATGCTTCAGAGGTACAACAATAAATATTGCTTAAATTAGAATTAATATAAGAAAGAGGAAATAAAGTGGAGTTCAGTGCAAAATGCTCCCGCAAGAGAGACAAGCATTTCCCTGCATATGAGGCTATTCTTTGCATAAAGGGAAAATAATATGCCCATAAATCTATGTTTGTGACATACTGGCACATACAAACAATCAGTACTTCTGATTGGAACTTAGCATAACACATTCCTGATGTTTGTTTATTTTTGGGGGTTTGAAGAACATGTACTTCCCCCAAGTTGATGTTATAGTTTTATTTATAGTTTTTTGGCCAGTGTGCTTACAAAGACTACAAGCATGTACAGTATAAACAATCATACATGCCAGCATGCACGCACACATGCATGCACGCACGCACACATGCACGCACGCACGCACGCACGCACGCACACAAACAAGTTCACCCTGTCCCAAATCTTCATAGCTCTCCCGCCCTCCTGTTCACTTTACCGTCTACTCAGCTCCTTTGGTCCCTTTGAAGTCCCTACACTCACTCATCTTAAATACTTTCTGATGGTCTCGGCATGCAATGGTACGAACATATACAGAATGCAGGGCTCATAGTAAACAACATAATATTCTCCACATGCTTCTGCTACTTGCAAGAAACTTTCAATTAAAGCCCTGTCTATATACCCCCTCCTCTCAGGGCCTAGAGCTCCAGGAAGCACCCAGCTGAGATGCTGGATCTAAAATCCCCCCGTCTCGGCACAGCAGAAATGCACCATAAAAGGTTGCATATGTAATAATCCTTATCAAGATCCTTATCGGCTGTGGATTCACAAAGGGGAAGAGTGTTGAGTTTCATCCGGTGATGTTTTCGGGTCCCTGACAGCTTTATCTCAGCATTCCATCTGTGATGGGACACAGTACAGACAAAAGGCAGCAATTAACTTCTCTGGAGGGGCCTTTTCCATTTTCATGCCTTCCATTGCAGAGCTGGCAACGGTCATGATAGAAAACAGTGTAGGCCTAACAACTATGCTACCATACAGCAGTAGAAAAGCAATATAATAATTCATGACTTTCTATATTTCAGCAACAGTGTAATGATTTGATTTTGGCACATTAGCTAACTACTGAATGTCAGTGCTACAGTACAGTAGATGCGCTAGATCAACAGTCGTGTGTGAGCATGTATTTACTGAATAAAATCTTGGCATTTACCAATTCAATGCATTATTATTTATAGTTGCTCTGTTTTCAGCGACACATTTTTGTTTCTCACCCAAAACTCGGCAACACTATTCAAATCACCGCTATGTCTAAAAGTGCAGATGGGTGTGCACACCAAAAATTGCTTGTAGTGTAGCTTGTAGATTTTCAGATTTCAGAGCGTGACACTCGTACCACAAAGTATAATTGAGGCTTGAAGCCAGTAGCATGAAGGGCTTGGTGACATTGGAGGTGGCAGTAGCCTACTACACGTTGAACGACGCAGATGAAGGGAAAATGTGACTGAACAGCATTTCCCTGAGGACTTTACATCAAAGCCTCACCAACAGGAAACGCAGTTAATCTCTCTAGTCTTCCTCCCCAGTGGGGTACTCCAAGCACAATGAGGGAAAATGGGCCAAGTGCACTCGGCCTACAGAAGGATAAATACAAACATGAAAGTACACATACTGTGTGTGTGTGTGTGCGTGCGTGCGTGCGTGCGTGCGTGCGTGCGCGTGATACACAGTGACAGGGACACAGTTTACACAATATTTTGTATAGTCTTTATTTTTGTGTACAGTTTCAAAAAGATTCATTTGGAGAAAATATGGACGAATGAACGCAAACCTACAGTCCCATGCTAAACATACTGTGTATGTACATGATAAACATGTTTTATAACTCTGCCCTGGTTGCTAATGTGTACTCGGAGTGATTTTATTTGAATCTTTAGGGACTCCAGTTCCCCCTTACTAACTCAGCAGTATTTTATTGGCATAATGATTGTAATTATACCACAGGAAAATAAATTTCTCCTCTCCATATATCCAAGTCGGTATCTAACACAGCGTACTGTACTATACATACTGCGAGCAGTGTGAGCTAAGAGCCAAAGCGAGCTTAATGGCCTGCCTCCTCTGAATAGAAGCTATAATTAAAGTTAAGTGAGCAGATGTTGAAAGAAAAGCCTCCTTTTTTGCGATAATAAATGTGGTTTTGAATTTAACACCTCGGGGTAAAGGAACCCTATCTAAATGACCCTGAGGCCCCTGCCACCTCTACTGTTGTACGCTCTGATGTTGTATGTCGTCGCTGTCCTGTGGAAAGCATGTATGTCCAAAGAGGTTACTTTTCAGGACATGGAAAACATAAACTGTGTTCCAGTGCTTCCAACTTTATTATTTAGTTACAAGCCCTTGTTAATACGTTTCGTTGGTTAAATCTTTATCAAACCCACATACAGACTTAACCACTTTCATTAAAAAAAGAATCACACCGGTGTGAAGTGAGTGGTCCCCAGGGGGTCCCTGGAACTTCCAGACCCCCGGGAACGTGCCCAGGGGGCCGGGCCGGTTCTGGCGAGCTGCCCCGTGTCCGAAGCGGTTGAGAAATTACAGAGTTACCGTGTGGGGGTCCCTCTACTGTACTGTACTGTACTGTACTGTCACTGTTCTGTACTGTCACAGTGTGACTATTGGTGTGTGAGTATTAGGCTGCACAACAGTGACACTTGGTGATGAAAATCAACCAAACGCTATTTTCGTGCTAGGACACAGAGACACACAAAGCTCCGTATAGGAGTGGTTGCACCACTCAAAAATCAGACCCGTCTGTACTGTACTGTACTGTACTGTACTGTACTGTACTGTACTGTACTGTACTGTACTGTACTGTACAAGCTCTCCTCCCTGGTGTGTGTGTGTGTGTGTGTGTGTGTGTGTGTGTGTGTGTGTGTGTGTGTGTGTGTGTGAGAGAGAGAGACTGTGTGTGTGTGTGTGTGTGAGTGAGTGAGAGACTGTGTGTGGCTGCAGTGAAACACTCAGGTACTCGGACACAGGGACAGACATTGCTGTCTATAGGAGTGGCTAGCACCCCTCAAAGATAACAGATCTACAGTACAAGCTCACAACGAGTCATCTCACATTGTGAGCTTGTAGATCGGCTATTTTGCTACTATTGTTTGACACTGTATTATGACGATGTAGGGCATTCATTTATAAAGAAAATGAATGAAGTTGAAATATGGAGATACAAGGCTTCTGCCCGACAGCAACAAATTGTGGTAACTACTCCCTCCTCCTCCTCTTCCACCCGGGTCCCCTGCCCTCCCCTTCTCCCCGCCCGCCGGCTAAGGTTGAACCCCTTCTGTTTCAGAGGGGATCAGGTGACTGCACTTAAGTGTAGCAACAATGTCGGTGAAATTGAGACCAGCAATGTTTGCATTGTAGCTACAAGATGGCACACCCTGACAGCAGAATGACGTGTGGGAAAAGAATAGACAGCGGTTGAAGAAGAGATGTGGTCAAAGTAGACATTTACTATATCACCGGGATTACGATTGGAATGACATCTTCATGCCAACAGTGATATTTTCTTGCAGTGAACTATTGGGTTCTTTAAAAAGTAGATTGCTTTCAATACAGTCAAAACAACCATAGTGAAACATAACTGTCGAAGCAAAAAGGAATCATGTAGTCTGTCACAGCATACTAAACCATAGCGTTCAGAAGATACACGGCAAAATACAATGCAGTGTGAGATGATTGTATTACACAAGATCAATGTATGTGACTGTTGAGAACCATTTTCTTTTTCATTGGAAAGCATCGATGCAGATGATATTTTTTATTTGACTGAAGAAAGAGTGGGAATGACAATGACTACTGCTTTAAAAACATGAAATATGACATGACTGGGTGGTGCATGTTTCAAGTACTAGAATGATTTAGAGGAAATCACTTAGCCACTTCCTATTTCAGTAATTGTTTTGATATTGGAGATAAATGATTCCCCAGAGTTCAGTTCTTCAGTTTTCATACTGTATGGGAGATGTGAGTAATAAGATTGAGGTTTTAGGTTTTTTACAGACTTTGCAGCGTTATCTTATTGTCTCCACCAAGCCGAAGGCATGGCGGGAAGAGAGTATGTTTTGCGTTTTGTGTACGCCCGTCCGTCCGTCCGTCCGTCCGTACAGGTACATGTACAGCTAATCTCCGGCACCGTTGGCCCGGTCGATGCCAAACTCCCTGGATGCTAACCACGAACCTCTTCTCCAAATTCTTCAGAGCGGCCTGCTATAGTGCCACCATGAGGTAGATCTTTGCAAAACACAATTTTGATATTGCTCGTACAGATGTAATCGATACATCATGCAAATCGGTACACACCTTTTCTAGATTTTCACTTAAATCCTATCTACTTCGTCATAGATTTTTGGAAAATGTTGAATTATTTTTGTAAACGTTTGCCTATAATGACAAGCCCAACATATAAGGACGCCCGGTTGAAAGTGGTTAAGTATGCTGTAAGGTTCATCCAATGTTTTACAAACACCCTAGTCACGTAAAGACGTGACTAGAAGGGGACCCTTGATGATGTATCCTGGGGCCGAAATAGAGCAGGGGTCCCTTGGTTATCTCCCACGCCCTGCCCGGAAAGGACCCCGCTAGGCTCTGCATCCTGTCTATGCCTGAAGAGGAGTCTGCCTCTATCTTTCTTGCCACAGCCCCTCTCAGCAGGGGTCCTCCTCATTGGAGGCCCTTTTTGGAACAGTTGTGCTCTCCGGGCTCCAGTCTGGAGCTGAGGAACAACAAAAGTGGAATTAAAACCCTCTTTTGTTTTATCGTCACCCCCTCCTGTTCATGGATTTGGGATCTGGTTTCTGTACCTTGGGCAAAAGCACTGATCCATGTGATGCTCTCTACTGTTGGGTAGTGCATCTTGTCTGGTTTTAACCATTCCTGTTTGGAATGTTATATGTGATATTGTCGTTTCTTTGATATAATATTTTTCCTTGTTGGCCTGAATCAGAGACAGAATCAACTTTATTGTCACATCATAGGTTTAGAAGTGAAAAGCAGTGTCTGAAATTCTGTTTTCATGCGCATGCCTCCATCGTTTGTACTTTTTGTGAGAAGGGAGGATGATAGAAATCGAGCAGGGACAAAAACACAGGATAGAAACGGGTCAAATAATCAAAAACATATAGATATAGACTCTCATTTTAAGAGTGCTGCCTGGTTGTGTTTGTGTTTACATCTCCACCATGCAGTAAGCAAAAGGTGGCATGTTTAACTTCTCAAGTTTGATTCACAATGTGGTCTGTTCATTAAGTTTGATTGCTGTACATAAACATTTTTTTTTTAGAGAAATACTATATATATATATATATATATATATATATATATATATATATATATATATACAGGGCCGGTTCTAGGGGGGGGCATAGGGGGGGGCAGGGGTGGGCATAGCCCACCCAAACGTGCGTCCTGCCCACCCAATGTGGGTTTGACACCCCACCCGCGCCGGCGGAGTCGCCCCCCTTACAATTCTGTCTGCCCACCTGAGTGGGGCTGGCTAAATCCGGCCCTGTGTATATATATATATATTACACTGTATACATTAACATTTACATGTTTGATATCTGCTGCTGTGACATCTCTTACTTGCACAATTCTAAAATTAAATTATATCTGCTGCTATTTAGATCGACTCTTGCATTGTCTCTTACTTAAGAGACTGTAATATTCTAACTCATATTTATATGACTATATTTTGTAACTGCAAAAGCTGGAAGTAGGCTACCTTAACATAATTGCACCCACTCTTTTACAACTGTAAACTTGTGATTTGTGACAATAAACTTGAAATTGAGAAGTTGAGATGCAGAATAACATCACAACATTGGTATACACTACAGAGTGTATATTCAACAATCATGCACTTTTACACTACAAACACCCACAAACTAAACATTATCTCTTATTATCTGCAATAACATGATTCTCATCTCGTTTCATATACCATGGGTTTATCTGGAAGCCTACTGCATCAGGACAGGAAGTGTTCTTAGTAGAAAAGTGTGTGTGTGTGTGTGTGTGTGTGTGTGTGTGTGTGTGTGTGTGTGTGTGTGTGTGTGTGTGTGTGTGTGTGTGTGTGTGTGTGTGTGTGTGTGTGTGTGTGTGTGTGTGTGTGTGTGTGTGTGTGTGTGTGTGTGTGTGTGTGTGTGTGTGTGTGTGTGTGTGTGTGTGTGTGTGTGTGTGTGTGTGTGTAATTCCATTTTCTTGCTTGGTTTGCATGTTGTTCTCCTTCAACAACAACCTATTAAAGGGGTAAACAGGTCATTGGCAGTAAAGGATGCTTACTATGCTCCCACACTTGAATGGGCACACATTTCTCACCTTCCTTGTCTATGACACACATACATGCGCGCACACACACACACACACCCCAGGTTCTCTTTGCCCTCCCTACTGAAACACTCTATAATGACCCCTAGAGATGGTAAAATAAATCAGCTATTCTTCGATTGATTTGACCTTGTTCTGATTGTGCTGACAGTCTGCTTCTATGCGCCATCATGCTTACCTTGCAAGAGTGAAGAGCAGTAATGGTTTGCACTTCATGCACGGATAGAATGCCAACCTCCCCTCGTCCCACGCCCCTGTCTTTGTGAGTTCCTCACTCACTGTGTTTACTTGTCCCCTCTGGTCTGTGGCGGAGCAGATCAGATGGCTGATATGTTAATGGGAGCTTTGCTGAGTAATGGGGCAGGATGGGAGCCTGACACACTGACCCCTCCCATCAGTGTTGCCTGCCACCAGCAGGATGCTCTCTGGGAAATTTCCCGCCTGCTTATCGGACCCGCTTTGATGGGTCTGGGTCTAGGGTTACAGGAGAACATGATCCCTGGGCTTTTGACAAGACTTCGCGAGACGTCGATCTCAGCATCATGGTTATAAAAGTTTTCTTTCCTCTCCTTCTGACAACAATCTTTGGATTGCGTCAAAGGTTTATCTTGTTTTTATCGGTATGAGAGACGACACATACATCTATACATCAACGATCAAAGAGAAATGTGTCGAACACTGTAAGCCATTGTGCTGGGAAAAGGTACAGTAGTTCACATCCTGTGTCATAAGAGAGGAATGTGAAAGGGTGTAATGGATGCCTCTGTGATCCTTCATTAGGTGTCCTAAGCTGTGTTTACAGTAGCGTTCTCACTCCGACTGCATTACCACAGGCCAGCACTGCTCTTCCCCGAAGCCTTCATAAATCATCATTAACAGACAGACCTGACATTCTGCCTATACATCATCATGGAGGCCTTTACTCCTCCATAACTCAAACGCTGGATGTACAAACATCCCTATAGCTGTGTCATGTCAGTTAAAAACATTTCTGAAACTCACACCCTAACAATGAACAACAGGCTTGACTTCCAAAAGAGGCAAAGATGAAAGCACCATAGAGAAAGTGGAGAGCCCTAATGCCTCAGAACATTATGTTAAGCTTTCTCTTCTTGGCTGCAGGAATTTGGATTTTTGTGTGTCCCTGTCAGACTGAGGAGGCTAAAGTGACAGCGAGTCAGTGCGTTAAAGCAGGGGTTCTCAACGTTTTTGGCCGGGGACCCCCGAAAATGCTTTGGCAACGTCTCGGGACCCCCGCCCCGCCCCCTCCCGACCCCCAATATAAATTGACTGCTACAATAACCTTAAACCATTTTGGGCGGGAACCCCTTTTGGTGTTTTAAGCATTGTTATAATTTAGCTATTGAAAAATAGCAGATCTACAAGCTCATAGCGCGCCACCGAGTGGCGCGCTACGAGCTTGTAGGTCTGCTATTTTTGAAAAATCGTGAAATAAAAAAGAATCTTATTTTTATTTTTTATTTTTTTTGAAAATAATTTGGGGACCCCCTAAAATAATTTGGCGACCCCCCGAGGGGTCGCGACCCACGGGTTGAGAACCCCTGCGTTAAAGCTATTAATGAAATTTTAGAGGTGTAGTATAAGTAAGGGAGCACTTGCTGAGTATAGTGCAAAAGAAAAATGCCACCTGAGTGATAGGCTCCGAGAATTGTATTTCCTGTATTTGTGAATGATCGTCTCAACTCGTTTCTGTTTTAAATGTATAATACTAGAATGTCGCCGCCCTTCGGGCGGCTCATCCTAGTTCCGTTGCAGCGCAATGGGAAGAAGGAAATTGCGAGATTTGACAGACTCCACTTCATGTTTCAGCTGTGTTTTTAAACCCAGTATTGTGCCCTTCACATGTATTAACAGATGGGTATTATTATTATTTGTTGTATTTTATTGTCACATCAAAGCAAATTAAATTAATTTAAAATAAGCACACATGAAACTGCTTTTTACTGTTTTGGTTTACTTACAATAAGTTAGTGTTTTTGGAAACCAAAAGATGTTGAGAATGGAGCAGAACATACTGTAGTATGTTTTTGTGGGGACCTTGACTGCATTATAGTAGGCCTACAATATTTTGGATTGCAGTGACCCCACATTGTTTCTTCGGGAACAATATTTGTAGTTACAATGAGGGCTACATGAGCCGAAGGGAGAGAAACACGTCGCCTCTCTCCAGTCCGTGCGTATGTTGCTGCTGGTGGCTGAGTAACAACGGATCGCAGCGGTGACTGACATAAACGCACAGTTACAAATCAGAGGCACTTCAATAAGAAAACTCAACTAATAACGCTGGTGTGTGTTAATCTGCCCGATGCTGACGTTAGTATATAATGTTTAGATTGTTTTCCTCTTGTACATGCGTTTGTGGGCACAGTGGCAGGGGGTGAAAAGGCGATTTGTCCCATGGTGTGCACTGCAAAACATGCTGAAATCAAACCCCACACACACACACACACACACACACACACACACACACACACACAGTCACTCAGTCACAAATCCTCCACGGTGTGATTACGTGTCTGCAGTGACACTGATGCGAGGTTACAATGAGTCCGTGGTGTGGTGAGACTGGGAAAGGAATACATCGCGGAAGAGCTTGGCATCCGACTGCGCGCGTTGTGTCGATGAGATGGGCGCGTTGGGAAATACCGCGGCGAAGCACACTCGCCTATTAGTTTGCATTGCATTTGCACAGTGCGCTCAGTGCGATATTTGCGATGTGTGGCTGGCTGCGTGGGGATCGCCATGTGAGGGGGCTAGCCAATAAGGGGCCTGTGTTGCATGTGGAGAATTGTGTAGGTGAGTGTGTGTGGTGTAGCCGAAGGGGGTGCTGAGAACATGAGGGGGATGTAGCACAGCAATCGGTGACCCCTACATTAAGCTGTGTTGCTCCCATCATGCAGTGCAAATGCGTGTTGTAGCAACCGTAGCCAATGGGAAAACAGGATGCAGTGTTGCCAGGTCCGCGAATTGTAAGCGAGTTGTAAGTAGCGTGTTGAATGGCATTTTTTCTGGGCTAGTTTTCATAGACCTGGCAACAAATTAGGCGGGGGTGTCGGTGCTTGTGGCGTGTTTGTGTTTATTGTTGATATTGATGTTGTTTGTGAGTGTGGACGGGAGGCGGCTTTAGTGGCAGTGCAATGACAGTGTTTACGCGGGTGTTGTTGAATGTGGTCGTGCGGCGCGACATGAGGAGATAGCCGTGGATCGACGCGGAGGGTAAGGCTGTGTCGTGTTAGTGTGTTGTTGCAGTGTGTGTTGCAGCGTGTTGCAGTGTGTCAGTGACGTAGTAGCTGGTGCCTTTTGTTCCTGTGCGTGCGCTTGGGCACATGTTTTCAAATGTATAATAGATAGCCTGTACTGTACATAAATTACATTTCTCCTCAATTAGCAAAGCGCTTGTAATATTGTAATGCTACATTGTCTTTATCTGTCATAAAATATACATTAAACAATGCACAAAATTGGTAAATGAATAGCTCCAATACACATACGGTATATTATATAATACAAAACCTCCACCGCTATAATGGGTAGAACTGCAGTGCAATCTATTCATAGTGCTACAGTGGAACTATGCCTTTTGCTTTACATAATCATTAGAGTCAATCTGGATTTTGAAACACAATATTCCTTCAACAGCTTTTTGGAGCTTGGTGTTGTTTATAGACATGAAATATACATTTAAAAGAATGGAACCTGTTTTTCCCTCCTTGTATGCGATTATAATCAAGCATGCCCAGAAGCCATATGGCTGATTGCAATCAGTGTTGCCTGTCCTGTGCCAAGTCTTGGATTGTTGTCCAACTGTCAGATTACCTAAAGCATACGACTTTACATTGGTTCATTCTTTTATTATGTTACAGTAGGTCTGCGGAAAACATATCAATCCATTTAGGATATTCCTACTAAATCATATCGTCGCTATCGGGTGGAAACCTTGTAATACTTGTCCAAAACTGATACCTTTCACAGTGTACCAATGAATCAAATGTAGTTCCAATGAATCCAAAATGTATTAATCCCACAGACAGACATAATGACTTTCAACCTAGAGCCTCTTGGTTATGTCATTGAAGGTGAGAAGTGTCCAAAAATGTTCAAAAATAACACAAATAGAAAATCTACTGTACAACTTAAGCTTATGAATTGGCAATTTGCTACATTTTTATGATACTACCACAGTATAAAATAGAGCATTAATTTATGGAGCATTCATTTATTAAGGAAAAAACCCATAAAAGGGGTATATGTAGGTAAACTGTGGCAATACAGGTTTCTGGATTAGGATCAGACATGATGTTAGTCAAGAGTCGTGGAATTGTCTTAAATTTGGTTTTGAGGCTGGTGTGCTATTGCAGTCGGTCTCAAATTTGGGTCCGGAACCCCCCCAATTGTTAGAATGAATTGCATTTTTATAGCACTTTTCCAAGTGCTCAAAGCGCTTTACAATGGTTCATTCATTCATATATTGGGAGGTAAAGTGGCAAACAGTCGACACCAGCATCATCACTTCCCATATTCACACACCAACGGTGGCAAGCTCACACTGACCGACTCATTGGAGGCAATGTGGGGTTCAGTGTCTTGCCCAAGGACACTTCAACATGTGGACAGGAGGAGCCAGGATCCGACCCACGGATCATTGGACGACCTGCTCTACCGCCTGAGCCACAGCCGCTGTTTCTCTTGCGGTGGTCCCTGGCTGGCACAATTACAAAGCCTTTTCAGATGGGGGTCTGCGTGGCCATATACATATCAATTTGGGGGCCCTTGACATGAAAATGTTTGAGAAACACTGTGCTATTGGAATCGATCTGAAACTCTTCAACTGAAGGCATCTTGAGAGGGTTATTCTGAGACGTTATTCTGAGAGATCTATGGAACATTGGTACTGTAGAGTAGATCATCATCCTCAATCACACCATCATAATGAACCACAGACAGAGAAGTCTTCTCATTGATCACTTACTTACGAGCTGCTTTTAAACCATCAATACCTTTTACAGCCCCACTTAAGATGAGGAACATATGTCTCCAATGCTGTCTGTCTGCCTGAGTACTCTGGTCACTGGTGCACATATGGCTGCTAAACCAGTGACCCAATACCATTAATCCATTAAGACCCGAGGCAGATTCTACAAATGCCTTCTAAATCAGTTCTCAAACTTTTTCGTAATTCAACATTTTTCAAAAACTTAAAAAAAAAAAAAAAAGAATAGCAGATGTATAAGCTCGCAGCGGGCCACGAAGTGACGCGCTGTGAGCTTGTCTGCAATAGCCAACACAAACTAAAATGACATAGATACTTTCCTGGTTTTAATGGGCCAGACAAAAGGAATATTACAGAACTAATTCTGTGATTATCCATTATACCATACCATACTCTCTCATTTCTACTATACACATTTCCACACAGTTTTCATATCATTCTTCCATGAGAAGGTACAGTTATTTTCTTTTAAAAAGGCTGACTCGACCACCGGATGCAAAGAATATAATACCGATATCTAGCTATACTTCCTATCAGATAGTTACTATATTGTACTGTTGCATTGTGTGTAACTGGTTTAATTGTCGGACATCATTTGAAGACCATACCAAAACATTTTATATCACTAATCCATTAATGACGTAAATGTAATAATGTTCTGTGAAATGAAAAACAAATGCATGCAATCCCATTCTGCAAACTCCTGAGTTGTTGGTTGTGAATTCTGAGTGTGCATGAACGCTGCCAGCATCACACAATATTTATGATATTGCATGTGATCTATATATCTGTTACATTATTCATATGAATGAAAATCCAATTTTAAGATGGCCACTCCTATGACAATTGATTCCAATGACAATATGGACAATAATACAATTTTCTCCCCGAGTTGCATTTTAAGCACATAAGCCAGATTTAATTTAAGCATACAAATGTCCATTTAATAAACTGATATTGTCTGTTATATCATTAGTTTTGAAGCAAAAATGAATGAATACATAAAAATAACACAATTCACTCTCCTCCAATTTATGAGAGGATTGTCATGAATTTAACTTTTATCCCAGAGTTAAATGCTCTAACCAAGATTCCTCAAAACCAAGTATACAAACGAATGCTTTGTCTTGGCTGGCCAGTGCTCCATTTTGGTCTCGCTGTAAGGAATTCCACCAGTGTCCCTCCTCCTACTGTCCTTGACACACTTTCTCAAGGTGGACACACTGACCCCATCAGCTGGTGCTGTAGACATCCCACAGGGGGCCGTAACACCCTATACCCCTACAGCATCTATCTCATTGCCCCATGTGCCTCCGTATGGCCCTCTCAAATGCCTTGGGCTCTCCCTCTGACAATTCCCTCTCAAGGAGTGATTAATGCCTATTTACTTCAGAAGGCCAAGCCATTTCCCGGCATAGGGAGTGTGGGGACTGGGCTGTGAAAGAGGAGAAATAGGGAGAAACGGAACGGGGGGAGGCTAAACATCTAACATGTATGTATGTATGCTTAATTTATGGAATACTCTAGATTATGATGGAGAAAATAGGGGAAAATAGCCAAATTACAAGATCTGCTATTTTTGACGCCTCAATGAGTGAGGTGGACAGGAGATAAACAGGAGCTTTTATAAGGTTAAAACTTGACATGGTGAGACCTCCACGGAGTCATAGCATGTTTCATAAAAAAGAAGAGAAAAAAAAGATGAAATCTTTACTTCAAGGTTGTACTCTCTGTTTATTAAACAATTATTCACAGACATGCTTGTAAATGTAAAATATAACTTTGTGGACATTCTACTTCTGCCATCACATTTAACTGCAGTCAAAACAGGCTGCTTCTGTTACAAGGTTGTTGTTTTTGTGTCGTGTTCCAGCCAGGAGGCTCAATGCTGTTAAATAAACTTTGTCCCCAAACAGTAATCCTTAAGAGTCCAATGTCAAGTTGGGTCACATTATCCTTTTTAGTGATGCTGTCATCTCACTAATGCCTTTATTTTTACTTTTACTTCGCTAGATATTTTATATTTTGTGGATTCCTTCCATGTTCCATCTTAAACTGAGCTCTTGACTTTTAAATATTACATTTTAAAATGTAAAATTTTCAATGTATTATTTGTTGTTCTTTTGTCTCACTATAGCACAGATACATTACAATATATCAATTAATTTATAAATTGATCATACGTACAGTCAAGGATTTAATTATATTAATCAACTAAAGTATTAGTACGGAGCCCTGGAATGGCCATAGTATGAAATATAATTTATCTCGACCTGGTCGAGATAATATCTCGACTGGTCAAGATATTATCTCGTCCAGGCGAGATAATAATTCGACCGGTCGAGATATTATCTTGTCCAGTCGAGATAATAATTCGACCGGTCGAGATAATTATCTCTTCCAGTTGAGACAATTATCTCGGCCAGTCAAATTATTATCTCGACCGGTCGAATTATTATCTCGACTGGTCCCGATATTATCTCGTCTACTACTTCAGAACGGTAATTAATACCGGTATGCATTTATTGTCTCCACCAGACCGAAGGCATGGGGAGAGAGTATGTTTTGCACTCCGTCCGTTTTGCACTCCGTGTGTGTGTGTGTGTGTGTGTGTGTGTGTGTGTGTGTGTCCGTCCGTCCGTCCGTCCTTACGTCCGTCCGTTACCAGCTAATCTCCGGCACCGTTAACCCGGTCGATGCCAAACTTTGCACACACTCTCCCTGGATGCCAACGATGAACCTCTGCCCCGCATTTTCCAGAACGGCCTGTTATAGCGCCACCATGAGGCAGCTTTTCACACATTTTTTTTACCTAAAACTGCACCGAAACATGCACACTCCCTAGAGGCCAAGGACAAACCTTTGAACTGCATTTTCCGCATCTGCCTTTTATAGCGCCACCAGGTGGCCGACTTTTGTAAAACAATTTTTTTGATATTACTCCTCCAGATTCTGTCCAAAGATCTCACAAATCGTTACACAGTATCTCTATGTTCATGTGCTCAAATCGGATCTGTCCGATATTTCATATTCCATCCTAATTGGCTATAATTGGCTTTCACAGTTTGCAAGATTGCCCCGTTTTGAACAAAAGCCTCAAATCATGAACGCAGCATGCAATTTACGTGAAATCTTTCACACATTTTCTTACTAGGCTGAGGAATATATCCCACCCTTTTCACATTGGCCTGTTATAGCGCCACCAACAGGTTGATTTTAGCAAAACACATTTTTGGAACAAAATGCCTCAAGTCATCCAATTGCCATCAAAGGCAAACATGTTTATATTACTCCTAAACATTTTGCCAAACATCTCACACAGTCCTATCCTCCTGGTGGAGACCTGTGCCCAGAAGGGCACTTTTTCTAGTTTTGTATCGTTTTAGTCCAGGACAGCATGACCAACAACTATTGCTTCTTCTTTAGTCTTGTTCTATTTCTACATGGCCTCACAATGCCACACATTATGAGTGTGTATGATATTATCTGCTATTGTTGGTATTTGTTTACATTGTGTAATATTTAGCTTACCCGGTATGTTTGAAAGGGATGCCAGGTTGACAGTGGTTAGCCGAACATCCCAGAGGTTGTTTTGTCAGTTTTTACTTCTAATCACACCATGAAAGGTTAGAACATAGTATCTCTGCCAGATTCTAAATACAGAACACAAGTGGTGGCTTTGAGCCCAATATAGGCCATGCATAGCTCACCTAAACACTGACCAGTGAAGACGAGACATAAGCGTTTCCAAAAATGTTCTGTATCAGGGTCCACTTGCCAAATAATTATTTGGGGCCCATACTTATCAATACCATACAATATCATCATAGCCCACTAGTAGGCTCCGGCTGACAGGTTGGGTATATAGCTGAGATGAATGATATCCAGTCTGGGGACTTCTGCTGCGTTCTGGTACAGTTTCACGGCCGTGCGGAAAAGCCGGTGACGGTGCGAGGTTAGGTTCAGTATAGACCTCCACCAGTTGTGAAAAGTAACTAAGTACATGTACTGTACTTACAATTGTGAATTGTTTACTTGAGCATTATCCAATACTTTTACTTCTACTTCCCTACATCAAAATATTGTACTTTTACTACACTACACTTAATTGAAAACTTTAGTTACTAGTTACTTTATAGATTTAGATTATTATTACCAGTAAGACACCCTGAGGTCACATGCACGCATCCGCCTGGGTGACGGCAGACTGCCGGGCGAGCGCTGGCGCTTTGGGATGGGGGGTCAGATCAACATATGGAATTAATTCTGTACTGGCCATATATGGAGCGTGTCTTGAGTGTACAGGGTTTGATGAGGTCAGATCAACATATGGAATGTTAGAACAGGTCAGCTCCATATATGGAGATCCAAGGGTGGCAGTGGGGGCAGTGTCTTGAGTGTACAGGGTTTGATGAGGTCTGGCCATATATGGAGCATGTCTTGATGAGGTCGGTGTTGTGATCTTCATATACTGTATGGAGATGGTGGCCATATATGGTGGCGTGACGTGTCACGAGGCGTGACCATATTATGGAGGCGTGACACGAGGAGTGACACTGACAGGAAATGCAGGTTTTCATCTTGAAAAAATGTAAGACTTACATTTTCAAATGGGCGTCCGCAGCCAAATATATATCAATTTGGGGGTTCTTGACATGAAAACGTTTGAGAATCACTGATCTAAGGAGGGGCTCCTTAGATCAGTGATTCTCAAACGTTTTCATGTCAAAGAAGGCTGGTCTTCAGCTCCTGTGTATTGTAAAGGGTGACACTATAGTATTACAGACCTTGTATCAGGCTGTTTATGCAGGTACACATGCAGTACATGCACTTGGTTATAGTGTACAGAAAACCTGGAGTTATATCTCCAACTATACAGTCAACTTACTTTGAAGGACCACATTAAGCCCCCATCTCGCTCCTGAACCTCGATCTAGAAAAAGTGTTTTCTCTTTGTTTAGCTGTTCAGCACGTTATGTGATGTACATTAATCATCTCGGGAAAAGCAATTATTTCTAATAGATTGTGGGCTTCAGTTTGCTTCAAGTTGTGATGTATGGCAGAGTGGAGAATGGTCTGGGCAGACAAGATGTCCAAGATGAGAGCTTTGCAAAACAACAACAAAACATTCTCGTTTCCAGCTCATCTATAGGCTACTGATATGTCTGCCTATCTCCATCGACTCCTTACCACCTGTTTCAGAGGCTTTGCCTGTACAGACACTTCAATTCAAACAGGCTGTCCAATCCAAGTATAATTTTGTAAAGGAACGGCAACTCTCATTTGTCATGTCACAGCAGTGTCCGTGATACCTTTCTAAACAGGTCTTATTTGCTCAATGCAAAGAGCAGCTATCACATGTTTATAATGAATATTTATATTATGCCATATTTATTCAATAGTCATTCATGTCCATTCAGTGTTGAAGACCAGCAATGTGTAGGTTTGGGGCTGATCGCAAAGAGCAGCTATCACATGTTTATAATTCATTATTATTTATATTATGCCATATTTATTCATTAGACATTGCCCATTCAGTGTTGAAGACCAGCAATGTGTAGGTTTGGGGCTGATCAAAGCAGTACTGCAGATGTTTGGTTTCCCATGGGAGAGACCAGGATTTAAATCCAACTGTTTACAACAACTCATTCCATTTACCGTAGAGTTTAGTGATTCCTCCTATTTGAAAGTACAATGCCACAAACAAGCAAACACAATGCATTTGTTTTGAGAGATCATGAATGTTAATTGTTTGAATATGACAACTGAAGGCATTCCACACAAAAAGACGCATCATTTGCATAGCATAAAGCCCCACTGCAATTATAATAGGTTTCAAATTAAGTTCCGTTATACTAGGTAAACTGACAGCCTTTTTATGAATTCAAAACAATGCTTTTCAATTGAAATTCATTGAGTGAACTACTAACTGTTGCCTGAGAATACAAAGAGAGGAATCTCTCATGAACGATCAATTGCACTGAAGGCTGCTGTGGGGAAATGTATTATAGAAGGTGAAACCCCTTTCAACAACTAAACAGGGGAGACATTTAGGATATAGGACAGAATGACAGCAATATAGTTCAGAATGGAAAACGTCTAAAGTAAATCATTCTAAATATATAATGATGTACACATGTTTGGAAGCAAACTATAGCACAGGAGAGAGATGAGAACATTTATATGTATTAAGTACACAAGAAGTCAAACATGAGTATGCTCTGCATTGCTTTTTCTATAGTTTTTTGAGAGTGGATGCTCTACACTCTACACTACAGTATAAGAGTTTCCCAAATAATGGGTCGGAACCCATTTTTGGGTCATGCAACCATTTTTATGAGTGATATTTTCACCATTTTTAAATTAGGTCTTAAGTGATTCATTCATAATGTATTTTTGTAAGTTTGACTCCCTGGGAGACACCAAATTATTATTTTTGGTAAAGCTAAACATTTTTGGAACCACTGCTTTATAACACAGGTAATAGGGCTTTAAAGAAGTTATGAAAGCAATGAAAATGTGACCTGCTTTGAACATGTGCTAATTTATTGCGACCGAAGGTCGCAGTTAACTATGGAATTGCGCATTTCCCGGCAGTGTTTAGTTTAGTTCAGTTTATTAAGGATCCCCATTAGTACACCGTAGTGGAGACTATTCTTCCTGGGGTCCAGTACAATACAAATCATAAAATGCAGACAGTACAGCATGATCCATTTTTCTGAACAAACACTCAAACCTAAAGAACAAAATGTATAACAGTAAAATTAAAAGAAAAAAGAAAAACAGATTTGTCAGTCCGAAAATACAACAAAATAAGACCCTAATTTAATATAATTTCCTTTCTGATTATTGCTGCCTTGAGTTTCCTTTTGAAACAAAATGTAGGTCTATTTCTTGTCAAATGTGGGGGGAGCACACGCCAGTATGCAATGGCTCTGTACATGTTGTCTTAAGTGCATTGGTTTTGGGCAGAGGAAAAGTAAAGTGACCATTTAGTGCATGTCTAGTATTGTAATCATGTCTTTCATTTGCAGGTAATAGAAACAATAGAAACAAACTGAAGGGTTTCTGTGAGGAATGCACATTCTTTAAAAACAGAATAAGGCTGTATGTCATTCACCCTCATCCATGACAGCCTGGAAGTGTGTTGGTCAGGCACGTGACATCACGTGACATCATCAGGGATGGAGCATGTGACATCACGTGACATCATCAGGGATGGAGCATGTGACATCACGTGACATCATCAGGGATGGAGCATGTGACATCACGTGACATCATCAGGGATGGAGCATGTGACATCACGTGACATCATCAGGGATGGAGCATGTGACATCACGTGACATCATCAGGGATGGAGCATGTGACATCACGTGACATCATCAGGGATGGAGCATGTGACATCATGTGACATCATCGGGGATGGAGATCCCTGATGTCATCAATATTGGCCAGCAATATTAAGCCCATATATGGAGATCAGATCCCTGATGTCATCAATATTGGTCAACATCTGACCTCAAACCTCAAACCCTTAGATCTCACAGCTGACCTGTTCTGACATTCCATATGTTGATCCTTCCCCATCTATCCTTCCTCTTCGTGTCTCCCTTTTGACTGATACCTGTCCATTTAAACTCTAGACGGGTCTGCCCCAAAGTTATTAGTACAGCCGTGCCCGGCAGCCGGCGAAAACTAGAGTTCTCAACAGGCCCGAAAATTAAGATCTTACCCCCCATGCCAAAGCACCAGCGCTCGCCCAGCAGTCTGCTGTCACCCAGGCGGATATGTTGATCTAACCCTCCAAAGCACCAGCGCTCGCCCAGCAGTCTGCTGTCACCCAGGCGGATATGTTGATCTAACTCCCATTCCAAAGCGCCAGCGCTCGCCCAGCACCCAGGATGCGTGCACACGACCTCGCTCTAAAGGGCGACCTAGGTTGCTTCTCCCCAGGCGTCTTGCTGGTACTTTATACATTGTAAACCTGCATGTCAATTTATGAAAATATTTTCATTGAGTGACAAAATTCTAATGGATGGATGGTTCTGACATGAAGCTAGCTCTTATAGAAATGATACAACACTGAGTGCAGGGGGTCAAAATACAGCTCTTGTTGTAATCTAGGTCAGTCATAGAGTAGGTCAGTTGTTTTATCAATTTAATGTTACGCGTAACGATTATGTAAATTGTAATATATGTCTACTGTAAATCAAAGCCACCATTAAAAAAAGATACAACTCAGCAGGGTCATTCTTAATGTCAATTTATAATTGCAATTACGAGCTATATCAGATTTTTATTGTATCATAACATCTTATTGCAATAACTGTAAATGAAATGCCTGCAAGCATTGATTGCTACCCTGAGTGTGCAGCTGTTGAGGTGATTGAAAATAGCCGATCTACAAGATCACAACACGTCACATCGCTTCTATGTTCGACGCTGGCGTGCAACTAGGCTTTTGGCTCCTGAGTATTTCACAGGATGACTCACGGCCATGATAGACAGGCAAATCGATATTTTGACTTTGGCCACAGGTTTTTGTCTTGCAGGGGAGAGAGATGGTAATGGAAGAGGACTGTAAATAAGTGGAAGGTTCTTGACAAATGAATCCATTAACATTTGCCTGTGTCGCCTGGCGAGCAGATTTGCTGTTTTATGGGGCAGGAAAAAAAGAGCTAGTAAATCTGAGGGCGCTGGGAGGGTGAGGAGCTGAGGGCAGGCTGGGGAACACATCTCCCATGATGCAGCACTTTATCTCCTTCCCAAATGGCATCTTTATCTGCCTAAATTAAGTTTTGATTCCTTGCCACATACGGTGCCACAAATCACTTTTAACCCATTCAGGCCTGACGTCGAAATTAAAAAAAAAAGTTTTCTAAATCATGACAATTTTCGGAAAGATTTGAGGCACATTTTAACGATTTTTCAAAAATAGCAGATCTACAAGTTCATAGCGCGCCACTCGGTGGCGCGCTATGAGCTTGTAGATCTGCTATTTTTCAATAGCTAAATTATAACAATGTTTAAAACACCAAAAGGGGTTCCCGCCCCAAAATGGGTTAATGGTTAATGTGGTTAAACGCTAACGTGACATGGATGCGTTCCAGGTCTCAATGGATTAATACTAATATCAAGAGCAGCAGTAAAGTGTGCCCGAAGCGATGGAAAGCAGCTTTATTGTGTGGCACACACTGTACTGTCTTCTCCACCATTCACTCTGTCTGTGAGGCTCACACTTGTAAAAAATTACCCCCAAACTGCTGCTTTGTGTGCAAATCATATCAGGCCATTTGTCATCATTCAAATTCCTCTCTATCCTGCAGGTCTGCACAGTAACAATATCTGTCATTCAGTGCATTTGGAGGAACATCCGTCCCCAAAGGTGACTTCATCTGTGCCTGTGATTAATTTCCAAATTCTAATTTCCTCTCCACTGGCTGATGTTTATCATTCAAATAAAAAAAGAAATTGAATCATGTGGATCTCGGTATTCACATGGGGCCGGCATAGCTCCAATGTGGATCTCGGTCTGCATGGGGCCACTTTTGTGTTTTGTCTGATGACTCCACATTTTGTGAAGGTTTCAGTATTCAGGGGGGGAGCACAAGAGAAGTGGTTGGTCTAGTAGTGGTTTGTGATAATGTTCGCACGCACGCATGCACACACGCGCACACACACACACACACACACACACACACACACACACACACACACACACACACACACACACACTTATAGACGTCTTCCACATGGCTCTGCCTCATACAGAGCCACTAAAAATACATTGCATCATCCTTAGCATCACTTCCCGTCTAGTGTCTACAGTGATCAGCTTGATTGAATTGAGGGCCGTTGTCTGTGCTGAGGAGAGTTAATGGGATAACTGACACACACATGATGCAAAAAACAAACAGCATTGTTAAGAATGTATACTGTAGCATAAGAACAGAGGGTCTAAATCAGCAGACAGTATCGTGGGAAACCACTTACACTAATATCCCCCCAGTAGAGCATTTTTGATGAGACAATACCAATAAAGGTTGGTACAGTAAGTGCCTGAACAGCATGGAGCTGCTGAGAATGTCTGCACTGTCAACTTAGTATGTGCTGCCAGATGGGAATATGCTTTGTTTACAGCCCATCATGTGATGGCATTGCATGCTGAAAATATCTGCTTGCTCATTGCGACGCGTTGTGAGCTTGTAGATCAGCTATTTCCGTGAACCAACACCGCCGCACGACGAAGTCTGTCGCCAGGCATTAGAGCAGGACAGAGGGTAATTTACATCCCTGTGGTCAGCCTGATTGCCGCCACAACATAGTGCTCCCCTCTCCTTCCCAGTCTAATTAACAGCTACGCCATTAATAACACATAATGGGAATTCAACATTTTTACTGGCCTTTGATTAAAATCAGGCACAAATATGAGCAGAAGGCAGAGCTGGATTGCTTTCCTTGCACAATAATGAATATTGTACTTTACATAATACAGGAGTTAACATTTCATGACTCCACTTTTAGCACTTATGCTTGATTGGCTTGTGCAACTTGTAGGGATATTTCACTTTCAAAAGAACTTTTGGTCATTTCATCGTCTACTCAGGCTTTTATGAACATCCCAGACAGTTTTTAAGTTGCTTGATTCAGTATTTAGATATTTGATATTCATTTTAGCTGCCCCACCCCCTTCCTCCTCTCATTGTAACTTCAACCTCCATTTTAACCATGTTAGATTCATCAAAAAAAAAAACGTCCTTTTTTGGGTCACTCATACTGCCCTCCTAATACGTGAGGGGACCGCGTTTTTTTAAAATAACTTTTTTCATTTATTTTGAATAATTCTTTTTAATTTTTAGTCCCCTCCCCGGAGACTCCTCCCACCCAATATTTTCCAAAAAATAATTGAAAAAACATGGCCCCCTCACGTATTAAAAGGGCACCAGAAAAAAGGATGGGTGTTTTCGATGAATCTATCATGATTCAAATGGAGTTAGAAGTTACAATGGGTTTGTATAGGAAGGGGGCGGGGCAGCTAAAATGTATATAACAAAATACTGAATCGAGGAACTTAAAAGCTCTGGGGTGAGTAGAGGATGAATTGTCCAAAAGTTTTTTGAAAGTGAAATATCCCTTTTAAGAGAAGCATGCAGCCACAAGTGCAGATAGTGTGTTGATTATTCTGTGCTTGATACTGTAGAAATCAATAGCTTCCTTAACTTCCTTAGACATATTTACAGTACTTATAATTATCTATATACACAACCCACACTTAAGTGTGTGTGTGTGTGTGTGTGTGTGTGTGTGTGTGTGTGTGTGTGTGTGTGTGTGTGTGTGTGTGTGTGTGTGTGTGTGTGTGTGTGTGTGTGTGTGTGTGTGTGTGTGTGTGTGTGTGTGTGTGTGTGTGTGTGTGTGTGTGTGTGTGTGTGTGTGTGTGTGTGTGTGTGTGTGTGTGTGTGTGTGTGTGTGTGTGTGTGTGTGTGTGTGTGTGCGCGTGCGTGCGTGTGCGCGCGTGCGTGCGTGTGCGTGCGCATTCGGTATATTATGTGTCAATGGTATTGAAGAGACACAAACCACAGTCTATCTCTGCCATCCCACAAGAGTTTAAGCTAAAAAGGCAATTTCGTGCATCTCGTAATTCAAATTGAAACGCCAAGGCGATGACAGCTGCCCATCGAAATCATTGCACATTCACCTAAAATGGAGGAAAGGTGATGAGAATGCAATGCTTTTTCAATTATATTTATATTTTAACGGAGATGCCTGGATGCTGTCAGCTCATATTTCACATTAATCAAAGAAAGCCAGTCGTGTTGGTAGGACATCTGTCATGCATATATAATTTATCATGAGCTGTCTACAGGAAATGGGGGGGAAATCCTTTGCTTTAGAGCGCCTCTTATATACAAATTCAAAATGTCTGTAGTGTGTGCCCTTAGATCTGTGAGGCCTATAATTATATTGCCCTGTGATCATGCTTGATACAGGCCTCGCTAACACCATCTAATTAATATGTACATGTTTAATTAGCCTAGGGTAATTGTGCCTGATAGTGCATGGGGTAAATAAGAAATTACCTGTTAAACCAATATTATAATACTACAAATTCCACATTGGATATTAGTTTACTTGTAAACTTGTAAATGACTTCTGAGACCACAGTAAAAGCATTCGGTGAATACTAAACAGATGCTGTGGGTCAGATCAGATGTGGTTTATTTTGTTGTTGCAAACATCAGGAGTCTAAGCATCTACAACACAGATTTCTTATCAGTGTAGTCTTGTTGACCAATATCAGCAGCACCTGCAGTGCCTCAAATTAGTTTTATATTTATTTATCCCTTTTGGGCAACAGACTAACATCACTTGACGCTTTAGGGCTAGGCATCATCGACTTTAATGGTCCTCATGTAGTACGGACCCAAGGCTTCCATCAATCATTGCATGTGGTCGATAAACCAGTGTTTCTCAAAGTGAGGTCCGGGACCCCCAGGGGTCCTTAAGGGGATTCCAGGGGGGGTCCCCCCAGCTATATGAGTTAATAGCATTAGTCTCTCTCGAGACAGACTGTTGACAAATTCAAAGGAAAAGAGGGCGCTGTTTTTCTGTACTGTAGCATAAATAAACATCTGTATGAGTGCTTTAATCCCATTATAAAATATCTATCTAAGTATCTATCTATTCTACAAGCTCACAATGCACCACAATGCAATGTGTTGTGAGCTTGTAGATATGTTTTTTTAATAATAATAATAATAATATTAATTTGGAATATTTTTTAATAACAAATGTTTTCTTATGGGGGTTCCTGGCACAACATATTTTCAGACAGGCCAAATAATTGACATAGCCTGCCCTATCTAATTCTATTTGGGTGTCAGCAGAGCCATCTGGGGGTCAACCGGTCCGATATCCTTGACACATGAACATGTTTGTGAATGTGAACTACTGCGATAAACAAAATCCATTCCATTCCACTTATCCGTCCCGGGTTTTGGATGAGGAGTATTTGGATTGGTTGAAGCAGCATGCTAGCCCACAGGGAGAGACAGCGAGCCTTCTCCGTTTCAATTCCTTCAGTGGAGCCGAGGCGAGCGGCACATGCACAGGGTTCATGACAGAGATAGCCACTGAAACAGAGAGCAGAGGACTTTATTGTGATTATTTATATTCAAATAAAGAACCCGAGGCATGAATGAACTCGTCAACGAGACACCGGTCCACACAGTCAGACAAACCAACTAAACATTAAAAGGAGAAGAAAACGCGGGCTTTGATTTCAATGTGATAATCCGTGCACTACAGTTGATGGAGACAAAAATGCGCACGCCTCTTAGTACATAAACTGACACGTTTGATTTGTTTAGCCTACAAAAATACTGGATTTCTTCTCTTCCCCCCACTTCTTCACAGAGGCGTTTTGCGCTTTAATGTCGTGAGTGATATTCCGAGCGCACCTATAAAGGACCGATAGCCGTCTATTTGAACGAAGTGTTTTTTATTTTGTTTGTTTACATTGTTTTCTTTTGAGACTTGGACTTGCCTCACCGCGGAGTTTTGACTCCTCATCATGGGGTTTAGCGTCCAAAGAACTGCCAGAGAGAGAAGAACGGCGACACTTTCACCTGAGATGCTGTCCATGATGTCCTGGCTTTTGCTCTTCCTCCTCGTGGATATCGGAGACGGAACCGCTGAAGGTAAATGAATGGCTCTTTATCCGATGATGAAAGTTGCTCTCCTGTCAACAACTCAGCACTAAAAGTTGTGTAGGCTAGCACACACACACACACCAATAAATCAATTACACATTTGTTGCTATATATACTAGCGATTTATTTAACTGTCTTAACTGTCCTAGTAAATAAAAAGTAACTGCAGTCGGCACACCACAGCATCATCTCCGTGTCCAGAGAAAAGCGCTGGGGCGCGTAGCATGCTGCAGGCATGCAGATGCAGTATACTTATAGGTATAGCATATAGTCTTATACATTTCATCTTGTTTAGCCAATATAGCCATAGAACAGCACTATACTGAGAATGTCATCACAACACAGGCCTATTTACGTCATATACCTTATGTTTGAGGTGTTAAGCAAACAAATGTGGAAAATGTGATGTGCCAGTGAAGGAAGGAGGCGAAATGTGTGTTTCTCTTGATAAACAACATTCGTTTATTACAAAATGTGGTTGGCACTTGCAGTCTACTAGACTAGAGTGAGCAATTATTCCAATTTTAATTAGAAATTTGCCTTCCAATATCTCAATGACACCAACTGTTTTGCGTATGCTTAGAGCCTACTTGAAGGTACTTTTGGGGGGGGACACAGTACAGAAAGCACATCACCACACCACACTTTTCAGTAACTTGTTCTCAAATGTTGGCAGTAGACTGTAGTTTCCCTCCTTCGGTAGGTTTATTTGCAGCTTGCAGTCTATGGATGATAATGGATCAATTGAGATTGATATTGGATTTCTAGGGACCAGTATTGATGTAAGATTGTATTTGTAATCCTTATCGGCAGCATATTATACCTGCTCCATCCAGTCTTCTTGTCCTTCACAATCACAGCACAGTTGTCCATTGAACCCTGTTTTCTGGGAGACATATAGCTATCACTTACGAAATGCATTCAGACAATGCTGGAACACCTGAAGCCATTTACTAAATCTTGCCTGAATTGCCTGTCAAACAAAGAGTTTTGAAAAACCTTGGCCACACTGTGTGTGTGTGTGTGTGTGTGTGTGTGTGTGTGTGTGTGTGTGTGTGTGTGTGTGTGTGTGTGTGTGTGTGTGTGTGTGTGTGTGCGTGTGCGTGCGCGTGCGTGCGTGCGTGCACCAGCACACTTGTGTGTGCATATTTGCATAATGTGTTTATGCCTGAGGAAGTCTAGGTAGGTGGTTTCTTTACTCTTCTGTGGGAGTTTTAGAGAAATCCTAACCTAAACAATCCATTCCCAAAAATATGTCCGTGGAGGTGTTGAATCATTTTCTCTCACAGAAATGTAAGAGAAATGTTATTTAAATTTTAATTATTATTTTTGTAAAGGGATACTCGGCAGAAAGGAATAATGTTTTGTGATCCTAACCCATGGCTTAGAAGTCACGGCTTTGCCCTTCATGCTCTGGCATCAGGGCACTTTAAGCCTGAAATCGTAGACCTCGTACCATTAGTTAAGATGATCCATGCAGGGAAAGGGGTCTCTGTCAGCAACCCAATCCAGCCTGCCCTAGCCTTCATCACACTCCTACATAGTTAATGAGCAACGAGTACAGGAGAAAGCGCAAGACAAAAAAAACAAAACAGCACAGCTCTGGTTTCTGAAGGGCAAGGGGAAGATGACATAATACCATTCCAGAACCCTAGAGAGAAGGCCTCTGTCATTGACTGGATGGGAACATCAACAAGGTCCTTTCTTGTCCATTAAGAAGTCGATACACCGAGAGAACATTGTTTGAGACTAATTAATGGGCAGGCCATTTTTGGGTACTGATGAGCACTGCACATTTCCTAATCGCTGGAGAGTCACTTCTTCAGTGTAAAACTACTGGTGATTAAAGTGGATCACTTACCCGGTGGTGCCTCAATAGTATGGGGTGTGTGAGACCACTGTTTATTTGATCACAGTATTGTTTCTGAGTGAAACCTAGAATGTCTCCTAACAAGGTGGTATGCGAAATTATATTTGTTAAAAGCTGATCCTTAAATGTATAGTTCAGTTCACCTCTGTGCATTTTAGACTGTTATGTTAGCCCCTGTTTGAAAGCCTCTATGCTTGACACAGTAATCCACCTAGCCTGATCCTAGTGGAGAGAGAGACGCACGCACGCACGCACGCACGCACGCACGCACGCACGCACACACACGCACACACATATGCACAGAGAGAGAGGAGGGGGGTTTCTCTGTGTAGAATCAAGAATCTAGGTTTGCGGTTGAAAGGACTTGCTGTAGTCCCAGTGTGCCAGCAATGGACAGAGGTGAAAGAGAATAGTTTACAACAAAAATATACTATATAGTATAGAGAGAGAGAGCTTTATTATAGGACAGTAGTGGCACAGGAAACTGTGAATGAGGGGGCTACAACGTGGGTCTTCCCTGAACCAGGGATGTTGTGATTATGTGGTTGATGCACTCCCCAGTCAGCTACCGGCACGCCCAAGAAAAGTGCTCTTTAACCTGCCAAACTGTTAACAAAGGAGAGGTTTAGGCTGCAAACCACCAAGCACATACCTCAGACTGCTGTGACAGTAACACGAGCATTAACTCATGACATAGGAACAGATGTCTATCTTGTATTCCAGCACAGTGGCAGAAATGGAAAGCATACGCAGTGTTGATTTGAATGTCCATAAGCAAAAATTGGCAATGATTTCTATAATGAAAATCCGATTAACTAAAAGCCACCATTGTGGCCACCATGTATGGTTAAGGCTATGATCTCTGTCAATGTTCACACATGTATATGTAGACAGTGGAGAGGAGACTGCAGCTTAATTTATTGTTAACCCTCCATACAATCAACATAAATTCTGCATAGAAGCAGATAGTAAAGGGATGAACTTCAGTGTTAGGAAGATGATCCTAATGTGTTATTTGACCAAAGGAAGTGCACATTAAAGTGTTTACTTACATCTAACTGACTATACACTCTACCTCACCATGGTCAACCGGTAAATGCTATTTACTGGTTAGTTAATACATTATGCAAGGACAGTTCTGCACACAGCACTGGTCTCCTAGGAATTAGTTCCCTCTTTCCACAATGTAACTGTTATTTATCATCTCTCTCTCTCTCTCTCTCTCTCTCTCTCTCTCTCTCTCTCTCTCCTCCCACCCTCTCCCTTTCTGTCTGTCGTTATGGGTCCTTTCAGCGTTGTTTGTGGAGACGGAAACGAATGGATTTTCAACAAATGTTATTACTCAAACTAGCATACATACGTACAGTACAAATTTGTAGGAGTCTCGCTCTAACCAACACACATACATACAATACACACTCAGAGGCACACACACAAGCGCCAGGGTGCACAGACTTTCAGATCAATGTCTAAGTGTGTTTTAAGAAATGTAGGTAAGTGAGAATGTTATTGCTATCATTATTACTCTAACGGTTTTCCCCATAGCCTGACAACTGGCTCCTTGGGGGGCTGCTAAAGTTACAGCCACTGCGGTCAATCCACAAACACTGCTTGTTCGCACAATGAGCACATTGTGTCTGAGGAGGAATGCTCGTGAATTACCTCGTACGAAATGCCTTTGCCTTTGGCCATGGGGTGACAACATGACACATTTACATTAAAGGCCACATTTAATTGAAGGAAATTTTAGATTTGGTTACATAGAGACTGTTTCACAAGTCTGCTGTTGCTAGGAGACATGAACTATGAAAACCATTGTCAACATCCTGTTTACACCACTAATAAAAAAATAGAACATTGAACACCACCAGCAAAAAAAACAACAAAAATGACCCCATTCCCCCTATAATAACAATAATAATAATATTGTGGATACCTTTTGCAGGCTAGCTAGTTATCTAACTTAGAGGCCATTTTTGTATTAGTTTATTTTTCGAATAGTCATTTTCCAGGCAACAGTTACAAACAGGAAGTTCATACAGTACGTTTCCAAGGAACATTCAGGACAGCAATGTTATTGTTTACAAGCTGATAGCTTGCAAACAATAACTATATGATATGCTATATACCCCCTCATTGTACAGTAAAACATTGTACAGTAACTCTGGCTGTACAAATAATTGACACTGGATTTTACTGTGGTGTCAAGGGCAAAGTGAACATTATACCATCATAAGTCACAGTATGGCTAGAGTCGTGACAGAGAGGTGCACGTTTGCAAGCCCAACCCCAGGCAGGAGTGTGCTAGTGTGTGATAATTACTGTGAAAAGTGGCTGCTGAGCTTGCCTCCCCACTCCAGCTGACGTCACACTCTATTTTTATGAGAGTGGAAAAAGGTATACCCGGGGACTATTTATTGGTCTAAGAGAAATTCGGTACGCATCCGGTATAGATGTCAATATCTCCTGCTGTGAGGATTGGAACACATATTGCGTATTGTTGTTGCTGGGGTGGGTGGCAATAATGACTTCAGCTTCCTGTGTGTGTGTGTGCCACCACCTACTTCCCCGGGAGGCAGAAGAAAGGAGAGGCATAGATAGGTGAAACGTTTGAGCATGAGCTGGAGAACGGGGTGATTGTAAGGACAGAGGGGAAGAAACCATCCGTGCAGAAAGATAGGCAGCAGCCAGGGAATAGAGTGGAGAGTTATATTACTTTTTTCAACATTAGAATCGACCATTATTTTTAATCACTTTCAGCATGGCAATCATATTTTAGACATTATAGTACAGTACTGTAGGTTCACATTTTCCATTCGATTTGGCACTTTCTGTCAAAATATTGGTCAAAACATTGGTAATTCATGGATTAGGACTCTGCGACATCAGGGATCGGCGTAAAATCTGGCATCGGTCAGGCTCTAGAGCAGGGGTGGGCAACTGGCGGCCCGGGGGCCACATGCGGCCCCCACCTTCACTTAATGTGGCCCTCAGGTTAATGTCAGAATACTGATTTAATATTGGTTTCAGCTGTTTACAATTCCACAACATGCAAACATGACCCGCTTTAATTACTTCAGTCTAAATTAGTAGCTCATTGCTTCAACACAAGTATAATTAAAGGCATTTGAAATTACATAAAAATGTTAATTTTCAGGATTCCAATTCAAAAAGAGCAAAACATAATTCAAGATTTCAATTTGAATATAGCAAAAATAGCCGATCTACAAGCTCAAAACGCGTCGCAGCGCGACGCGTTTTGAGCTTGTAGATCGGCTATTTTTGCGACGACCGTAATATATGGCCCTAGGGAGTGAGTGTTGAAATATAGTGGCCCTCTCCATCGTCAAAGTTGCCCAGCCCTGCTCTAGAGGAAACGGGGGAGAAGTCAAGAGAGAGAGATGAGTGAGAGAAAGATATAAAGAGAGGACAGGGACAGACAAGAGAGGAGAGGAGAGTGTCTCATTAATCACCCCGTGTGACACTCTCAACTGCAGGGGGAGCTTCACAGTGCAACATTCACTTCTATTAGCAGTCCATTAGCAGAGCCCGGCACAAGTAGCAGCACTTGACAAGCAGGCCTGTGCCAGAAAGGCTGACCCTCTGTGTCTCCGCAGAATGGATATTCCTCTTCAGTACCACCCAGGGAGAAAAGGATTCTCATTCCCTTGTGAATAGTTGTAGTGTGTCTGTGCGTGCGACGCTGTGCGCGTGTGTGTGTGTGTGTGTGTGTGTGTGTGTGTGGGTGTATTTAATTAGCTAAGAGTTCTGTTAGGGTGTAGTAGTCAGGAGGAGAGGCAAATTGCGCTATTAGAGGACAGTATTTTACATGGAATACAAAGACGCACTGTAGCACATTTTCCTTCTTTTTGAGTGGTGCAACTACTCCTATAGACAGCTATGTGTGTCCCTGCCGCGAGTGACTAATTCCCGTGCCAGTTGCCGTGGGCTCCCCCGCGCCCACCCGCCTCCTCGCTCCTCTGGCCTCGACCACGCGACGGACTGTATCAAATATGAATGAATGACTGACTATCATAAACGATACAGACAGACCTCCCCAACAATATCGCAGAGACGGTTTGTTTATTTTTGTACCACGATTTTAAGATGACCCCATGTTATTCTCCATATAGAAAAACTTCCGTGAACCAGGGGATGAGCGATTGCGTCAGGACTTTGGCGCTATACTAATAGTATAACGCCGGGGGGAGCACACGGCAACTGGTACGAGAATTAGCCACTCGCGTCCCTGCCTGGGTCCCTGGCTGGCTGCCTGGGTCCGTCCGTCTGAGCCTGAAAATTGCGTTTGGTTGGTTTTTACCACCAAGTGTCACTGTTGTGCAGTCTAACACACACACACACACACACACACATTAACTGTATATATGATGATTTCGGGTGTGACAGTACAGTACAGTAGAGGGACCCCCTGGGGACCCCCACACTGTAACTCTGTCATTTCTGGACCGTTTTGGACGTGGGGCAGCTCGCCGGAACCAGGGCCGGCACTCAGTGGGCAGCCTCTGAAAATTACTATTCCACATACAGTAGCCCTTGAAAATGATTCCATAATAATGTTCTCTGTTCACAATCCACACCACCGGATGAAAAAGGAAATAATGATGGTAAAGAGATGACGGTGGCGCTGACCCGAGCTCCTACCGTACCTGCCAGTTCTCCACAGTGACTGAGAATGGCTCTTCAAAGTTGAGATGACTGCCTAGCACATTAGTTATAATTTAAAAGGTAGGCGAACTCTTACCAGCCGAGAGCCCTGTGATTACAGGCCTCAGGCCAACAGGAAAAGGGGGGCGTGGACCACTGTCCCTGCTCTTGATCTACGGTTCAATTATGATCGGAGATCAGAGCAATGAGTCGGAGTCAAAAGGTAGCAAGTCACTGCCAAAGGCAGACGTAGAGAGGCAGAGAGACAGAGAAGTGATTATGTGAGTTTTAAGTGGCCCTTCTCGTGCCATTATAAGCAGTTGGGCTGACAGTAGATCATGAATGAGTGTAAGTACACACTCTACTGCTGCCCTTTAATTTGGTGTCCTCCTGGCACCATGGCCCCCCATGGCACTGAACCACTAATGTCCTCCGACATTTCTGTGGCCATAACCACTTTCAGTAAGCCCTATAAACTTCATTGTGCTAAAATAGCCAATCTATAAGCTCACAGTGCATACTATAGTGGGGGGATGAAAAAATATATATATTATATTAAAAATATATATATTAATAATAATATACTGACAACTCCACTGACTCCTATCTCCTTGTCCTGATACCTTGTGGTTTAAAGCGCAAATACCATGCATTTTAAAACTGCTTTTAATATTTAATATCATATTGTCTATGTCCCTCAAAGTTATTTCTAATGGTTTGAGCCTCAATCACCACTCTGATATAACCAGTCCTTGTCATTTCTTTCTGGACTTTGAAAGCAGTTTTAGCTGCAGTACCACAATGTCCTGAGGTGGTGGGGGTGCTGATATGCAGATTATTTAATATTTTAGTCATTATAATACTGATGCTAGATAAAACCAGGCTTGTTTCCATTCCATGCCAGCTTGGAAAATCAACAATGGTGGACATTGTAAACAAAGTGGAAATGCAAATGTGGAACTGAAGACTAAAGAAGAGGAGGAATTATACAAAGTAGGGTGACATTGATGACATCACGATGAGACCAAAATCAGTTGAGCTGTTCCTGAGAGCAATTTAGAAAATAATAGAAAACACATATGGGAGCCCCAAAAACACAAAAGAAATTGAAAAAGTTGAATTTTATGTTATAGGTCCTTTAAAGCAGACTATTCATCTGTGGATACAGTAAAGCGTTTCTATACACTATTCCACCGTCTCTAGCAAAGAGTAGTAGGATACCAAACAGACAGCATCTGAGATGCTACTGGAATACTGGCACTCTGGATGCCTGTATGCAGAGCAGACGTTATACAAAGTGCTGATGAGCTTTAAAAGCCATTGTAGTCGGAGGGAAAGCTGTTATTTCCCTCATGTCCTTTAGCGGTGTTCCCTGCAGTCTTGAAGTGCTCCCCAGCCAGACAGGGAGCAGGCTAGGTAGTAGACTACTACCACACAGCCAGACAGGGAGCAGGCTAGGTAGTAGACTACTACCACACAGTCTTGAAGTGCTCCCCAGCCAGACAGGGAGCAGGCTAGGTAGTAGACTACTACCACACAGTCTTGAAGTGCTCCCCAGCCAGACAGGGAGCAGGCTAGGTAGTAGACTACTACCACACAGCAGTACAGTCTTGAAGTGCTCCCCAGCCAGACAGGGAGCAGGCTAGGTAGTAGACTACTACCACACAGCAGTACAGTCTTGAAGTGCTCCCCAGCCAGACAGGGAGCAGGCTAGGTAGTAGACTACTACCACACAGCAGTACAGGCACCACTGGTACACACGGATAAGACAAACTCCCCCAGCAACACTATTACAGGGTTCCCCAATAAGCGGCCCGCGGGCCATTTGCGGCCTGCGGAGCGCCTCCTTGCGGCCCGCAAGGAGGGGGGGGGGGGGGGGTCCCAGATATAAATGGCATTAAATGGGGGTCAGTAGCCTATGCATGTCAAACTGGGCATCCTTTTCAAATGGGGTCCTGCCCTGAAAATGAATTTTCAGGGCAAGACCTCGACCTCACGCGTGCGGACTCGGCCCCCAGCCTGGTACCCTAGTCAAAATATGGCCCTCGAGGAAAATTAATTGGGGAACCCTGCTATATTATATGCATCGCTAATGGTCTATATTCACAAGGTGTCCATTTTGCATCTAAATGTTCAAGGCTAGGCTTTCCCTCCCCCAGAATGGCAGCTACAGGAGAGTGTCACATTATCGATTGTCAGATTTTTCGATTTTCTTACAAATCTGTTCTAATTCATGTTTAGCTTACATAAATGACTACGGTACTATACCATGTTAGTAGGTTTCTAGTAGCGTCATTCATAAGCCCAGTAGAACTGAGTGATATCAAATCTACCAGTTGGTAGTCAATCTATGTTCAGTGTTGACTGTTGATGATAATGGCCCGGCCCCGGCTTACTGCAGAAGCAGTAATGGGGGAGATGCTATCAATGTGCTACAGTTGGGTGCCACCGATATTGTCCCTTATCATTTGACCCATTTAGGCCTGACCTCAACATTTTAAAAAATCCTTCTAAATCCTCTAGTTTTCTGAAATAAATATTATTTTCACGATTTTTCAAAAATAGCAGACCTACAAGCTCGTAGCGCGCCACTCGGTGGCGCGCTATGAGCTTGTAGATCTGCTATTTTTCAATAGCTAAATTATAACATAGTTTAAAACGCCAAAAGGGGTTCCCGCCCAAAATGGGTTAACTGTACCTTTGCGCAGATCACGCAAACCTCAGCAAAAAGAAAAGGACAATATCGATGGCCTCCAACTGTATACACACACCTGAGTCACACAGAGCACGGAGGTGGCATTACAGTCACCTGTATCCTTCCACAGCTGCTATCTCTGCCTCTCTGCCGGCTCCTGATTGACAAAGCTAAACCCTTAATCTTGGCTTTGCCCCGTCTTCTGTTCAGAGCTAAAGCCAAACTCAGACACTGGTAGTGGAACGGGACTCGACCAGATACAGAAAACCCATAGAAGTAGTATTCATCAGCGCCAAGTCATTTGCTAAGGTGACGGGTATTTTGCCACGCTTGGATGGAGAGATGCATACATACATGGTCACATTTTCACCAAAAACCATTGCCTCATTTCCTTGCTGTTGTCGAATACCTCATTCCCCTGCATTGTGGAGCCGGGGGGGGGGGACCTTTTCCAGACGTTGCTGTAGTGTCTGCAGTGGAAGGGTTGTGGTCTATGTATGTCAGCAGAACGGAGGGAGAGGGCGAGGAGGGAGGGAGACGTGGGACCAATGGCCCCGGGTGAAACATGATATCGGGAGAACCACGCTCCCCATTTCCTGTCTCCACTTTATCAGCATCTTGCTCTCTGTTATTCCTCTGCTCTTAAAGTGTCTGATGAAAGCCTGGCCACAGATAAATGTTTGTACCTCCTTGTTTTTTTATGGAGCTCAAATGAGGAACCTATTCCGCCCTTTCCTCCCTCCCTCCTCTCTCCGCTCCATTCCTTAGCCTGCTTTGAGATGCCGCAAGTTATAGCCCCTGGTTTACATTAGCGTTCCAT
Organism: Electrona antarctica; assembly: GCF_951216825.1. Classification (NCBI taxonomy): domain Eukaryota; kingdom Metazoa; phylum Chordata; class Actinopteri; order Myctophiformes; family Myctophidae; genus Electrona; species Electrona antarctica. The sequence goes on from NC_136797.1 coordinate 34,039,805, forward strand.
GCAGACGGACTGGGTGATGCTTAATGGGACAATGTAGCCTCTTGTTCCCTACAAGTCAAATGGCTGTTGTTTCCCAACCAGGTTGTTCAGAATCCGAACCCCAAAACGGGGCACAAGCTGTCCTGACAGGTGGACGAAGAATGACACAAATTCTAGCCCACCGATTCAAAACCAGTGGAGAAGCACTCTTGTAGGACATCAGGGATTAGATGTGGGGAAATGGCACATTTCTTCTACTTATATATATGTGCTATCCAGGGTTGGATTCGCTGGGGGGATGATGGGCTGGTGGTGGTCAATCATTTTTATTGTAGGTGGGGATATGTTTTATCCATGCTTCTGGTCAGACTGAATTAAATAATCCATTTCCTTTTGGGAAATGTAGACGGTCTGATATGTTTAATATTTATGTTTGATAATATCATGATTTAACAGTAATAAAAAAAACATTAACCCTGGCATTTTTTATTAAAATATTGTGAAAATAGCAGCTCTGCAAGTTCACAATGTTGCGATGTGAGGCGTGGAGCCATTTCACCCATTTGTCAGAGAAAGAAGTATATAGCCTTTTTTTCTCTTTTATAATTCAAACCCTGCTATCTGTTAAGAGATGCTGTGGTTCAAACAGACAGGAATTCACCCTGGTTCTGGGAAATGTTCCACTAATCAACCTTTACAGAGACGGAGGTGGTATTCCACATCTTTGACGTGACCTCATGGTAAAAGTCCCAAAAAAATCCTCTCCCGCCCACAACGTGTTCACTTCATTCAAACACGGCTTTTGTTTGTTCATCCTCTTAACATTTCAAAACATTTTAACATCATGTGGATAATACACAATTGTGAATACTGTGTGTGTGTGTGTGTGTGTGTGTGTGTGTGTGTGTGTGTGTGTGTGTGTGTGTGTGTGTGTGTGTGTGTGTGTGTGTGTGTGTGTTTATTCAATAATAACTGACTACGGGACCCTGAGAGGAAAGTCTGTTCCAGATAAATCTGTGTGAATACCAGACCATTCATCCCCGGGAAATCAATCTTTCTCATAATTCCCCTCATTTTTCTTCCATCTGTTATCTACGGAGCTGCCAAACAGACTTTTAAACAGAGCAGACCATTACCAGAGGGCAGCATTAAATGTGTGTCAGAATGCCAATGTGTAATGTTGTTTTTTACTGTTTAATGAGCTGCTAAATTAAAGCGTCGCAATTGGTATGCAGTGTCGTGTGATCGATCTCTGCCCTGTCCTGCTATTGACAGTGAGGGGAGAAGATCAAGTGTAATGAGACGTGTGTTGAGAGTCAGAGACACTTACTAAGGCAATGTTATTGGAATAATGCTGACTGTCAAAGGGAATTTGATCAATAGTCTTTTCTGTTTTTTAGTTTTATGGGTAATTATCCTGCAGCAAGTCTCAGCACACACTTTGGAATTCACCACTAGCCACTAAGAAATGTGAAAGCTGAAGACAAGTTTCTGGGTAGAGTTGTCATCCCTAACAAAACAAAAAGTTCACTCTGTTTCACCGTCGGAGGCGGCAACGCTCGGCATGGCGACTCGACTCGCTTGCTTTAGCAATGAGCACTCCTTTTTCAATCTGACTGGTTTTTATATATATATATATCCAAGTTTTCAGTTAACAGTTGGGCAATGTGTTCAAGCCAGGGATGCAACACACACACACACACACACACACACACACACACACACACACACACACACACACACACACACACACACACACACACACACACACACACACACACACACACACACACACACACACACACTCTCTCTCTCTCACTCTGTGACCTCTTTTCTCCACTTTGGGCTTTGTTACTGTGATTCCGGTAATAGTTTGCAACTCTAGATGGCTGTTGGGTGTCAGCACTTTCCTGTGTTTGTACAGCATGTGTTTGTGAGCCTGAGTGTGTGCCATATCTCCTTGATCAGTCCCCAGTGACCCGAGCACCGGCAGGCAGTGTTTAACTGGGGCAAGCTCAATGGGGCTCATTTAAATGGGGCCCAGACAGAAGCCCCACGGTGAAGGGTTACTTTATGACTCTTAACATGAAAACCACACAGTCAGAACTGTTACAGTATGTATGTCTGCTGGCTTAAGAATAGTTCACTGTTCTGCGTGTCTCCTCAAGAGTGCGTTGGCCACCAGCGTGCTGCCAAGTAAGCCCGTGCTGAATGCTGATTCAGAATAAGGCTATTGTTTTTAGAGGCATATGGTTTGGGCTGTGTTTCTTTTTGATGTTAATGAAGACCATGAAGACGAGACAGCAATGACAGAGCGAGTTCACTCGTATAAATGTCGGTGTTATTATGAACTTATGTTCAACACAAAGCCACAACAGTAATAAGCCAAGATTATCTGTAACATGATATATTTATAATGCATTTGTATTAATGTAACATGTGTCCTTTATATGTCATGTCTATGATGCATCATAATTGCATGTATAATTCCTTATAGCAGATCTACTACTTTCGCCACACAACAATGTCACGCGAACGAGTATAAATTATGCATTACCATATAGGACCTTCCATAAAGTCTGTGGTTGACGGGGGAATGCGCCCTGCGTTTAGAATAATTGATTGATCTTTTAGTGAGATGAGATGACAGGTTTGTTCCTCCACATCCAGACCTCTGTAAACCATGACCCCATACAGTACGCAGCTGCACTGGTGGAGTCAGCGCGCCGCCGTAAACCGATACGCCGTAATGGCCTGCTGCAGATATGCAGGAGCATGTGCGGCGGAAACCGATAATTCACTGGTGACACACCGAGCGTAGGGGTTCCCAGGTTTTTAGGCTGACATGAGGTAAGCTGATCTGTCAGGTAAAATGAGGGGGTTACATTGGAGAGGGGTGGAGGAGGGGGAACTCTGCTTTGTGAAGGAAGGATCGCGTCGCTGGTAAATCATACCTCCTGACGAGTTTCCTTCGGTAGCTGCTGTCATAAATCCTGCTGCACGCATTCCTTGGCCCCTTCATTTGCAAAAAAAAAAAAGACACAACTAAATCATGGTAATTCTGTTTTTACAATGAGACTCTAAAAACGTACCAAGTTTCTGCTGTTAAAGTTTTTGGGTGTTTTATCTCTGTTTTTCCATGCAAAATGTTTTATTTAGCAGCCTGTGCTAGCATGTGAGAGTCTGCCAAGAAAAGCAGCGGTACTGGCTAGAGGAAGACTAGGAATGGGATTGGGGGGTGACTCATAAGTCTGGCTGTGGCTACAAAGTATAAGTAAAAAAGTTTTCAAAAGTACAAATTACAGCTTACATTTTCTTTGTAATATCAATGCTTTGCTGTATTAAATGTTGTGAATATACAGTAGGAGATCTATTATATATTGCAGATTGACCATTTTCACTTTTCACGTTTGGGTCCCAATAATCCCTTCAAAAGTACAATCGTTTCTATTGTGAATGTCATGTGTTTGGGAAGAAAACAAATTATCCAAAAATGTGCTCAAGTAAATGTACTTACAGTAGTAACTGTCCACCACTGGGAGGGGGGGGAGACTCCTTAAGGATGATTTAGTAATGCACCAAATTTTCGGCCACCAAAACTATTTGGCCGAATAGTGTCAAAAAAATGCATATTCGGTTCGGTAGATTTTTAGAGCCGAAAACCGAATTGTCAAAGAACCGGGGTTACCTTTCGTAACCTACTCTTTTGTTGTTATGACGTGATCGAAATGTAATCATGTATTTTGCCATATCATAATATTAATCATATTCGGTATTCGGTTTTCGACCAACTGTTTCCTATGTTTGGTATTCGGTTTCGGCCAAGAATTTCCCATTCGGTGCATCCCTAATGATTTATACTTACTGTAGTTGCACGCTGGTGTTGTAAATCTGCTATTTACGGAGCACGACATCGGCCCGCAAGAAACTTCGTATAAACCAGGCTTTTTAGTGTGTCTTTAACCCACAGTTTGAACAGGCTCAGAGCATCCTCGATCCAGACATATTAACCCACCACCAACACTTTTCTGGGCTGCTTTGTGTGACTCTTTCTTTGTTCATGGAAAATAATAAGTCGAGTAAATAATCACAGAGTTAGAGGAAAGCAATCTGTCACAAGGATTGGTCAGATTTGAGTGTTACCAACTCACATGCATATTTCCATTCCCTCCAGCCTCTTGGGTAATTTGGTGGGGAAATCTGAACCTTATTTTGTGTGTGTGTGTGTGTGTGTGTGTGTGTGTGTGTGTGTGTGTGTGTGTGTGTGTGTGTGTGTGTGTGTGTGTGTGTGTGTGTGTGTGTGTGTGTGTGTGTGTGTGTGTGTGTGTGTGTGTGTGTGTGTGTGTGTGTGTGTGTGTGTGTGTGTGTGTGTGTGTGTGTGTGTGTGTGTGTGTGTGCGCGTGTGCGCAGCAGATATCAAGCTTTAGCCTGGTTTTGGTTTTAAAGGCAATTCTTCTCGCTGGCAGTTGTTTCCACTTTGATTGAATTTGAGAGATGAGGGCATGAGAAACACAAGTTGGGAATATTTACATTGTAGCTTCCATTTTGGCTGCTTTCGCTGTAGTTTGTTTTAATAAGAACTTGACAGAATGCAGTATACTGTTTCAGGAATTTCTGTGGGGCATGTCAGATCCAAGGAGCGTTAGCGGTCAGTCCTCTGACATGCCGTTCTCTCTGAAGTCCACAGCGTTTATGGGGGTCGGCTCTGATAGATGAAAGGATCGGTCAGGACAGTTGTGACACACACACACACACACACACACACACACACACACACACACACACACACACACACACACAGAGAGAGAGAGACGCATACGTATGTAAGGTCAATCAAATGGAGGGCAGAGGTGATAAATGGTTGATGGATATGTCACAATGAGGGGATGGAACTGTCAAAGCGCTTTCCGTGGTTATACGCCCAAATGCCTGTCACATCTAAAATTACTCCTCATTTTATTTACTCTTTTTTTCCTTCATTTTTTTTTATCAATCACCCTTTCTCCTCTCACTCAAAGGAGTCTGGGCGTCAGCAGGGCACTGCGTAAAGCCAGGGGCAGGCAGATATAGCCAGGCTCTTTCAGTAGCAAAGGCTTACGAGATTATATTCGTTCCGCCTTACCCCTGTAACATGGCCACAATGTATGTTCTTTGTATAGGGGTGGTCCCAAGGGAGGAGGCAGGCAGACGTTTTAATTTAATCAAGTGCAAACGGCAATACTGCTTCCCCTCCCAAAACTCACTCGTCTCACTTTGGTGATAAGATTACGAGCCGAGCCACGTTGGCCATCTTGTTGTGATTATGTGTGTTTACACGGGTGGGAGGTGTTTACTGTGGAAACTATGCCCCGCTTCGCTTCTGCTCTTCATTTAGCTACTGGAGAAAAAGAGATGCTGTGAGGCTCTAGCTCTTTGTGTTGGCAATTTCTGTTTTATCATCTCGGGAAGAGAGTTACGTATAATGATTCACTAACTAGCGCCACACTGCGTCTTCCAGTCTGAGTTCCATTCCCTTGAGCTGAATGGTTCCTATTTTAGTGAAGAAAATATCTATAATTGCTTTACACAGACCCAAGAATGCACTCTTGTGTGTGTTTGCTCTGGGGGATGGGAGTATGCACAGCATATACTGTACACTCAACAACAATAATTGAAATCCAGTTTCATTTATTCTTACTTCACATCTTCTTCTTTCCCTTTAAATAATGCGCATATTTTGTATAATGATGACATAATTGTTTCACTTTTACAGCATACGCAATATAGGGTACGTATTGGGTCAAAACAGCCATTTCCCTTCGATTTAAAAATGTGTCTTTTTATTCTACAAACGACATTCACAGCATATTTGTTTATATTGATTTATTTTTTCTGAAATCTACAGTATGCAAAATTTGTTATGCTACCAAAGCAAAAATGAGTCTGGAAATGTATGGGTTATACAGTATTTCAAAATAAGAAATATATGCTTTTACTTTTAGTTTATACTTTAGAAACGTTTAAGAGGAATTCGGAAATGCCATGACCTCATTACTATATTATTTTTCCTGATTTTGCACAACAAATGTAGCCTAAAGTAGGTACTGTAAATACTTGTTGAGCGAGGGCATTTATAATCAGTCTCTTAAATTGAAAATGGCTGTTCAAAATCTACTTATTTTCCCTAGTGGGCCCAGTTCATACTTTTAAGTACCTGTCCACCATTGGCTATTGTATAGTCCCCCATTAGTATTGTATGGTAGTGATAACATGGCCTCACTAATCTCCTTGATGTTTACATAGGCCTTTCAGGCCTCGGCACTCTGCTTTATTGGTGCAGCATTATGTGCAGTGTTTAGTCCATTGTGCATTCTGCAACATGCCACTAGTTATCTGCCATGGCAAATGGCCCTGTCTTTACCAATCTAGTCTGGCCTTTGTCTACATTTAGTTTTTCCATGGGATGAGCAGCCATTTAGCGAAAGGGTCAGGCTTGTAATTGACAGCCACCACTAAACAAATCTTCTTGGGCTCAGCGGTAGACCAGTCCCTCCCCCATCCCCTCCCGCTGCCCTAATCTAACTAATGCACCCATGTGTGTGCTGGAAAGTGAATTAAACATAGAAAACTCAATACCTGATCCATCCGGCAAGAGCTGCCTGCATGCACATTAGCAGTTTCTTTGCAGCCTCTGTAATTGTGTTACACGAGTTGGCTGTGGTAACGATCAGGCCCTACACACACTTACACACACTTATACACACTCGCCCCGCTGTCGTTAATCGCTCGCCTTCGTTGGCCCCTGAAGGCACGGAGCGGGCTCAGAACAGAGCCTCCGAGGATGAGCTGGGTGGTGGGTCCCCCTCCCAAGACCGACATGAAATGAAAAGCGTGTGTGTGTGTGTGTGTGTGTGTGTGTGTGTGTGTGTGTGTGTGTGTGTGTGTGTGTGTGTGTGTGTGTGTGTGTGTGTGTGTGTGTGTGTGTGTGTGTGTGTGTGTGTGTGTGTGTGTGTGTGTGTGTGTGTGTGTGTGTGTGTGTGTGTGTGTGTGTGTGTGTGCGTGTGTGCGTGCGTGCGTGCGTGCGTGCGTGCGTGCGTGCGTGCGTGCGTGCGTGCGTGCGTGCGCGCGCGCGCGCGCGTGCGTGCGTGCGTGCGTGCGCGCGCGCGCTATTTCTTCTAATCAGCGACTCTCCTGCAGCTCCTGCTGTGTGGCCTTGTTTTTTCCTCCTCCTCTGTGTGTCTTTCCGTCGTTCCCATCTGCCCGCTGCCTGCTATCTGTCTCCTGTCTGCGGTTCTGCTCCTTGCCAGAGACCTCAGCAGGATAACGTCTCCTCCCCTCGTCCTCGCTCATCTCTCCTGAGCTCCGCAGACATTGAGGTTAACGAAAGAATGCCTCGCTGCATTTAAGTCTTTTCTTCTTAATTACATTAAGCAGATAAATGCTGGAGGAGACGGGAGATCTTAATCTTCGGGTTGAAATTAACAGCTGAATGATGAAACCCAGAGAAAGGGATTAGATTTGGTATATGGACAAGGCTAAATGAGCAAAGATAAACAGTGTGCTTTATTTTGTTTCACTGTATACGTGACCCTTGCCCTTAGCCAATTAATTTGATCCGTCCACCAACCAGTATTCTCCAAACTGAAAATCATTAAAAAATGTAATTTGGAAAATTGCCATAGATGAAATTTGACAACATAATAATAAATTACATCTGTGCATTTCAAATCTCATTTTGAATCTGCATACTGGCACTTTATTAGATGGTCCTGGGACATGAGGGAGAGAGAGAGAGAGACAGACAGACAGACAGAGAGAGAGGGGCTTCCATCCCACAACCTGAATCAGCCCTTTGATATTGACTGACCTTGACGTCAGCAATGCCAATGATTGAATAGTTGTAATGGGAAAATGTACAGTGAATTTGCTGGATGCCATGTAGACATAATTTCTCCTAATGGAGGTCTTTTTGAATATAGCGAGAAGCTCGTTAAATTTCCTTATTGGCTGATTTACACTGATGGGCCCCATAGTCATTCCACATCTATCCATGTTTTTCCTGTAACCCATAAGTCTTTGTTTGTGTGGGCTGCAGAAGTTCCTCTTTCTCTTGCTGTGTTGCCAGTTTTGCAAGAGAAATAAGTGGCCAGGTCTATGAAAACAAGCACAAAATGAAAATAGCTGATCTACAAGCTCACAGCGACACATTGTGAGGTTGTACATCTGTTATTTAAAAATACACTGAGAATAAATCGAAATATTTTGAATATTTTTTTAAACATTTTAATAAAAAAAAGGCACAAAATATTTTCAGATGAATGTCTGTGGACAATTGCATATTAATCTGGGGTTCCTTGACGTGAAGAAATGTGGGAACCACTGGTTTAAACAACATTAAGAAGCAAGCCCAAATTAGCAACTACTGTACACTTTAGAATCAAGCCCAAAAAAACATCAACCAGCAACTACCAATCATTTATTTAAGTGACTTTGAAAAAACAAGTCAAAGGTTGCTTATGATAAGCAGACATGGCAACACTGCCCGAAGGAAGCAAAGCACACACACAAGGAGCCCCAGTACCTTGTCGGAGAAAAAGGTGGATAGGACACAGCACAGAATGATGTGCAGAGAGACAGAAGACTTATGAGAGAACATGCTACATTATACAATATACATGCTATATTGTGCAGGCCTGGCAGAGTCGTGGAAGAAGTACTCCGATATTTTAATAAAAGTGGCAATACCACAATGTAGAAAGAAATACTCTGTTACAAGTAAAAGGCCTGTGTTCAAAATGTTACTTGAGTATAAAAGTACAAAAGTGAGCTTGTAGATTGGCTATTTCCAAATAGCCTATTTCTAAAATAGGGCTAAAGTGGTTCATGTATGTTTTATAATATTAAAAAAATCACAGTCATGTGAAGTGAGGGGCGCTCTTATCATCATACATCATCCTATTCCGTGTTCAGCCAATCAGCTGAGCACATTCCGTGCTCATACAGACACTGACAGACGCAAAAGCTGTGCATAGGAGAGGCTAGCGCACCTCAAAAATATATCTACAATGTAACTAGTAACTACACCTTTCAAATACTTTTAGTGGAGAAAAAAGTACAATATTTGCCTCTGAGATGTGGAGTAGAAGTATAAAGTATTGACAATTGAGAAATACTCCAGTAATGTAAAATAATACCTCAAAATTATACTTAAGGATGATCCCCACAAACTGTCAGGGCGCCTGTTCAGGGGGGGAGGAGGTGGGGGGGATAGCGTGTACCTGTCACTGTCAGGTGGAAAGAAGATGGTGGCTTGATGGCCCGGGTATCGGAGGAGACCTGAGGCTTTCTTCACCCTCCCCATAACTGATTGTGGGGGTTAGCAGAGATGGAGTATACTCGTAGAGACTCGTAGGGGAATTGGGAATTGGCTTTACTAAATTGGGATTTGATGGGGTGAAAATGTTTTTTCTCTTTTCTTTTGTCTTGAAGGGGCATGTTTTGCGCAATAATAGTCTTTACATTATGTCTGCCCTATGATCTCTTGAGATTTATATGATTGAAATTACAATAAAAAGATTTTGAAAAGAAAATTATACTTAAGTACTGTACTTGAGCAAAGGTACTTAGTTACTTTACACCACTGCTTGTAAATGAAGTAAAGCAGATGCAATGCAATAATTTAACTCTTGAGAGCTCTTGAAACCAAATAGACCCGTACCGAATAAGGGTCCATTTGGTTACCAACTCTCCATCATTTAGCTGGGGACCACCTGGAACCTGCTGGTGGTCCCCGGACCACTGGTTGAAAACTACTGCTATAGTGGCTATCTGTAAGGTATGTTGTAAAATGTTTGTAATGCTGCTTTGTACTGAACCTAGATTTTGTACGATTTTGAAAAACAAATACAAATTTGAATTATTAAAAAAAAAGAAAACTATTGCTATAGGACATTACACAGAACACTGTGCAGACAGACAGACAGACAGGAGACTTATGAGAGAACATGCTATACAGGCCTGGCAGAATCCAGCTGATAGATGATGAATGATGAGCCCTAGTCCAGCGCATGGCTAACTATGTATAGACACTGTGCTGTCCAGGGGACCTCACTGACCTCCATACAACCACTAAGGTCATTATCTCCCCCACACGGACTCTGCTCACACCACCCAACTATACCCTACCTGCCAGATGACACGCCATGATCCATTGCCTGAGAAGAGAAATCGGTCTGTATGCATTTATGTGTGTGCATGTGCGCACGCGTGTGTGTGTGTGTGTTAAACTCCCTAGGGGAGGATTTGTCAGTGGGTAGGTCATCAGATACTGTGTGTGTGTGTGTGTGTGTGTGTGTGTGTGTGTGTGTGTGTGTGTGTGTGTGTGTGTGTGTGTGTGTGTGTGTGTGTGTGTGTGTGTGTGTGTGTGTGTGTGTGTGTGTGTGTGTGTGTGTGTGTGTGTGTGTGTGTGTGTGGTTGCGTGCAATGTACAATCCTGAGTGTTCATTTCATCTGAGAATGTACAGTAGTATGGGTCTATTTGTAGCCGATTGGTACTGGACGCCAGTGTCTCTATGGGAGGTGGAGAGGCTGTCTGGTAGCCAGAATGTTCCCCGAATGTGGAAGTGTCCTTGAGCAAGAAGACACTGAACCCCCGTAACTGCTCCTGAAGAGCACCATATAGTGCATCGCATGAAAACCTCTGCTGGCTGTATGAGAATGTGGTGTTTGTGTGTGTGTGTGTGTGTGTGTGTGTGTGTGTGTGTGTTTGGCATGAGGCAGATTCTACAAATGCCTTTTAAAATCTGTTCGCACACTTTCGGGATTTTTCAAACATCTTTGAATAGCCAACGCAAAAATCTAAAAACCACAGTTGCTTTTCCCGGTTATAATGGGCTAACAAAGCACATTTGAGAGTGGTTGCAAAGACTAGTAAAAGCAATCTATGTGAATGCAGTTCATTTCAGTTACACTCGAGTGAAATAAACACGCATCAGGATCCGTGGTGTCTGGCGGCTGGCCTGTGTTGTTGTCACGCTGATCTGAAAGGTCATGCTGTCATTGTACTTGTCTCTGCGCAGTGGAACTCCCCATGATCTCTGACTGCAGAGGACGGATCGCAGCCAGACAGATGGGCAGGGTTGATTTGATAACTCCGCAAGCTACGTATCATCTATAAGCTTGTTGCACATTGGCTATTTTGGCTATCTTTGACAAAATAGTGAAAGTGGTTTATTCTGTCTGTGGGTTTTTATAAATATTGAACGAACGAGAGAAAAAAAACAATAATAAATAATAACTACATTGCATCCATCGGAAGAACACTTATTTATATATATATATATATATATATATATATATATATATATATTCCCTGAAAAGTAACCGATTTGGATTTATGCGGTTTTCGCCCAACGTTTTTTTTCTTCTCGCAGTGACGATAGCCTATACGGTATACTGTAGGTTTCTCTGTCTCCTCTTCCTACCATGATCCATCCTTACTCATCCCCTCATCATCCTCCTGTGGTTGTTTTCCCTGTTGTGTCCCAGTGACATTAGCCGTAGTAATCCTATTGAAAAGCTCATCAGGCCCAGAGCCGGGTTCCACGGGGTTCAGCCGTTACCATGGGGATCACATGGATGCCTAATTAAGCTCGTTAAGGCTCGTTATTAAAGCTCGTTAAATCCCATCCTGACATGGCGGCGCAGCTCCCGGTGTCTGACTTTACTAATTCATACACTATTACACACACATACTATTCGTGCCCTGCGAGTTCCTACATATAGGCACGCACGCACGCACGCACGCACGCACGCAAGCACGCACGCACGCACACACACTCACACAAGCCTACTGTGCTTTAGTGGATGTAATTAAAGCTCACAGCAATGGTTAATTCATAACGCCGTCTTACAACGGTGTCACGTGGTGAAAATAGCGGATTTGCGAGCTCACACAGTGCTGCGTGACAACGCATTGTAGATCACCTATTCGGACCACCCGATGCCGTCGTACGAGGAAGTGTAAATCAGGCGTTAAGTCCTGTGTGTGTGTGTGTGGTCATCTCTGCTCCCTGGTTTGAAGGGAATGAAAAAGCGACGCATAATGACCTTCCATAACAATATCACTTACATATTTACATATCCAAACATCACTATTAGTTGAGTTGTGTGAGGAAACCCACAGGATTTGGTCCCACTCACAATTGACTGGAAAGTCCCATTAAAATTATTCATGAGTGATATGTTTGAGGTATGAGAACATGGTGTAAGGCTATATGCAGGACATTCTCACACACACACACGACACACACACACACAGACACACTCACCCACCCACACACAGTGCACACAGTACACATCATTGCAGCAGTCGGGTGGATAACTTGTATGTCCAAATGCATTGAACCCTGTTCCAACGCATCCACTGTAGTTATTATTTAATCACTAATTCTTGTTAATACTTTTCAAACTTGTAGATCTGCTACTTTTGCGTGACACTCTTGTATGAATTGAATACTTGTGACCACAGTGGAAACAAGCCCCTAGATCTTTTTGTGTTAGCCTTTTCTAAATGGGTTATATTTCAGTTTTCACCTGGTGCCAATTGCCCTAAGCTGTAATCCTGGGCACTACTCTCACTCTGTCAACCTGGGGAGAGCCCCAAACTGTGCTCATGCTTCCTTCTATGCATGAGGAGTGAGCAGGCCTACATAAAAAGTTGATATAGCCTATGGAGATACAAGGTTTCTGTCCGACGTTCACGCGCACGCACGTGCGTCACACACATTATGCACACAGCGGTCCATGCTGCTCCATGACCCCTGACCCGTCTGAGAGTTTACACCTCTATTCCAAATATTGTTCTTTGGCTGTGAGGAAGAACAGTAAACCATGGTGAATTTTGGGGTCTTCAGGGGGCTGTGTGTGTGTGTGTGTGTGTGTGTGTGTGTGTGTGTGTGTGTGTGTGTGTGTGTGTGTGTGTGTGTGTGTGTGTGTGTGTGTGTGTGTGTGTGTGTGTGTGTGTGTGTGTGTGTGTGTGTGTGTGTGATGCAGTGTTACAATAGACTAAACCTTTGTGCTTTTAATAATTCATTTTTGACACATTGAGGAGGTCAGCACTAGTTGACCTCAGGGGACTGTTGGAACTTGGAACATATTTGGACAGGCAATCAGAAAGGTAGGAAGGTGCTAGACAATTTCTACTCCACTACATCTCCGAACATTGCACTTTTTACTCTACTGCCATAATTTGAAAACATTACAAGTTACTTTGTAGTTTTTCATTATTACAATCATATATTAATCAGTTGAGCCCCATATTTACCCTAAAATAGCTACTGTATATAAGCTCACAGTGACAAAGTATTTCTACATTGTGGTATTGCTTCCTCGGCCTACTGGCAGCATGCACACAATGTGGTACTGATCTGTCCAACAGTTTGTGAGATTAGTCCGGGACAGACAGACAGACAGACAGACAGACAGACAGACAGAGACAGAACCCCTTCCTAAACGGCTTGTCTCCTACAGTGCCATGCCGTAAAAATGGCCCCTGAGAGACAGGAGAGAAGAGAGAGAGAGAGACTTCCATCACATAAGCTGAATCAGCCCTTTGATGCTGACTGGCCTTGACATCAACAATGTCGCCTTTCACAGCTCTTAACTCAGAGGGGGCTTTACCAAAACACACACATAAACTATTTATCTCTCTCTCTCTCTCTCTCTCTTTCTGTCTGTCTCGTCACTCACTTGGCTTCATCATTTATTTTTCTAGGCTTCCTGCCCATTCACAAAGAAGTTACACTTCGGACGGAAAGGGAAAAAAAAGAGTGTGAAAAGAAGGGGGAGGAAGTTGTTGTATAGAGCGAGCGGAGCCTGATTCATACAGTCACACGACGGTGGCACGCCTCTAAAACAGGCACCCTACTGTACATGTGAGCTGTAGGTCTGCTAGCTCTGCTATTTTCGTTGCGCGACACCATCATCCGACGGAGCATAAATTAGACTAGAGAGAGAGAGAGAATAATATTGGTCAGAGAGACAAACGGACAAAAAGAGCTCTGTTCTCTCCGTAACCATTTCACATTTTCCCTCTGGAACAAGTGAAGTTGAAAAAGATGAAACGAAAGCAGAAATTACATCGTTATTGCTGCATGGAGAAAATTATGGCATGCTGAAGCGAGCAGAGTTGGAGTGGAAGCGGTCAGCAGTGCCATCGGGACACTGGTTCTCTCTAACCACACCTCAGCGTTTTTCTTTTGTTGTTGTGTGTTTCCATTCGTCCCCCATAAAATAGTTCCTCCCACGCTCTGCTTCCCTTCCTTTCTACATGAAAGAGGCTTCAACCTCTACACAGTCCTTCAAATGTGGCCAGAGTGTCACAATGGCTGTGGTTAGACAGTCAGTCTATAAATGAAGCCCCTTCCTGGAAGCCTGGCCAGTAAGATTGAATGTTTAAATGCTCCGCACTGTTTTGAAAAGGGAGGGTCGGTATAGGCCAGTACAGCACAGCCCTGCCGGGGGGACATCCATCTTTGACATCACTAGATGGTTTGGTGACATACTATACAAAACATGTCCAGCTGTGTATGAAAAGAAGTACATGAAGTCACTCTTTCCACTTGATTTTTCTCCTCACTCCGTGCCTTTCGACAGCCTATAAACATGGAAGGTTATAGCAAACATGTGTTTCTTACATACACTATGTGTCAAAAGAATCGACTCCTTATTATGTTGACAAATGACCTGTGTGTGGATGTGTCTGCTCAGGACTTTTGCCGCATTAACTCCAGCTATACGGGGACTATTTGAAACTCACTTTGAATCGGTTCTCTTACTTGATTCTGGACCGGCCATTATGGACCTGCTAGCTTGAATTAGCATTAGCTGTAGCTCACCGCTGACCTGGTCACATTTCTGCTGGTGTGTGCAGAGAAACGCTCATGAACATTGACAGAGCTGGACAATTGAATAATCACGAGCCAGTAGACTTGACCGTGTAGATACAGTACCGTCTCTAGCCAGATTTGGTTACAACCAAATTCCTGGAACACAGAGACACGTGTGAATGAATACATTTCCACACAAACCTTTCTTCAAAGCATGCGGGACGACAGCACACGGGACGGCATTAGCCGTGTCCTTTGACCCTTGTTTTACTTAAAACACACCTCACACAGAGCATGCTCTGTCCTGCAGATGAAAAGCACTCGGTGTGATGAGGAAAGCTAAATACGTCCTGTCGTGTTCCCTCTGGAGCCGTGTGTTTAGGTGATGGGTCAAGGTAAGGATGTGGGCAGCAGCAGCGGTGTATGGCTGCCTGGGTGCTGTGATGCCTGGGTTGGCCACGTGGACACTGGGCCATTAAGGATGTGGGCAGCAGCAGCGGTGTATGGCTGCCTGGGTGCCGTGATGCCTGGGTTGGCCACGTGGACACTGGGCCATTAAGGCCCTCGTTTGTTTTTTTCCTCAATGAGTGGCTTGTGTGGTCAAGTCCCAGTCAAATGCCAACCCTGGTGGAGACATAAACACACAGCTCTGTGTACGTCACAGTGCGTGTGCTATGCTGTGCGCGTGTGTGCATGCATGCCTGCATGTGCATGCCTGGAGCCAGGTACCGTTGTTAGTGAAGTAGAGTGGAGATGATAGGCTCTTCTCTTCTTGTTGAGCTCCATTACTTCTCCTTGACTAGACATGGCCTCCTTCTCCTTCACCCTCTGGCACTGCAGGCTTCTTCAACCATGCTGTGTGACTGTACCTGCCTGTCACCACATCCATCTTCCGCTTTATGTCTGTCTCTCCCTCTCTCTCATGCACACAAATGCTGGAAGCACACAAACCTTTTTGTGTATTGACACAGTTTTGTGCCACTGTGATAAATCTTGATTTCCATACCATGGCCTGTGAGATTTCTGAAATGTCCTATCTCCTCCACTGACAACCTTTGACTCTCTGCAAATACACGATGTATTCAAACCAATGGCACTGTATTATATCTGGAGAGGGCACGGTGGGCACCGAAAATTCCCACCCACTCAAGTCATTTCAATGAAACTTGCAAACCCTGCAGATTGCTTCCCTCATTCCGGGATCGTGCCCAATGGGTGTGATGACATCATCATGAAGTATTTCCACGCGCAAGCGTGCCGCGTGCTCGACTCCCGAGCCCGACGGCCCTTGCCGCGCGTCATCTCTCTCCCCCCGTTCCTGTCTATCTACTGTCCACTGTCAATAAAGGCATAAAAAGACCCAAAAACAAATCTAAAAAAAACAAAAAACGAGATGAAATCACCTGTCAGTTACCCAGCGTAAAGTGGCAAAATTGGGCATAATTACATTTCTGTTGGCTATTGACGATAAAGTGAATGTTGTTGGCTCAGCCTGTGTCAGAGGTCTGGTCAGCTCCAGTCAGTGATCCTTTGAGCTCTGTCCAGCTGCCTGCCTGCCTGGTTCCATCCATGCTGCCACGGTCCCAGTGTGGCCAGAGGCTCATATCCCAGTCTCTCTGACTGGGTGGGTTTGCTTTGATAGTCAGTCCTGTTTACTGCTCCATGTCCTGGGGGCTAACTGGGCTCACATCACCTCCAAATGAACTGAGGAGTGAGGGAAATATTCAACGCAGCTGTGCTTACTCGGAGGGTCGCGGCCAGGGGAGACAAGCTGATCCGCTGTCAGGTACAGGGCAAAGGCTCGCCTCTGAAGCCGCCTTCAGGGAGGCAGCTTTGCATCTATAAAAATGTTTTCCCGGGTATGAAAAGAAAGATATCCTCAATGGAAAGTGATGGGAAGGTTGTGAGAGGAGTCATGCTGTGTGTGTGTGTGCACGCACGCACGCACGCACGCACGCACGCACGCACGCACGCACGCACGCACGCACACAGACAGTACATTATATTCAGGTAGTGAAACTGAGGAACGAGGGAGTGGTATAGACCAGTGATTCTCAAACTTTTGAATTTCAAGGTCTCCAAGTTTTCAGATTTCTTTTATCTCTTGGACCCCAATCATCCTGCCACCCTAATAGACAGCGCAACACCCCATCCTTTGTCCGCCTTCTCCTACCAAACCACACCGTTTGCACACATCTCACCATGCACAACACCAACAGCATGCCTTCTCCTACCAAACCACACCGTCTGCACACATCTCACCATGCACAACACCAACACCTTCTCCTACCAAACCACACCGTTTGCACACATCTCACCATGCACAACACCAACAGCATGCCTGTCCAGACATCAACCACTACTTTGCATCCATGCAACTGTCATATTTACACTACAGTACCCATTTTTATGAAATAACACATTCTTGCGCAAGACCACCAGCCTACGTCAAAATCGTCACCACTTTGCCGAGTTACGCCAACTCCGTTCACTTCATGGGGCCAGTCCAATGGCGCATTGTAGTATACCGCCTTCACAGTGACACACGCGTTATTTCCGACCCCTCAATGTCGCTCCGCACCGCTGCGGAGGAGAAAAACGGTGATTTGAATGAAAACACCGGCGTGCAATTATACTTTATATCACGACCACGGATCCCGACAACAGTGTTGACCTCAACGAGGTGAAAGCAAACTAGCAACTCAAATTAATATAAGAAAGATTAAAGCAACCATGACAAGTTGACAACTCTCCTGTGTATCGCATTCCCCACACGTGGATAAAGAAGAGAGCAAAGAAGGAGCTGTTTATAAGTAATAATATATATATTATAATATTACATTCAGCCAAGACCGGTACATGCATGATGTATCTGCTTCTGCTAAAACTGATGATTGTGTGTAAAAAAACAAATGCACGCACGCCGAGGAGACAAGAAGAGACTCTTTTTGTCTCTCTCTCACCCTCTACTGCAGCGCGCAGTCTCTCTCTCTCTGTCTGTCTGTGTCTCTCTCTCTTTCTCTCTCTCGCGCTTTAATCATAAAATGGTTATATTCTTATATTTATGTCTGCCTGGCTCAGCTGCGTCGGGTCTCTCGGAATGTCGGAAATAATCGCATTTCGGTCGGACTCGGCGCCGCAATTTGAAAGAAATCTCGGAACGGGTCGGAATCGGACGAAATTGTCACGGATCCATTCGGGTTCGGTTTAACTATTTGCAAATATTTTCGGAACGGGTCGGAATCGATTCACAGATTAAATTCGGATTTCGGAACCATTTTTTTGGACCTGTGAAGAGCTCGAACACACACACCCGATGCCAAGTTCTTCCGCGCATTATTTATTTCCCAGTCCCACCACGGATTCAAAGTAACGTGTGTGTGTGTGTGTGTGTGTGTGTGTGTGTGTGTGTGTGTGTGTGTGTGTGTGTGTGTGTGTGTGTGTGTGTGTGTGTGTGTGTGTGTGTGTGTGTGTGTGTGTGTGTGTGTGTGTGTGTGTGTGTGTGTGTGTGTGTGTGTGTGTGTGGCGGCGAAATTCTAGTCAATATAATTAAATTCTGAGAGGGTACCCTAAACCCAAACCACACCAATGGGTCGAGACGCAACTAAATGGTTTTAGCGTTTGTCCCAGTGGTGTGATATGTCCTGTTGCACGTCGGCGCATGGTGGCTCATGTTGACACAAGTCGACCCTACATGCATCTACTACATACATCTACTCTAGTTGCATGGTGACCCATTGGTGTGGTTTGGGCTTTACGGGTTGATCTGCTTCCATTTGCACTCTCTGAGTTATAGTCTTGTTAGGGTCCCATTTTGCTGGGAAGGGGAAACGCTGGCCCCCCCCTCAAGGACCCCTGGAGGTCCCCGAACCTCGCGTTGAGAACCCAGTGATTCTGCTAATAGCAGCAAATCAAAGGTATTTTGAAGACTCTGTTTCCACTTGCTGTTTCCACAGAAGCTTGGATTTAGAAAAATGCGGTTGGTTGAATATCATTTACTGTATTTCTCTCCTTCTTCTTTGCCTCTGCCATATGTCGAGCGGCACTGATGCACAGCCCCAGTTGAATAACACTCGCTCATCCGCCTTGACTTTGAGATTAACGCTTGGATGAGGAGACGTTCAGTGTCTGTCTCCACCATCAGGGTTTCTCCAAGCCCTCTTGGTTGGCTGTCCGCACAGTTAAGTCCTCCATGGTCATTTAACTCTGAGCAGTGCTGGAAGAAGTATTTGTTTTACTTAAGTAAAAGTAGCAATACCACAATAGGTTACAAGTAAAAAACAAAATCAAGCTAAGCTTTTACTTGAGTAAAAGTATTGGCATCTTAACTTTTCTTACACAAAAGTTTGCATCTTCTGATGCAGCTTGTAAAGAGCCTTATGTATAAAATAGTGCTTAATTGGTTAATGTATTGTATGTTTTGTACAGTAATAATAATCTAAATCTAAAGTAAACAGTTCCTAAAGTATTCATATCATTGTATTGGAGTGGAATAAAATAAAACATTTTGAAAAATGCAGTGCCGGATTAATAGGAGTTGAGGCCCCTTGGCTGTTATTTTTGAGGCCCCCAAGGCCCTTGCGGTACGTTTTGGCGCCACAAAATGTTTTGGTGGGAGCTAGCCCCCTAAACTCCTGAAATGCACAGCAGATAGAGATAGGTATACTCAATAACTTGTTTCATGTCATCGTTGTGCGATGTCAACAATTTGTGGAAAAATGCATAGAAGAGTATGTTTTGCCACAGCCACACTATATTACTGTTCTCCTCACTCACATCAGAACAACGGGATTTAGGCTGGAAATCGGCTTAACTTTTATGTAAAGCTGTTTGAAGTGCATTTTAATGCATGAAATGTGCTGCGTATATAACGTTGAATTGATTGATTGATGGCAATGACCCATCACTTACTGTGTTTTTCGCTTGGCATTAATTCTGTAAATTGCCAGCTGTGAAACAGATGTCACTTGCTTGTGTTTATACTGTATGTATGACTACGCCTAACCTGTGCTAATTATCAGCCTGTTGCTAATCCCATGAACGTGGTCCTGCAGATTAATGCAGAATTGTGCATGATGGATGGACGATACTTGTTTGTTCAATTAATGATTAATATGTGATTCCGGACCTGTTCTCTCTCTACTCTAAGTGTCAGCATGGCGTCAGCTGTCTCACTTCATCTCTCTCATTCTGTTTTGCACGGCTCTCACTTCGTGATTGGGAATACATATACAGTATATATATCGGTCTTCATTTCACTGAGCCACACATGCAGCTCTTAACCCATTTTGACCTGAGATCAGATTCTAAAAATGTCTTCTACATCCTGACAGTTTTCTAAAAAAGCTATGTCTCTATGTCTGTCGTTCTTCGATTTTTCAAAAATAGCAGACCTACAAGCTCGTAGCGCGCCACTCGGTGGCGCGCTACGAGCTTGTAGATCTGCTATTTTTCAATAGCTAAAGCATAACATAATGCTAACACCAAAAGGGGTTCCCGCCCAAAATTGGTTAATCCAGTACATAGGCAACCCTTTGGTGTGCCGGTCTTGCACGAATATCTGTTCAAACGCGTTCCTTTTTGGTGTTTTGCAAACATGAACAAGCATCGTTGCAAAATGCAAACACAGTCATGCTAACTGTACCACAAAATCTGCAGTGGGTCATTCACGCATTCTCAAGAGTTAAAATAATGCTGCGTATTGTTTTTCTTTTGCTGTATGTAAGACGAGCAGAGTTCAGGATAAACTCACAAGTGAGCAGCGGGTGCAAACATGTATCCATATTGCCCACTGTGTCGCTGGCGCCTGGGCTGACCCCCTGTTTGTGTGTATATCCTGCGCCCCTCTGTTCCACTGGCCCCCTCACTATATACCTCCTCCCTTTTTTTCCCACTTGTTCTTCTCCCTCCAATCTCGTCCCAGTGTGAGCTCTGGCACGCCGGCCCAGCCCGGCCCTGCCCTCCTCTCCTCCCTCTTGCTCTCTCCGCTCTCGCCGTTCCGCGCTTCCTGCTCCGGGCTCGGGCCGGCCTGGCTGCCCGGCGGGGGCAGCCTGCTCACCTCCGGGGGCAGCTGGCCCGCCTGATGGCCCCATTCATCATCAAGACCTGAGGCAGAGCAGTGAGGGAGGGTTGTGTGTGCGTGTGTGTGGGTGGGGGGAATCCTGGGCCTTGTTGTTGACTTTATTGGGATAGTTATTAAATAGGTCCTGATGACAGGGGAGGCAGAGGAATGCTTTCAACTCCCTCTGCAGGGGACGTTCTATACAAACCCTGGGACTGGATGGATGTTCGGAGGGGTGGAAGGAGCTGGATGGATGGGTGGATGGATGGATGGATGGATGGATGGAGGGGAGAGCGAGAGAAAGAGCACGTTTTGTTAGTAAGCATCACAGTAGGGATGTGTTGGTTAGGGAGACAGAAAGATAAATGTTGCCACGCAGACACACTCAGAAAAGGAAGTGGAACTGCAAGACAATAAAACGACAAAGAAACCATTTACATCCCAAAATCATGTTTAACCACTTAAGCCCTGCCTATGTCATAGAACTTTGTCCTATGAAGGTGTTGTGCAGTCAGTGAGCTTGTATATTTTAGTTTAAAAATGTGTTCACATTTTGTAATATTTGTTTTAATATTTTTGAAAATGTGTTGACATTTTTGCCTATAATGACATGCTCTAAATTGGGACACCAGTTGGTAAGTGCTTAATTTAACCCAGAAAGCGTCAATGTTTACACTCAAAGGGTCCAATTTGGACAATGGAACACTCTTTACTGTGCAGCCAGATAGATTTTGCGGATGGAGGACGGAGGGAGAACTCCCAGTTAGTTGTCTCTTGAACAGATGAGTTGCCCTGCAGGGCAAGGGGGCCAAGGATGTTGGGGCTGGTGGCTGAATGGCTGATGACTGAATGACAGAACTCCTGCTGGGATTGTCCATTAACGCACGCACACACACACACACACACACACACACACACACACACACACACACACACACACACACACACACACACTCCATTGAGTGGCCCAGCAGGAGAGAGGACACAGACATTGGGCCAGAGGCCAGGCGAGGGATACAGAGGGCACTGGAGGTCTCTCTCCACAGTGTTGGATTCAGTCAGCAGCCAACTGTTGGCATGGGAAAATGTAGCCCCCCTCCCACCCCCCAAGCTGCATTCAAGTCCAACAGTAGCATAACGTGTGTGTGTGTGTGTGTGTGTGTGTGTGTGTGTGTGTGTGTGTGTGTGTGTGTGTGTGTGTGTGTGTGTGTGTGTGTGTGTGTGTGTGTGTGTGTGTGTGTGTGTGTGTGTGTGTGTGTGTGTGTGTGTGTGTGTGTGTGTGTGTGTGTGTGTGTGTGTGTGTGTGTGTGCGCGCCTGTGTGTGGGTGCACGACTGCACGCATTCACTTGACCCCAAACCTATACTCCACAGCTGTTGAACAAGGGGGGAGTAAAGTGGTAGCACCAGAAAGAGAGAGACAGAGAGAGAGACGTAAAATGGAGGAGAGAGATGAGAGGAGTTGAGAGAGCAGACCCCGGGGGGAACGTGAATGACTCACTGACATCCTCTTGGCCAGCCTCAGCAGTCTGGTCCTTCTGAACAATGGATGGGAGAGTTTTATTTCACTCCATTTACTGGCCTGTTTATCACTGAGGTCTTTGTGCCCGTCTTCTACTGGTATAGACGATACAGTGTGCAACAGTACCTGAGCTTCCTGCTAGAACAGGGGTTCTCAACGTTTTTGGCCGGGGACCCCCGGAAATGCTTTGGCAATGTCTCGGGACCCCCACCCCGCCCCCTCCCGACCCCCAATATAAATTGACTGCTACAATAACCTTAAACCATTTTGGGCGGGAACCCCTTTTGGTGTTTTAAGCATTGTTATAATTTAGCTATTGAAAAATAGCAGATCTACAAGCTCATAGCGCGCCACCGAGTGGCGCGCTACGAGCTTGTAGGTCTGCTATTTTTGAAAATCGTGAAAATTTTCTTTTCTTTTTCTTTTTTTTTCAAATAATTTGGGGACCCCCTAAAATAATTTGGCGACCCCCCGAGGGGTCGCGACCCACGGGTTGAGAACCCCTGTGCTAGAATACTGAGACACTGTGTTTTGACTGGGAAAATGGTGGCTAATGTTTCACTATTGGCAATTATATTTTGTTTGAAATGTTTCACTTTTGGTGATTATGCTTTATTGAACCATGTCACTATTAGAGATGATGTTTTATTTCAATTGTTTAATTATTACTATTAGCGATTAATGTTGAATTGTTTGAATTGTATCGCTGCCGTGCTGATTATGTTTTGTTTAAAATGATTCAGTATCGCCGATTATATGTTTTGTTTACTCTTGGTAATGATGTTTTGTTTAACATATTTCAGTTTTGTTTACTGTGGAGAAGATGAGATAGTGTCTCACGTACGTCGCTGACTGTGAGTGTAGTGTTTGTGCTTGTGAGAGTGAGGGGGAAAAAATACGAAAGAGCCAAGTTTACACTTGAGAATTATCCATGTAGTCACTCATTACAAATAAACAAACACACCTGCCAGCATGAAAGAGTTACACTTGGAAATATGAACATATGGCGAAGCACACCCCTCCCTTAAAAACACAACCTCCCACCCATCTCTCCTGCCAACTCAGACACACACAGATTTGTGTGTGCATCTCTTGCCTGTGAACTTTAATCCGTCTCCTCAGACTTGTAATAATCCTGTCAATTACCCTGGAAAAGGAGCTATGAATGACAGGCTTGTCTCCCTTTTCATTTTCTCTCTGGTTCAGTGCAGATGAGTGAGAACAGACCGACATTGATGTACATTAGGAAGTAAGCAGGTGTTTTGACAGTTGCCACTGGAAGTGTTATCCCAAGAAAGTATTTTTAGGCTGTGGCGCTGAATCCATACAGTCACTAAAAACACCAACAGTTTGAGGATAGCACTAAGCACACACCTTACGTTTAAAAATAGGATAGGATACGTTTAAAGATAGGATAGCACACACCTTACGTTTAAAAATAGGCAGGGACGACCTTAGTTACTGTACATCAGCGTTTGGCCAATGGCATAGTCTCGTGAGTATTTAATTTAGACTTACTAATTACATTAAGGGCACTGACTGCCTTGTTTTTCATTCATTTAAAAGGTCACAGAACACAAGTAGTCAAGCAAATTTGTTTGTTTGTAGTCCTTTTTTTGTTTACGGTATATTTCATTAATTCATTATTGATATATCTGCACAATCCATAACAACTGATTTCTCGGCAGCCTTGTTAGAAGAGTATTCTATACGGTATCTATGGCCCCCAAATCTTTGTGTCCGTCCTTGTGTGCATCTGTCTGTCCGTCTGTTTTACACTCCTACTTGCGCAAGATCTATGTCATCCATATGACGTCAGACATTCACAGGGATGACCAATGTCATCCATATGACATCAGACACTCACATGGATGACCAATGTCATCCATATGACATCAGACACTCACATGGATGACCAATGTCATCCATATGACATCAGACACTCACAGGGATGACCAATGTCATCCATATGACATCAGACACTCACAGGGATGACCAATGTCATCCATATGACATCAGACACTCACAGGGATGACCAATGTCATCCATATGACATCAGACACTCACAGGGATGACCAATGTCATCCATATGACATCAGACACTCACAGGGATGCCGCGCCGTTATTAGACCTCATCTAGTTTTTTTCAGACATGATGTCAAAGCAACTCCTAGATCAATAAGGTGAGATACCTTTTAAGATATCTTTCGTCCTTCCCAGAATAGCAACTACATTTTGTTTTCCAGATGTCACACCCCTCAGGGAAAATGTTAAGTGCTTTTCTTGTGCTGCTGATGAATGCAGACAGACAAAGTATTTATTAAACCTTAGTTGCCTTAGATACCGAATCTGCTGACCATGTGACATACTCACAGCAGCATGGACAAATTAAATTTAAATTCACCACCGCCCCCTTATCAAAGCCCCAAACAGATTGGAAATTCAAACAGCTTTATGCTAAAAACCAAAGTCTTTCCTTTTGCTGTCATTTTTATGTGGAATAATTTGGCAGAAGATTGGCAGAAGAAAAATAAATAAAAAGCTGGCTTCTTGTAATATGCAGATATTTCGAAAATACATGACATTTTTAATGAACATGCCATGTATACTGTGAGAAAGTTTGGAATGCCTGGAGTAGCTTTTACTAATGAATATAATTGTGTAGTTTTATTTCATAGCCGCAATGAGGTTTTGTCTATACTTATCATACCAACTTTGACATACGCCCTCCCCAGAAGGTCCCCACTATTATATGGATAGCCAATCATAGCCCAGCAGGGGTGGCTGGCGGTTAGCTTTGCCTCTTAATGTGCACCAAGGCTTCTGGTAATTGGCTTTCTAACACCTTAGAGATGGAACACCCCCCGTGACCCGATCCAACAACACAGAGAGTAGCCGGAGCTTACACTTCAGCGAGCATTCAATCACTACCAGACGTGCGTGTGTGTGTGTGTGTGCGTGCGTGTGCGAGTGTGTTGGAGAGAAAGAAAAGATGATGATGCGTCCGTCAGCTGCGTGGTGTGTGCATCTGTCATGTTGGTGTGTATCTCCGACTGCTCACTCCACTGAGCGCTCAATCACTGGGAATGGATGTGCGCATTTTTGTGTCTGTCTTTGAGTAAGAAAAATGAGTGTGTTCGTGCGTGTGTTGTAGGGTTATCCATGCGTGAGGCCATGGCAAGTCGGGGCAGTGACTGCATTAACACCAGTGGTTTACGTATGTGTATCTCTCCATGCGCGGGCGCACACACACGTGCGTGTGCGTGCATGCGCGCGTGCATGCATGCCCTTGTGCACTGCACTCATCTCAACTCAGTGCGGGTCTTTCCTCTTGTACTCAGAGTGCAGCCTTCGTGAGCTGGAGCCTTTAATTTTTCAGATGCTTGCCATGCCCGTTATCTTAACCTCCCAATGACCTCACGCTGACATCAGTCTCCATGGGCCGCCGAGCTCCGCCTCTCGCTTTCTCCTTCTCCGTAAACACCCACAGCATGACTTTGTCATCTGTACAATTATACCAATGAGCGCTTAATTGCAGTGGTGGAAAGTACTAACCAAGTACATTTACTTAAGTACTGTACTAAAGTACAATTTTGAGGTATTTGTACTTTACTTCAGTATTTCCAATTTCCAATACTTTTACTTCTACTACTCCACTAAATCTCAGATCCGAATATTGTACTTTTACTCCACTACATTTATTTGGAAACTTTAGTTACTAGTTACTTTGTAGATTTTGATTATTATTACAAAACATACATTAACCACTTCAGCCCTACAATATGTACATTTCGGCCATTTGAAAATTGCCGATCTACAAGCTCACAATCAAATCAAAATATTTTTATACATGATTTGAAAACTTGAAACGGGAAATGAGTACTTTCTACTTTTGATACTTTAAAAAAAAAGTATGCCAATACTTTTGTACATTTAATCAAGTAGATTTTGAATTCTGGAGTTCTATTTTGCAGCATTGATACTTTTACTTAAGAGTACATGAGTACTTTTTCCACCAATGATTCTCGAGCTTTTTAATTCCAAGGAGGACCGCCAGTTTGATATGCATTTGGCCACGGAGCACCACTAGATACATTTATTTTAATCCCTGGGACCCCGGTCTACTCTGTATAATACTAGTTCATTTTAATGTGAGAGTGACAGGCCCTAGAGACACTTTGGTTCCTAATTATTAATTTAATTTAGCCGGGGACCCTTGGAAACTCATCAAGAGCCCCCCTGGGAGTCCGCAGACCCCACATTGAAAACCAGAGGTCTAGGAGGGGACACAGTTAGTCAATTGAGTACCACAGACGAATAACAGTCTAAGTCCACACTATTGATCCATAATATATAAATGATAGATAAGGGTTCAGGACAACGAGGCCTTTTCGTGGAGGGGTCAGTCTGAAATTTGGACTTAGACTGTTTTTCGTCTGTGGTACTCAATTGTTCTCGGTTTGGTTAACATTTTTCACGTTGACTCAATATCCCCATCCGCCATTAGCAGTCATTAGATTTAGAGTATTACATTTCTTCTTCTATTTGGTTAGGGTGATAACCTTTTATGGTATACTTGCAGTGACATGTTCCAGAAGGAACGCAATGCACGCGCTGTGCGGGACTGTGGAAGCATTGTGTGTGCGGACGGAGGGAGGGCACACGGAATTCTGCGTGTGGCGAGTCCCTTTGCCGGGATGTATGGAAGGGATGGATGAATAATGACACGGGGAATGTAGCGGACCGGCTGGATAATAATTGGGTAAAGCCGACTGATGAGTTTGACGTTTCTCTTTATTCAGAACCCAACGTAGAAACTGGAAAAAGGACATAACATATAGGCTATATCAATATAACATTCCATAATCAAAGGCATAATACATTTTCCATAACATCCATGAGCAAATACATCACAACTATACAATATTCAATCCATCATATCAACATGCAATATAGAAATAAATAACCCTCAGACAATACATACAACAATAAGACTAATTACCAGTATCCCTCATACAAGATTGATCAACAATAAAAGTATCACCTTTTTCCCCTTTCCAGCTCGGTGCTAAAGTGGCTTGTGCAAAACTGTTCTGTTCCAGGGCTCGTTTGGGCCATCCGTCCTTCCTTTGCGGTCTGACCGTCCGTCCGTCCTTCCCTTCCTCAAATAAACTTCTCCATGTTTGCCATTCCTCTCTTGTGGCAAATCTGGCAATATCTGTTCCTCTACCAGCGAGGTGGGCAAGTGACAGTTTTATGAGCTTCAGTGTGCAACCACATCCTGGGCGTTGTCCTCAGTCACAGGTGAACTTGATCATCTTAATTGTAACTGATTTGTCACTGGGCAGGAAATCATTCAAAATAAAAGCCACAAAGAAAACACATATTGACCCTGGAAACATCCCTGTGGGTCCGTTACACTCCCACCAAAATCATAGTGATTTAAAAACTTGGCATAATCACAAAGATTTTTGTCAATTTACGTGACCCCATACTCATTTAAAATTCTAAATACAATATGTAGGAAGGGGCTGTGCAGTCTGTCTCCCACCTTTCCTCCCACCTTAAATACTCCATCTCCAATGAGAACATGCTCAGCACTGACTTCCGATGAGCATTGACTGATGAGCATAGTGTCTTGGGCTTTGAACCTTCCAGCCTTGGCTGGTTTCCTTTTGGTTTGTTTGGGCAGGGATGCCCGTTCTTCGTCTGGTTGTCTTCCTTGTTGCAGTGGTGCTCCTCTAGCTGCTCGTGTCGCTAATAAAGCAGTCAGGGTGTCTTCCTTGGCAGCCACTGCTTTGGGGGCCCGGCCCTCAGCTTGAACTTGATTCTGAGGGATGGCATAAGGCTCGGCCCCTCCGACCTGCAGAACACCAGCTCCAACTGAATCCCCTGGCCTCTTGGGATCTGAGGCTACGGCCGTTGCACCCTGCTGGGCTGAGTCTTTGGGCTTCACTGCTGCCTCTCCCTCATTCACCTCCAGCTGTTCCTCGATGCCCTTTTCCTCTTTGTGATCCGGAGCACCCGACCTAGCTGTTGTGTCTGGCAGTGGTGGATCTCCTTTCGTTGCTCCTCTGACAGCCAGGAGCTTCCTCTGCTGCTCCCGCTCCTGTGCGGCAGCCTGGAGCTTCCTCTGCTGCTCCCGCTCCTGTGCGGCAGCCTGGAGCTTCCTCTGCTGCTCCCGCTCCTGTGCGGCATCCTGGAGCTTCCTCTGCTGCTCCCGCTCCTGTGCGGCAGCCTGGAGCTTCCTCTGCTGCTCCCGCTCCTGTGCGGCAGCCTGGAGCTTCCTCTGCTGCTCCCGCTCCTGTGCGGCATCCTGGAGCTTTCTCTGCTGCTCCCGCTCCTGTGCGGCAGCCTGGAGCTTCCTCTGCTGCTCCCGCTCCTGTGCGGCAGCCTGGAGCTTCCTCTGCTGCTCCCGCTCCTGCTCAAACTGCTCCTTCCGTTCAGCTTCAATCTGCTCCTCCATCTGCTCCTTCCGTTCATCTTCAATCTGCTCTGATAAACTCCTCCCCTGCCTCTTCCTGGCACGCTCTACTGCCACAGATGCAGAGTGATAGCTACTCTTGGTACCAACGTGTGATGAAGTCCCAAAAAGATAGTGAAAAGGATCATGGCCAAGCAGTTCATAAAAACAATCCTGCATCCCCGTTCCAAATTCATTATCAACAATTCTTTCAAAAAGAACTTCAAAAATGTCCTTCGATATAAATTTACAAGCAGTTACTCTTCTTCTCACATAATCATCTGGGGTGCCATGTTTAAAGATGTCAGAGTAGAGTTTTGAAATATCCTTACACTTAACCAAAGTGTCAAGGACATGTCCTGGGTCGCTCTCAGCAATGTTGGCCTTTAACTGTGTCTTTGTGATCCATGCAATAGCCTTCCACTGGTCATACATAGATAGAAGCCTCTCTACCTTATTCTCAACAAATTCTAGATCTGCATTGTCATCTGACTCATTCACCATCATGCTAATGTCTGCCATTTTGGATTAGATTTCAAATAAAATGTAAAAACAGGCTATGGGTGTGACTGAAAATAAAGACCTTGAATATAATAACCATAAATAAATGCAACACAAAAACAAATATGGACCTTAAATCACTGTATTACAATCTCACTGTAAAACACCATAATCTTTGCATGTAAACCATTAACTGAAATTAAATTCAAGAACCCTTATATACAATATGTCCATATATGTTCCGTCTCCTGACAGTGTAATGTTCTGTCCTGCAGTTGTAGTGTTTGTGTTAATGTAACCGTTCACCAGATTCATTTGACTGTCCGATGTGTTGCAGGCCTGATGGCATAGTTTGAGCTCCAGTGTAGATGAGTGGTGAAGAGTTGCAGTCCTTGGGTAAAGTTTCTACTGTAGCGGACCGGCTGGATAATAATTGGGTAAAGCCGACTGATGAGTTTGACGTTTCTCTTTATTCAGAACCCAACGTAGAAACTGGAAAAAGGACATAACATATAGGCTATATCAATATAACATTCCATAATCAAAGGCATAATACATTTTCCATAACATCCATGAGCAAATACATCACAACTATACAATATTCAATCCATCATATCAACATGCAATATAGAAATAAATAACCCTCAGACAATACATACAACAATAAGACTAATTACCAGTATCCCTCATACAAGATTGATCAACAATAAAAGTATCACCTTTTTCCCCTTTCCAGCTCGGTGCTAAAGTGGCTTGTGCAAAACTGTTCTGTTCCAGGGCTCGTTTGGGCCATCCGTCCTTCCTTTGCGGTCTGACCGTCCGTCCGTCCTTCCCTTCCTCAAATAAACTTCTCCATGTTTGCCATTCCTCTCTTGTGGCAAATCTGGCAATATCTGTTCCTCTACCAGCGAGGTGGGCAAGTGACAGTTTTATGAGCTTCAGTGTGCAACCACATCCTGGGCGTTGTCCTCAGTCACAGGTGAACTTGATCATCTTAATTGTAACTGATTTGTCACTGGGCAGGAAATCATTCAAAATAAAAGCCACAAAGAAAACACATATTGACCCTGGAAACATCCCTGTGGGTCCGTTACAGGGAAGGAGAAAGGAAGAACGGTGGGAGCTGTTAATGGAAGCGCGGGATGAAGAAGTATCACGTATTTCTCTAACGGAGAACACATGTCAGTACCGTGGCCTCAGGATCGCGTCTCTGCAGACGCCAGCGACAACATCCCCTGGACTCAGTGGCGGGGAAAGTACTCACATACTGCAATGTAGAAGTACTCTATTACAATTAAAAGTCTGGAAATTCTAAATGTACTTGAGTAAAAGTACTAGTATTGGCATCAAAATGTACTTAAAATACCAAAAGTAGAAAGTACTGTAGAATGTTCCATTTAATGTTTTTCAAATGTATACAAATATTTTGAAAATTGGCACATACAAGTTCACAATGCGTCGCATCACGACACAAGCTCACAATGCGACGCATTCGTCGAAGATATGGTGACTGAAACTATGACTAAATGTACTAACAATTGCGTCAACAAATAAACAAACTAGACTAAAAGGAAACGAGGAGTAGAACGAAGACAAGTCATTTTATGTTTGGTTGTGCTCGAGTGTTGCTTGCGCTCTGAACATATATTTATTATATATATATTTGCAGCCCCCATTGTGAGCTTGTAGTTTGGATCTTTTCTAGATTTGAAATAGGTTTTATTAGGGTTAATTCATGTACTTTCTTCCTTCATAATTGTGGAGTCAAAGGTAGTGAGTGTCCAAAAATAGAGTAATACTCAAGTAAAGGTACTTAAGATTGTACTCCTCAAGTAAATGTACTGTGTTACTGTCCACCACTGGTCGTACAGCAGAGAGAGAGAGAGAGAGAGAAAGAGAGAGAGAGAGAAAGAGAGGTCGACAGAGTAGATGGAGGGATTGCATTTGACAGTCAGCCCCCCTACCCTACCCCTCCCTACCTCCCTCCCTCCCCCCCAGTCATCCATTTAACCCTGCCACCGCTGCTAGTGCAATATTAATGCCCTTAAACGTAGATGAGGTGAAAATGTGTGTCTCAGGGACTGGATCCCTGTGGGGAGGGCAGCTGCGTGCATGCACTCGTACACACGCATGCACACGTGCACACATAATGCACATTTTGTATATGTCTCCCCATCACTGTGGGGAGATGAATAAAAAGGATTTTTTTTAATGCCATTTTTACAAATTGTTTTGCCATTTTTACACTAATCCTAATCTAACCCTTATACCCCAACTGTTAAACCTGACCTAATCCTGTAATCCGGATTTGTGTGCACGCCACGCACGCACGCACGCACGCACGCACGCACGCACGCACGCACTCACACACGCACGGTACAGCAGATCAACTCATCAAAGGCACCGCTCACTTCAAACGAATGTGAGTTTTATTTACAATGTGTTGACTTTTTTTTTTTTTTACATTATTTCAAAACGAAATAAGTAACCACAAGTGGGAAGACTTGCTGTACTCCCGCAGCCCACCATGCATTAGCAGGGTCCCGACTCCACACAAATAAATGGAAATGCGATTTCAACTTTCAAGGGGGCGTGGTTAACCAGGCTACGAATTTCGTTGACGTCGCTTTCTTGACGTCGTCAAAAGTGGATCGGGCAAATCATATAATTGACTCATTGGGAGATCTACAGGTCAGAGGTCCTTTGACGAATGACTGTGAGCTTCAGTTCTTGAGTGATTCTCACGACCCTCCCGAATTTCGTGGAAAACGACAGCACAGAACTGCCAAAACTGCTAAAAATGGCGGAATCCGTGCGGAAACAAAACTGTATAATAACGTCACGTATAATGTCATACGACAAGATATGGACATCAGCTTGAAAGTGGTTAAGTATTTGAGCAGGCTCTCTTCCTGCTGTATATGAAATCCAATCAGGCCTTAGAGGCGAATCAGGCGATTTAGGGATGAAGGTAAGGTGCAGTTTATGTGAAACCCTAAACCTCTTCAAATGTGGGCTATTCCCCCCGAATTCCCCTGAACGCCTGCTCGTGTGGCCAAGCCCTTTGGACTTTGTGTGGAATGTTGATCTGAGAGGAAGCACGAGACGGGCAAGAGAGGTGAGGTGTAAGGGCAGGAAAACGATTTAGCCGTGCGTCGCCTGAATAATGAATAAGAAACTGTGTGTCCGCTGAACAGAGACAGCCAGCAAGGTGGTGTGAAGGAAAGAGAGTGTTGCAACACAGAAATACATGTTTAGAATATACTGTGTGTGTGTGTGTGTGCGTGTGCGTGTGCGTGTGCGTGTGCGTGTGTGTGTGTCTGAGAGAGAGAGAGATTGCGAGAGTGAGAATGGAACAGTGATCACAGTCAGGATTACATGACCTCTCTAGCACAGTACCACAGGGACCCGCATCAACCCAGTGCATTATTTCACAGTTGGGCAAGTCAGACTCCACCCCTACACCGTGAAATCCTCTGTGTTCGACCCAAATGAACCCGTAATGCTATGAGGATTCTATACTACTGTGCACCATTCACTCGTGTCTCGTGTCGCCAGATGATCGGAAACCTCAAACCTCTGCCTACCAATCATATGTCTGATGACATCCACATTCAATGTCGTGGCTAGAGCAGTGGAAAAAAACCTCGACCAGTCTTGGAAGAAGTACTGAGATCTTTTACATTAAAGTGGCAATACTTGGTTCACATTTTACTTGAGTAAAACTACAAAAGTACTGACATCAATCAAATTTTTTTACTTAAAGTACGAAAGGTACTCATCTTTAACCCATTATAGACGGGAACCCCTTTTTGTAACAATACATTTCACTGCATAACACGCTTATTCCATTGTCTTTCCCTGCGTAACACGCTAAACCCACTATTTGTTTTATATGTTTAATTCGGCATTTTTTGATCACTTTTATGAAATACCGGCTTTGTCGCGGACATCGTGACGAGGCCGACACGTTTTGATGACGTAACCAGAGATCGACCTATAGCTGGCTTGCAAGGGCTTCTGGGAAACTCAGTCCAATGCAAAGTGAACGAGGGGGTATAGACAATCTTGGCTCGCTCTTCTCTTTGTTAGTGATTCACATCGCGGAAGTGGGTTATGTGTCCACTAGCTAACAAACGATGGGACTATTTTCAGCCGGAATTTCATGATACGGAGCTAGAATTACTATTTGAAGGTTTTCAGAAAACGTAGGTAGGATTTAGGTGATTTTAGAATGGGCCTCAGTCCTTTTAAAACAGCTACTCTACAAGCTCAGAAGTTGTTGTGAGCTTCCCAATATGAATGACAGCCCTAAACCTAGATGTCACTCCAGTAGTCTGAATGTGCGAGAGCTGAGCCCTCGGCATCGACCGCCAAGTCCTCACCCAACCCCACCCTGCCCGGAACGCCAAACGCTGGCTCACTGAGAGGCCCATTTTGCTTTTAAACCTGGCTGTAGAGGCTGCAGTGAATACATGTATAACTGATTGCCGATACACTTCAGTTCACACATACGTACATTGCAGTGCATAATGTAGTCTGTACTGTACATGTATAATATTCTTATACATGTACAGACTGCAGTGCATACATGTATACTCCCGTGTATACATGTATACCACAGTTCATTACAGTACACTGCAGTGAATACATGTACGTACAGTACACTGCAGTGCCCATAAGATAAGCTTTCTTTGTCCTCCAAGTATCATTCATCCCCCTACAATATCACTCAGGGATTCTATGTTTTCTTGTATACGAGAAAAGCTTGCTGGCTGGGTGTCATGGGGCTGCCTGTGCAGGGGGGGGGCTGATGGAAATGCCTGTGTAGGGGGGGGGGGGGGGGGGGGCTGGTTTTCCAGACAAGAGTGCTCAGGGCTTTGGGGAGGGTGGTGCGCAAATAAGAACTTACCCTCTATCAAAAACTCCTTAACAATTAAGTCCCCTGATCCTTTTGGATGTCTGTGCTGTCACGGCTGCCCTTGCCTGGCTTTTTTGGGGGTTGGTATAGATTTTTGTATTCCTTTATTGACAACTGGGTAAAAACCTTGTTCGCTGCGGGTGAAGTGTAAAAAGTTTGAACGATTGACACTGTCAGAGTGTTAAGGGATCAGACAACCAGGGGGCCGTGGGAAGAGATGGGAGGGACTGACGGGTGGGTGGGGTCCGTCATCATGGGTGGGTGGGGTCCGTCATCATGGGTGGGTGGGGTCCGTCATCATACCATGTACCCTACTGGTCTTTCAGATGGGTGGGTGGGGTCCGTCATCATACCATGTACCCTACTGGTCTTTCAGATGGGTGGGTGGGGTCCGTCATCATACCATGTACCCTACTGGTCTTTCAGATGGGTGGGTGGGGTCCGTCATCATGCCATGTACCCTACTGGTCTTTCAGATGGGTGGGTGGGGTCCGTCATCATACCATGTACCCTACTGGTCTTTCAGATGGGTGGGTGGGGTCCGTCATCATGCCATGTACCCTACTGGTCTGGTGGGTGGGGTCCGTCATCATACCATGTACCCTACTGGTCTTTCAGATGGGTGGGTGGGGTCCGTCATCATACCATGTACCCTACTGGTCTTTCAGATGGGTGGGTGGGGTCCGTCATCATGCCATGTACCCTACTGGTCTTTCAGATGGGTGGGTGGGGTCCGTCATCATACCATGTACCCTACTGGTCTTTCAGATGGGTGGGTGGGGTCGGTCATCATGCCACACACCCTACTGGTCTGGGTGGGTGGGGTCCGTCATCATACCATGTACCCTACTGGTCTTTCAGATGGGTGGGTGGGGTCCGTCATCATACCATGTACCCTACTGGTCTTTCAGATGGGTGGGTGGGGTCCGTCATCATACCACGTACCCTACTGGTCTGGGTGGGTGGGGTCCGTCATCATACCACGTACCCTACTGGTCTGGTGGGTGGGGTCCGTCATCATGCCACGTACCCTACTGGTCTGGATGAGATCAGCTCAGGCAGACTTGATACCTCCCAACATAACTAAGGCACTGTGTGCCTTTTGAGACGTACACTACACACATTCATTGTGAACTTTAAAAAAAGGCTTTTAGCCCAGCCCCAATCCCCCAGCTCTAACCCTCCCCCAATGCACGCACGCACGCACGCACGCATGCCAACATACATTAGCCAATAGCAATAGTTTGAGCAATGCCCTGTGGTTGACCTTCTCTCCCTCTTCACACCTACATACAGCTTTTTTATTCACAATTACTTTCACATCAAAACACACAGACACACAGACGCACGCACGCACACACACACACACACACACACACACACACACACACACACACACACACACTGTGTGTGCACGCGTGCATGATGGGGTGACAAGACGGGGCTAATCTTGTCTCTTAATATTTGATGCGCTGAGAGGAGTTGAGGGAAGAATGTCTTTCCTCTTACTATAGCCCTCTGTTGATGCATCTCTTACTATAGCCCTCTGTTGATGCATCTCTTACTATAGCCCTCTGTTGATGCATCTCTTACTATAGCCCTCTGTTGATGCATCTCTTACTATAGCCCTCTGTTGATGCATCTCTTACTATAGCCCTCTGTTGATGCATCTCTTACTATAGCCCTCTGTTGATGCATCTCTTACTATAGCCCTCTGTTGATGCATCTCTTACTATAGCCCTCTGTTGATGCATCTCTTACTATAGCCCTCTGTTGATGCATCTCTTACTATAGCCCTCTGTTGATGCATCTCTTACTATAGCGCTCTGTTGATGCATCTCTTGCTGTCTCTCTCTCTGCTCTGGTATTGTAAGGAGAATTTGGATGGGCTTAAAGAAATGAATCGATAGGGTAAATACATTACCCAGCACCATCTACTTTATGTCCTCATTCAATTGTCTTTCTTTTGAAACAGTACACCAAGCTATATCTCTTCATCCCACACACAGGTGCAGTAGTGAAGCTCTTCTGTGTTTATTGAATGAATTCTCTCAACTTCAATTAATATACAGTATTATAATACAGTGGTGCGGTGTGATAGAACAGGTATCAGAGTTACATGTCTTTACTCTGCCTGAACAGCTCATCTCACACCTATTTCATGCAAAGCTGCTTGAATTCCACAAGGTTCATATATGCTGTACTCTTGTATGCATCCCCAGAAGATGCTAGTGTTTGATACCATTGTTCCGGTGCGGCGAGCGCTGTGTACTGTAGCCCAAATAATTGGCGGAGGGTTCTCAGCAGGGGAAGGTAAACCGACAGTGACACCGCAGGGGTGGAGAAGCTCTGCAGGAGGCCTCCTGTCTTTCAGCGCTCCGAGCTAAAGCTAAAAACCCAATGCAGTGGAGCCTTTATGCTGTGCTCAAGCGTGGTGCTCCCTGATTAGAGGAGCAGCCAGAGACCCATCGGCAGGGCCCAAGCGCCGGTGTTTATTTATTCCCCCTTTCCTTCCATTAATCTTTTATATCCCGGGCTAAATGTGAGCTGAGCTGACGTGACACCGTGAATGTGTGTCGGGGCAAACTGAGTGCTGCTGAGGTTAAGTGCTCCGGTGTCTGCTGCTCAGGGGAAGGGGAAGTTTTCGGGGCTGAAATGGAAGGAGGGATAGGGGAGACGAGGGGGAGGGGAGCGAGGGGGGGGTATTGTGAAAGATCGTCCCAAAGGAGAGACCACAGAGCTTGCGTTTCATGAGTTTGGCCTCGGTGTCACACGTGTGCATACTTACGCACAGATGCGTTCACATGCACACGTACAGGTGGTGCCTCTCAAACAAAGGCTTTTGTAATCCAGACAGCGCTCGTGTTTCCGCCTTCAAAGGTCCCCACACTATCACTCTGGAAGTGTAAAAATGGACCCGTAAGGGTCTGTGTCTACACCCACTCAGAGTTAAAGGAACACCCTGGGTCTCACTGTGCATGTGTAGATGTGATGCTGGCTATTGAAATCCCGGAGAAGTTTGTATATTCCTTCTGAATGCAGCACATGGGACGTTGTGTGTGTGTGTGTGTGTGTGTGTGTGTGTGTGTGTGTGTGTGTGTGTGTGTGTGTGTGTGTGTGTGTGTGTGTGTGTGTGTGTGTGTGTGTGTGTGTGTGTGTGTGTGTGTGTGTGTGTGTGTGTGTGTGTGTGTGTGTGTGTGTGTGTGTGTGTGTGAGCTGAACACAGCACACATTGGAACACACACCCTGATCATCATATCAAAACATTAATGAGTTGAAAAGTCAACACAGCTCTCTTGCCATGCTCCATTAACAATAGCAAAATCCATAATCATATTCATTTGCCAGCAGCTTTATTTAATAACCTGGAATGGGCCTGGTACCTTCATTAGCATAATGCTACTTACCATTAATCTTGGTCATTAAAGGAGTCTGATCCCCCCCAGACATCTGAGTTGTAGGAACGAAAGGATATATGGGGTTAGGGTTATCTATGCGTTGTGAGCTTGAATACCTGCTGTTTTCGGCGTGTGTGTGCGTGTGCGTGTGCATGCGTGTGTGTGTGTTGGCGGCGCGCTTAATACGATAATATTAAGTCACACCCCCCCCAGTAGGGGAGTATATAGGCAGCTTCTGGAAAAAAAAGAAAAAAAAGAGGCATTTTGAGTTTTCCGTCTCATATTGTGTCTGGAGAATATTGATGCGTGGAAGCGCGTGGCGCCGGTGGAGGTGATCGAGGCTGCTATGTGGGCTCCACCGCAGAAACATGTAAATAAACTCATTAGGGAAGACGGAGGACGCCAGGCTGACTGACAGGGACAGCAGGGGTTCTCCGGATGGATGTTCACACGCTAACTCCGCTCCACCGCTCCCTCTAGCCCATTTGGGGCGGGAACCCCTTTTGGTGTTAGCATTATGTTATGCTTTAGCTATTGAAAAATAGCAGATCTACAAGCTCATAGCGCGCCACCGAGTGGCGCGCTACGAGCTTGTAGGTCTGCTATTTTTTTTAAATCGAAGAACGACCGTCAGAGAAACATAGCTTTTTCAGAAAACTGTCAGGATGTAGAAGACATTTTTAGAATCTGATCGCAGGTCAAAATGGGCTAGCTCACATTGCTTATTCTCAGGCTGCACTTTCATCCCCTCATTAGCCACCGGAGGCTTATTTTGGAGATGTACGGGTATCACGGGCGTCTTACCCACAATACCTGCTCGTTCACTCCATCCTCTGCTCTGCGGTACTTTGCTGATTCAATCTGAACTCACTTTCAACTCACCTTGTTGCACTTCTCCCTCCCTTTCTCTTTTGCCGTCGCTTAATTCTCATCTGGCCTCTTCAACCTTATTCTTTGTGTCTCGTCGTTTCTCCACTTCTCATCCGACATCATAACTCAGTCATTTTCACACAACAACTAAAAACACACCTCTTCAGATTAGCCTTCTCCACCCTACCTTCTCCACCCTACCTTCTCCACCCTACCTTCTCCACCCTACCTTCTCCACCCTTCTCCACCCTACCTTCTCCACCCTACCTTCTCCACCCTACCGTAGCACTTTATTGAGGCTTCCCATCATGTATTCTATTATTATTAATTATTATTATTTTTTCTCTAACAAATACCTTAAATGCTTGACCTTCTCATGCCTATTTTTATCTCGATGTCTGACTTTATGCACATTCACTGTCTTGTCTTGTCTTGCATTGTGTTTGATAATATAACCTATGACCTAACTGTAAAGCACTTGATGTATGTCCTGCCTGTGAAGCACTTTGAACTGCAACCCTGTATGAAAGGTGCTATATAAATAAAGCTTATTATTATTATTATTATTATTATTCACTTGCTCAGTCAATCCCCACGTAGTGGCCGCTGTTGTCTGATCGGCACACTTCATTGGTCTTTTCTCTCGCTGTCTCGTTTATGCTTTGAATTGACAGTGAGTAGAAAGTCAGAATTGTCCTGGATTTGCTTGATGATTATAAAAGAAAGACGACATGGAAAAGCCATGTGTCTGACTGTCTGTATGCAACAGCCATGTGCCTGACTGTCTGTATGCAACAGCCATGTGCCTGACTGTCTGTATGCAACAGCCATGTGTCTGACTGTCTGTATGCAACAGCCATGTGCCTGACTGTCTGTATGCAACAGCCATGTGTCTGTCTGACTGTCTGTATGCAACAGCCATGTGTCTGACTGTCTGTATGCAACAGCCATGTGTCTGTCTGACTGTCTGTATGCAACAGCCATGTGCCTGACTGTCTGTATGCAACAGCCATGTGTCTGACTGTCTGTATGCAACAGCCATGTGTCTGACTGTCTGTATGCAACAGCCATGTGCCTGACTGTCTGTATGCAACAGCCATGTTGTGTCTGACTGTCTGTATGCAACAGCCATGTGTCTGACTGTCTGTATGCAACAGCCATGTGTCTGACTGTCTGTATGCAACAGCCATGTGTCTGACTGTCTGTATGCAACAGCCATGTGCCTGACTGTCTGTATGCAACAGCCATGTGCCTGACTGTCTGTATGCAACAGCCATGTGTCTGACTGTCTGTATGCAACAGCCATGTGCCTGACTGTCTGTATGCAACAGCCATGTGCCTGACTGTCTGTATGCAACAGCCATGTGTCTGACTGTCTGTATGCAACAGCCATGTTGTGTCTGACTGTCTGTATGCAACAGCCATGTGTCTGTCTGACTGTCTGTATGCAACAGCCATGTGTCTGACTGTCTGTATGCAACAGCCATGTGCCTGACTGTCTGTATGCAACAGCCATGTGCCTGACTGTCTGTATGCAACAGCCATGTGTCTGACTGTCTGTATGCAACAGCCATGTGTCTGACTGTCTGTATGCAACAGCCATGTGCCTGACTGTCTGTATGCAACAGCCATGTGTCTGACTGTCTGTATGCAACAGCCATGTGTCTGTCTGACTGTCTGTATGCAACAGCCATGTGTCTGACTGTCTGTATGCAACAGCCATGTGCCTGACTGTCTGTATGCAACAGCCATGTGTCTGACTGTCTGTATGCAACAGCCATGTGCCTGACTGTCTGTATGCAACAGCCATGTGTCTGACTGTCTGTATGCAACAGCCATGTGCCTGACTGTCTGTATGCAACAGCCATGTGCCTGACTGTCTGTATGCAACAGCCATGTGCCTGACTGTCTGTATGCAACAGCCATGTGCCTGACTGTCTGTATGCAACAGCCATGTGCCTGACTGTCTGTATGCAACAGGGACTGATAGAGCCATGTGCCTGACTGTCTGTATGCAACAGGGACTGATAGAGCCATGTGCCTGACTGTCTGTATGCAACAGGGAGTGGGACTGATAGAATGTGGCAATTGGCAAACATGCAATCATTCAATCCAAGACTCAAGGTCAAGGTCCCCCCCTTTTTTAATTTTTGTTATTCATATTCCACATGTTTTAAATGAATCCACTCAAACATCAGTTTTATGATCACAAAGTCATTATAATTTGTAACTGCTGTGAGAGGTGTGAGGTAACAGATCTTTGACTGGCCTTTTCTGCTTCCTGATTTCAAGTTTAACAACATTCCTTTAATGCTTCCTGATTTCAAGTTTAACAACATTCATATGTATAGTAAAGTATATATTTTCGTAAGCTATTTTCAGATTTAAATGTATGACACATTGGGAAGCTTACAATGTGCACTTTCATGACGTGAAAAATGGCTGTGCCCTACTTGAGGCACATTCTTTCAGACCCAGTTACATGTGTTCAGAGATTGTCAAGGATAAAACTAAAGCTGATAAGCTCGAGTCCAATGTGGTCCTTGATGGAAAGGAGATACATACATTGAGCCATTCTGACACATGATTCTTCAATAAGGCTTTCTCCCACACTATGCATCTCTCTCTTAGCACAGAAGTCTCCATAGACCTCTGTTTGTTCCCATGACGACATGAAAAACAAAGCCTCGCACATCTGTGTAAATAGTATACAATACCACTATGAATTCAACTGAGATGTTGACAGTGAACCTATGCATGGATGTCATGGCACTGAGGACATTAAAAATATAGGGTACAGTTACAGTATGTATATATGCAGAAGCACAATCGTTGACCTTTCCTATACATGATCTGACATGAATGCTAACTTAATAAACGTAGTTGTTTTTTGCTTGACTCCGAGGGGGGAAACACAAAAGAAATGGAACTTTCCCAGACACAGAAAATGTGCAACAACTTTAGCATTAGTCCTACTGTACCTGTCCTTAACCAGACCTAGAACTGGAAGCCAACATTAGTCCTACTGTACTTGTCCTTAACCAGACCTGGAACTGGAAGCCAACATTAGTCCTACTGTACCTGTCCTTAACCAGACCTGGAACTGGAAGACCTTTAACATTAGTCCTACTGTACCTGTCCTTAACCAGACCTGGAACTGGAAGACCTTTAACATTAGTCCTACTGTACCTGTCCTTAACCAGACCTAGAACTGGAAGCCAACATTAGTCCTACTGTACTTGTCCTTAACCAGACCTGGAACTGGAAGACCTTTAACATTAGTCCTACTGTACCTGTCCTTAACCAGACCTAGAACTGGAAGCCAACATTAGTCCTACTGTACTTGTCCTTAACCAGACCTGGAACTGGAAGACCTTTAACATTAGTCCTACTGTACCTGTCCTTAACCAGACCTGGAACTGGAAGCCAGCTGCCAGTTATGTCCACGGAAACTGCTGTCACAGCCACTGTTTGTAAACATTGTAATTCGTCCTATTGATTGACTTCCTCATCTCCGTGGTGTAACAACTCTGCATTATAGCGTGGTATGATGCTGTACATTGTACCGTGTGTCCTTGAGAAAAGGCATTTGAACTTAGATGCCTCCGAAATGGAGACCAGTTGTGAGCATTGTTGTTTTACACTACAGTCATTACGGTATGTCATATGCAAGTCTGAGTGATACAGTTCTTTTGCTGGAGAGGAATGCCACAGATCCATTTTTACGCCCCTTACAATCAATAATTAGTGCTCTTACCGAAAGAGAAGGAGCTGCCATGGGTGACTTCATTGATCGGGGGTAATAGTTCATTGCGTGCTAATGAATGATGCATATAGGACGGTATAGCTGTGAAATCCCAGTTTTACGCTCGTCATCGTGTCAATGCCGATATCTCATCTGCTGCTCGGGGAAGACGCCAAGTAGAACAGAGGACATCTTTACCGTACGGTTTTATTCAACTCTAAGCTGTTTTTATTGTTGCATCTAGAGCTGCTGCCTTAGGAATACAGATGAAACTCAGTAAGGGAAATGTTTGTGTATTCTTCTCACATGAGAGAGAGCGCAGTATAGATGTTTGACTTTTCTGTCTGTCTGTCTGTCTGTCTGTCTGTCTGTCTGTCTGTCTGTCTGTCTGTCTGTCTGTCTGTCTGTCTGTCTATCAAGTCAGTCAGTCAGTCAACACTCGGTAGTAAGTTAAGTCCATGTGTCATCTCTACCCCTGACCCGCAGTCAGTGTGTAGAGATTAGTGTCTCTTTTGTCCCCCTGACTGGCAGACCAAGGACATGACAGACCTGAGAGTCACCAGAGCTCTGGCAGACCCCACCACACACTAATTAACTAGTTTAAACAAACAGGGGGAGGGAGAGGGAGAGGAAGGAGGAAAGCTTTCAAAGTGCCCCTTTATACGTTCCAAAGCCATTACCAGGGAGTTTGGAAGAGAAGTTGGTGACACAACTGGGGAGGGGGCGTTACATTGTTATTGATGGACTGGAACCTGTGTGTGTGTGTGCGTGCGTGCATGCATGTGCACGTGTGCATGTGTGTGCATGTGTCGTTTAAAGTGCTGTTTGTTAGATGCAGGCCTGTCTGCAACAAGGAGTTCTCTGAAGAATCCCAGATTGAAGGACTTAACCTTTAACCCCTGCTGAGCCCATTTGCAGACCCCAAACCAACATTCTGCAGAGGAGGATATCTACTGCAGAGAATAGCTATAGAGGAGAGCATACACAGATAACATAAGGTCAAGTCCTTATCTTTAGCTTATAGCAAATTCTTTCTTCGATATTTTGCCACTGCTGGTGTGACCATCTGGATTCAAACCCTGGTCTCCCACAATGGGCAGTGGGCATTTTTATGACAAAGGGACCCCCAAATTGATATGTATTGGGCTCCAAAATATTGATTTGTCAATATTTTTCTAAGCTCACAACAACGCATCACATCGGGATGCACTGTGAATTTTTAAACTGTAAAATCTGATTGACCATATGCAGACCGCGGCCATCTTGACATTAAGGTAATGGCAGGGTGCTGAGGGTGGTAACTAGGTGCAATTTCCCATTGTAAGCCCATACTTCCAAACGCTTGAATTATCCTCTTTCTGTCTGCAAAGTCCACTGTAGACATGTTATGAGCTACTTTCTATCAAGACATTCCTTGCAGATGATTGTTTTTCCAAGTGTTTGAGTTTGGAAGTGCTCGTTGTATAGGCCAGGGGTTCTCAACGTTTTTGGCCGGGGACCCCCGGAAATGCTTTGGCAATGTCTCGGGACCCCCCCCCCCCGCCCCCTCCCGACTCCCGAAATTGACTGCTACAATAACCTTAAACCATTTTGGGCGGGAACCCCTTTTGGTGTTTTAAGCATTGTTATAATTTAGCTATTGAAAAATAGCAGATCTACAAGCTCATAGCGCGCCACCGAGTGGCGCGCTACGAGCTTGTAGGTCTGCTATTTTTGAAAAATCGTGAAAGTAAAATTTAAAAAAAAATCTTTTTTTTTCTTTTTTTTTTAAATAATTTGGGGACCCCCTAAAATAATTTGGCGACCCCCCGAGGGGTCGCGACCCACGGGTTGAGAACCCCTGGTATAGGCCTCCCACCTGTTTTGAATTTACACATAATGCAGGAGTCAGCAGGATGTTGCTTTACTGAAAACGAGTGCTTCCAAACTCCACTGGCAGGATGGCCACGGTCTGCATAACAGTCCATTTAGCTGCAGCCGCCTCCAGGACCCCTGAGGGCGGTCCCCGGGCCCCACTTTGAGAACCACTGACTTAGGGCAGGGGTTCTCAACCCGTGGGTCGCGACCCCTCGGGGGGTCGCCAAATTATTTTAGGGGGTCCCCAAATTATTATTTTCACGATTTTTCAAAAATAGCAGACCTACAAGCTCGTAGCGCGCCACTCGGTGGCGCGCTATGAGCTTGTAGATCTGCTATTTTTCAATAGCTAAATTATAACAATGCTTAAAACACCAAAAGGGGTTCCCGCCCAAAATGGTTTAAGGTTATTGTAGCAGTCAATTTATATTGGGGGTCGGGAGGGGGCGGGGCGGGGGTCCCGAGACATTGCCAAAGCATTTCCGGGGGTCCCCGGCCAAAAACGTTG
Organism: Electrona antarctica; assembly: GCF_951216825.1. Taxonomy (NCBI): domain Eukaryota; kingdom Metazoa; phylum Chordata; class Actinopteri; order Myctophiformes; family Myctophidae; genus Electrona; species Electrona antarctica. Next base: position 34,084,495 of record NC_136797.1, read on the forward strand.
AGAACCCCTGACTTAGGGAAGGAAACATCTAGCACTGTTCTGGCCTTCAGGGAGAGTGACTCTGCTATGCTGGCCTCACATTCAGAGTCACACTCTGATTGTGAGTGATTGTGCTGTTGTTACTCTCAGGCAAGTGTGAGTGAATATGAATCCAATGTGTTTGTTTATTAACATCTCCACACGCACAAGGCTTTGGACTTTGGAGTGCCGTCCAGCTGGGCTTTGCAAATCGCAGTAAAATGTTTTGTAATTGTGATTGGTTGCCTGATGTGTGTTTTTAGTGCATCGTCGATACAGTGCTGTGCTGTCTCATTATATCGTACTGTCATCATCTACATACATTGTCATAGGCCACACTAATGGGCTATACGCTTCTCCCACTACTGCTACTCACTACCCCACGCACGCAAGCACGCACACACACACGCACGCACACCCACCCCCACACACACACACACACACACACCCACCCACACACACACGCGCCACCCAAAGCAAACCTTCACAGTAATGATTGCTTGATTTTATTTGGTAAAATAATTATAGAAGTTCAACACGATATAACATGGACCTGATGGGTCTCTACTTTTCCTGCCCTGTGTGTGTGTGTGTGTGTGTGTGTGTGTGTGTGTGTGTGTGTGTGTGTGTGTGTGTGTGTGTGTGTGCGTGTGCGTGCGCGTTGTATTCGGATACTAATGGAGTTATGACAGGCCGCTGATGCAAGCTGGCGGTGGGGGTTTGAATGCTACAGCATTGGGACATTTGAAAGAGACATGTGTGGTGTGTGTGTAATTGCTGGCATTGTAATTAGAGGAAGGGCTATTATACTATAAAGATGTTTTCCTTCACACACTAGCAGAACACTTGCCGGGAGTATTTTTGCGGCGGAGTTAATAATAGAAACGTTCAGGTTGAGTAGAAACGGCATTTCCACAGGGCTTCTGTAATAAGTATGCCCCGGTCAATTTGTAGTGTGTACACACACACACACACACACACACACACACACACACACACACACACACACACACACACACACACACACAGAGAGAGAGAGAGAGGACAATGCATTAAGGCGCTAAAAGACACATGGCTTTAGTGTGAGAGTGTTACTGTTTCTTTGTTTACACAGCCCCTTATGATGTGCATGAAATATGGTTTTAGAAATGGCCACGTGGCATTATTATTGCACAGCAGGTGTGACTGAGCTACACACAACAAAAAGTGTGTATTATGCATGCATACAAATACAGCATTGTCTGGTGGAAACCTCGTATGTGTCTAAAGAACCTGTGTTCCGGTGGATCCAATGTAGTTTTTAGTTATTCAAAGGCTCTTAATTCTGCTCATTTGATGAATATTCATAAAATCCACAGGCAGACGTGACCTCTTTTAACCCTTGCATACCTATTTTGGGCATGTCATTACAGGCAAAGGTTCTCAACGATCCCCCCCAACGCATCACATTGTATATTGCGGCCTATTTTTTTTTTTGCACGTATAAACAAGTAGTATAAAATAGGGCATTCATTTATGAAAAAAATATACAGAAGAAATTAAATATGGCAAGTTTTCTGCCCAACAGTAACAATATACATATCCTCTTTGTCGGGTGGAAAAATGTCAAACGGTATAAACCTTTCTGAATATAAAAAATAGCAAAAAATAGCAGATCTACAAGCTCAAAACGTGTCGCCTTGCGACGTGGTCTGCAATTCTTTCATGCTTTTATGTGACGCTATAGCATGCTCAAGTAATTGTACGAAAAACAAAAACAAAAGGTTAGAATATGGAGATAAGAGGTTCCTGCCTGATGGCAACCATATAGATTTGTTACGTGCACACATGCAAACGTACACAAATACAGATGTGTACAGTAGAGTGGAAACAAAGCCATGCATGGTGGAGATTCAGGGATGAGGTCTCTCTCTCTGTGATGTACGACGTTCATTTCCCCCCTGTGGGTCGTCTGCTGCTCAGCATCAGCTAGAAGACAGACAGAGGAAATGAACGCAGGGGAATTTATCTCTTCTGTGCTGGCATTGTTTCTGCCCGGTGAGCTCCGAATTAACACATTTATTAAATCGCTGGGTTGAGACCTCCTCTCATTACCGGGCAGAACTGCTGAGCAGGGACTGTGCCTTATGTGTTGTTCTGGAAGCTCACATTGAAATGAAAGCTGTAGATGAATGAATTAAAAAGGTCGGAGAATTAAAAGGAGGTCTATCATAACTGCCATCTTCAGATTTATACTGATTGCTGTAAAGAACTCTCGCTGTAATATCCACACATTCACGCATGCACGCACTTCACACGCACGCACGCACACAGACACACAGTATTCCACCCTGCAGCTTCCCCGTGTCCTGACGGCTGCACCTCACGGCTGACACTGATCTGTGTAGGCAGGCTCTGTTCATTATTCCGACGCCCCAATAGTCCGACAAAGTGCTTGGTTAGTGTGGTTACGTTTAGGGTTACCATACCATCTTTATTTATATAGCACATTTAAACAAAAACAGCTCATACTATGCTTGGAAATGCCAAAGAATAAAGATACGTCTTGAGGCGTGATTTAAACACCTGAAGGGTGGGGGCTTGTCTTATGTGCAGAGGCAGCTCATTCCAGAGCTTGGGAGCCGCCACTGCAAAAGCCCGGTTCCCTCTGAGCTTCAGCCTGGTTTTAGGCACCACCAGGAGAAGCTGGTCAGAAGACCTAAGGGTCCTTGTGGGAACATAAGGTTTCAGCACTTCAGGGAGATAAATGGGTGCCAAACCATTTAAACATTTAAAAACAAAAAGCAAGACTTTGAAATCAATCCTGTATCGCACAGGAAGCCAGTGGAGGGCGGCATTCTGGACTAACTGTAAGCAAGAGATGGAGACCTGGTTGACTCCAATATACAGGGCATTACAGTAGTCGAGGAGGGATGTCATAAAGGCATGGATAACAGTTTCGAGCACAGGGCGGGAAAGACAAGATTTTGCCAGCCTCCTAAGCTGGAAGAAGCTCTTTCTGACTGTTTCATTAACCTGTTTGTCCATCTTTAGATCAGAGTCGATTTTAACGCCTAGATTGGTGGCAGTTGGCTTTAAGAAAGGCTCAAGGGGGCCTAAATCACCGGGAGGAAACACATTGTTGCTGGGCCCAAACACCATAACTTCAGTCTTGCTGTCGTTAAAGTTTAAAAAGTTTAAAGCCAGCCACGCTTTTACATCCTCCAGGCAAGCGAGCAAGGGTTTTAAGGAGTCAGGGTTGTTACGTTTCAGAGGCAGGTAGATTTGGCTGTCATCAGCGTAACAGTGGAAGGAAACACTGTGTTTTCTAGGGGGAGCAGGTACAACATAAACAAGATTGGCCAAAGGATAGAGCCCTGTGGCACTCCGCAGTGGAGGGATGCTGTGGAGGATGTAGCATCTCCTTAGGGTAACACAGAGACTTCTCCCTGACAGGTAGGATCATCACCTGCTAGGCACCGGTTTAAGATCGATAGGAGATCCGGCCCTGTAGCCCCACTGGTCTCTTTAGCCAGACGAGGGGGAAGAACGTCTGAGGGGGAGCCAGTTGGTTTTATTTGGGAAATTATTTCCTCTAGCTGAATAAGAGACACAGGCTCAACATGGCTCAAAATGGCGGGGCAGGTGACAGCAGTAGACAGGTCATGTGTCGGAGTAGGGATGCTAGCCCTAATGTTAGCTACTTTTTCCATAAAAAAACTGTAAAAAGAGCTCACATGTTTCAGGGGAAGCATCAAGACAGACAGGCTGGGGGACGTCAAGAATTTCATTTATATTTTCAAATAGAACCTGAGGCTTGTGACAGTTCGTTACAATGATATCTGAAAAGTATTTCATTTTTTCAGTTTTGACAATTCGCTGGTATTTACGCCAGCTATCACGCAAAATGTCAAACGACACCGTTAGCTTGTCCTTTTTCCACTGACGTTCAGCTCGCCTGCATTATTTTCGGACCTTCCGTGTGCTGTCATTCAACCAGGGCTCAGTTTTAGGTTTAGCGCGCCTAGTTTTAAAAGGAGCAACAGTATCAAGGGCTTTTAGGCAGATGGAATCAAAGCGAGAGGTTAGGGCTTAGTTATAATGTATGCTGTCGAATCAATGGCACTTTGGAACAATGGCCCGTTGTACTAATGATACCTCCATTGGCAGAGATCTGCGCTCTGCGTGCGGAGCGCACTTCTCTATTAGTATTAGTATTTACAGAAACTGACCAGCATATCATCCAGAGTAGTTGATACATATATGTGTGTACAGTATACTGTATACTGTTTGTACGACACGTAACTGTCAGGCGGTAAACCTTGCTGTATGTCCAAAACCACAGTGGAAAAAATAACCAGCAAAAATAGCTGATTTACTAGTATAAAAGTATGAAATCGGTATTCATTTGTGGAGGGTAATACACAAAATAGATGAAATACAGAGATATACAAGCCGCTTTGTGCCCGACAGCGACAGTATGCTTATATAAACATACATATACAGTATCTGATCACTCTCACAGCCAGAATGTTGACCCTGCTGACAGTACGATGATGTGTGGTGAGAATCAGCAGAGACGTTGCAGTGTGTCTCGTCATGCCAAACATCCACACCAATGCTTCATCACAGCTCCGAGACAGAGCAGAACAGGAGGCGCTGCTCACTGGTGACTGGACGGGCCCGTAGGGTCAGACTCTCAACCAATCAGCGCAAGTCAAGTATCATTGGATTATTTCTTGATGAGATACAGATGTACTGGCTGTGGCTCTGTACTGTAGCTGGCTGCATACTACAGTAGTATGAACGTATAGTACGTACGTATACTACAGTACAAGGAAAGTATAACTGTATACTTTTATACTTCACAATATTATGGAAGCCTACTTAAAGCTGCTATAAGCAATAATATGTCAAAATATTAATGACCTTTTTATTTTTAATTTTTTTGGTATTCAGACAGCCAGCAATGGGTAGAATGCTCCCAAAAATAATTTAGTCTCTGTGACACATCTAGGGGCCGCAATCTGCATTCAAAGATGTTTCTTAGAAGCTTTGTCATTGGTCGAAAAAAACCCGGTCGCAGTGACTAACCAATCAGGAAGCAGAGAGGCAAATCGACCAATGACACAAAAAAAAAGAAAAAAGATTCTCTCATTTACTGGATTTCTTCCTGTGTCTTGTTGCAATGTGACCTTATCAACCTTATTTAATCCATCGTTTGATATGCAATAAGGGCCATGCCACGGACAGGCCAATTGATTCAATTTTTTACTCTGGGACCCGATCAACAACATGCACTGTAAAATGCTCTATGTTAATGTAACTCTGAGAGCGTACATTGGGTTCCATGTGTACGCTCTCAGAGTTACAGATGGACACATGATGGATGAATAAACAGGACTTTACTGTGCGTCTCTCACTCCTCTTCCATTCCAGTGTTATTTTTGGCAACAAATTTCTATTTTAGTTTCGTCATAGTCTTTGGAATGCATCTTCATTTAGTCATATTTTAGTCACCTGGAATGTTTTAGTGTTAGTCTAGCTTTAGTCGACTAAATATCATAAGATTTTCTGCAGTTGATTTTGTTGACTAAAATGTGTTTTGGCAGGCCTTAATGCCATCGTAATGGCTGATTTTACACTTGCGACGCGTTGTGAGCTTGTAGATCGGCTATTCTCAGCATGCAACCAAGTATAAAATGATTTGTGTCTTACTTATACTGGATCTTTTGTCAACTAGTCCCTTGCAAACATTTTAGTCTAGTTTTTATTTGTTGACGAAATTGTCAACAATTACTCTTACTTTCAATCATCATAGCTTAGTTTTCATGTAGTTTCCATTTAGTCAGTGAAAAAGGGTAGTCGACGAAAATGTTTCGTCATAGTATAGTGATAGTTTCCGAAATCAGCACTGTTCCCTTCTCTGCCTCCATCTCCACCTGCACCTCTCCACCTCTACCTCCAGCTCTCTCCCCTACAGCTGCTGCAGTCAGGCGGGCTAATGGACCCACTTACTGGCCTTTTAAATCTTAACGGTGCTGGTTAACCCTTTATTGATGGTCCCGGGCCCCCTCGGCTGCCTGCAGGCGAGTCTGACTGTAAATCTGCTATGTGGGTTTGATCGACTGCCTGCGGAGAACCTTTGACTGAAGACAGGCCTGGTCATTAGACAGGAAGAGAGGGAGGGAGGGAGGGAGGGAGAGAGAGGGAGAGAAAAAAAAAGTGACTGTATCTGTAGCCCAAAACGCGACAGTGTGATAGTCTCTGCCAGACCTTTGTTTGTTCCCTGTTCTGATTTTTTGCGCACAGTATGATCGGAGATGAGTCACTTGTGCACAGTATGATCGGAGATGAGTCACAATTTGCTAAATATGCGTAATGTGCACAAGTCCTCTACGCCAGAGTTTCCCCAAACATATCCATGACAAGAGGCCCCAAATAGCCTAGAACTTCCGGCTACGGCCTGCCAGTAACACTCTCAGAGGAGCGCTGTATAGGTGTGTGTGTGTGTGTGTGTGTGTGTGTGTGTGTGTGTGTGTGTGTGTGTGTGTGTGTGTGTGTGTGTGTGTGTGTGTGTGTGTGTGTGTGTGTGTGTGTGTGTGTGTGTGTGTGTGTGTGTGTGTGTGTGTGTGTGTGTGTGTGTGTGTGTGTGTGTGTGTGTGTGTGTGTGTGTGGAGATAATCTCACGAAACTGCTGGACAGATCAATAACAGATTTCTTGTGCACACTGCCAGTAGGCGAAGGAATTATGCATGTTTCATAGTTTTTGAAATACTTTTCATAATTTTAAAATGGAAGTCAGTGGTGATCAGTGGATCTTGGCAAAATTCGAAATCATCAAACTGCCATGCCATTATTTGACCCTGTGTTGTTGAGAGAGTATACCTCGGATAGGAGCAAGTAACAATAATGATCAGCCCCCTATTTAAGGTCAACTATGGCAGGGGTTCTCAACCCGTGGGTCGCGACCCCTCGGGGGGTCGCCAAATTATTTTAGGGGGTCCCCAAATTATTTTCCAAAAAAAAAAGGAAAAAAAAGAATTTTTTTAAAATTTTATTTTCACGATTTTTCAAAAATAGCAGACCTACAAGCTCGTAGCGCGCCACTCGGTGGCGCGCTATGAGCTTGTAGATCTGCTATTTTTCAATAGCTAAATTATAACAATGCTTAAAACACCAAAAGGGGTTCCCGCCCAAAATGGTTTAAGGTTATTGTAGCAGTCAATTTATATTGGGGGTCGGGAGGGGGCGGGGCGGGGGTCCCGAGACATTGCCAAAGCATTTCCGGGGGTCCCCGGCCAAAAACGTTGAGAACCCCTGAACTATGGTGTACGTGTATGTCTACAGTTTGATGTTACATGGTTGGATAGGCATGGTGATCACAGCCATCCGTTCTCATGGACATCACTGATGACAGGCTGGCAACGATGAGCTATTGCTGAAGTCACCCTTTGTGCAGCAACATCACCATGTTTTGATGAATAAACCTCGGCGGTCATGGGCAATTTGATCACAGAGATAAGATGTGAACAGTGGCAACCTTATGACTCCATTCAACTTGTTTACGAGTCAGGATAAGATAGGAGAGGGACCCAAGGAAAGGGAGCAGGGAGGCAGGCGGGAAGGATGCATCAGAGAGAACGTCGTTTGAAAGTGAAAGATGACAGGATCATAGATCATGTGCCTTGGATCTGTTATGCCTGATTTATACCTATTTGCACGGCAGTGTCAGGCGCAGAATTAGCCGATCTACAAGATAACTACGTGTTGCTGTGCGACGCGTTGTGAGCTTGTGGAATGGCTGTTTGCGGCACGAGACACTGGCAGGTAACTTAAATACTGTATATAAATCTTTACCTTTCCATTTCGGGGTTCATGGTTTGCAGACTCAACTACCATGAGCCGGTATATGTGCTCATGGCAGATGTTTGCGTTTCATTGATTTCATCTTCCCCCCCACAGAGCATCTAGCAGATGCTCAACTCTGTGTATCTGTAATGTTTGTAATAGAGAGACAGGCTAAAGCCTTAAAACCAGAGGCGGGATCTCCCCCGAGGCACGTAGAGGTTTATCTGTAGTCTGGGATGCTTGTCCAAATATCTAATATCCCATCCTGGGTCTTTAGGGTATATCCCACCCCTCCTCCTGCCCACAGATGGGATATCTCCTCTTCCCCCTGAGGCCTCGGACCAAAGGAAATGTGTTTACCCAAGAAAAGAAATACACTGGATCACATGCAATATTGCAGCTGCCCCCCCCCCCCCCCCACCTACCCAACTAGCACCTGCCCCCCCAACACACACACACGCACGTGCGTGCGTTTTCATTCTTATTCTTTGGAGGACATCAGCATTTTAGGACAGTATCATAGCTGAGAATAGCCAGATTATTGCTGATCTACATTACAAGCTAACAGGGGAGTGTTGTGGTTTATTTTCGTCATAATGTCTATTTCTCAAACTGTACTATACTTGTGGGCACGCACGCACGCACGCACGCACGCACGCACGCACGCACGCACGCACACCAGTGTACGTGTACATGTACTCGTGACAGGTGGCCTCATGCGCACCCCGCTACAAAGCCCTCCTCTTCTCCTGTTATGCAGCCGTCCCTTCATGTCCGAGGCCCAGCCGTATCCCTTCACCTCGGGCGAAGGAGCTCCGCTCGGTCTGGGACGTATTAGCCAGCTGCCAAATGAAAGGGGATAAATCACACAAATGAAAACAAATAGAATAAGGTCTGCTCCGCTCTTAATTAAAGCCGGTTCCCCCTGACTCTGTAAACTTGACTATGTTCCTCGTACTGACGGGGCTCCTGGAAACACGTGTACGCGCCTTGTTCCCTCATCTCTGAACCAGAGCCATGTGTGACTACACGCAACGTGGGCCCCCGGGGACCCCCAGGGGTCCTTGAGGGGTCCCCACCTAAATGATTGGTAGTTAGGAACCAAATAGACCCTTACAGGTCTGTAACTCTGAGAGTGTAAAATGTTGGACCCTCGCAGGGTTCCAATTGTTCACTCTCAGAGTTTAGTTAACACTGAGGACTGGAACAGAGTCGATCAGAAATCATCTAAAATGGGGGGTTGTGGCCTAATCCATATCAAACTGGGGGCGTCCTTGAAATTAAAAAGGTTGAGAATCAATGCGATAGAGGCTATGTTCATCCTAAATCAAAATTTTGGCTATCAAGATTGGAATCACATTGGTTTTTATCAAGTCTGAACAGCAGAAAAAAACACATGAAACAGATCAGATCCGAACCACATTCCTAGGTGGTTTGAAATGCGACTCAAATCTGATTTCTAAAGATGTGTCTCAGTCTGGACACTTGGACACTGAAGCCTGACTGTGACTGTGACGTTTGCCAAAAATAGCCCAGAATAACCATGATGCATTGTGGGCAATGGTATGGGAAAGCAAAGATATAACATTTAAACCGTGAATGATCTAATACAGGGGTTCTCAACCCGTGGGTCGCGACCCCTCGGGGGGTCGCCAAATTATTTTAGGGGGTCCCCAAATTATTTTCACGATTTTTCAAAAATAGCAGACCTACAAGCTCGTAGCGCGCCACCGAGTGGCGCGCTATGAGCTTGTAGATCTGCTATTTTTCAATAGCTAAATTATAACAATGCTTAAAACACCAAAAGGGGTTCCCGCCCAAAATGGTTTAAGGTTATTGTAGCAGTCAATTTATATTGGGGGTCGGGCGGGGCGGGGGTCCCGAGACGTTGCCAAAGCATTTCCGGGGGTCCCCGGCCAAAAACGTTGAGAACCCCTGATCTAATATACCACACCTTCCTGAAAGATGCTACATACATATGAGTAATCTATCAGTGTTGCTAACATGTTTCTTCTCTTCCTCCCCCTTCCCCTCTTCTCTCTCTCATTCCATGTTTGGACCTGATGGCTGACTTAATAATAGGTAAGACATTATCTAAACGTCCTTGTATAAAATATGTTGCTGTCATGTTGAACATACATATCTCTGCTGTCGGGAAGAACTCCAAAATGGTCATTTTTCAGGAAATGAAAATTTTACATTTTTCAGGAAATGAAAATTTTTCAGGAAATGAAAAATTTACATTTTTCAGGAAATTAAGAAAACTTTATATTTTGAAAACAAAGCATCAAAGTTGGTGTTGTGACTTTATATAGTGTCAATTACTTGCATGGTGGTGGAATTAGCTGCTTTATAGCAGACAGTTTGAGGGTCCAATGGAGTTAAGAGGTTTTGTCCGAAGCGCTTTTTACTACTTTTCATTGGTTCAATATTTTTAAAGGGTGTTCAATAGCATTGATATATGATATATGAAAAAAACCTCAAAATGGAGTTAGGTGTTTTTTTCCCGACAGCAGAGATTTACTGTACACATACAGAACTCCATGCGCTCAAAGAGAAGGTCTTGTAGTGCACTGTTTCCCAACATGTGGTCTGGGGAGCCCACAGGGTCCTTGAGGGAGTCCCAGGGGTCCCCGGCTTAAATGATTGATTGATCAAATGGCGGTCCGTGGCCTAAAGCATATCAAACTAGGTTCCGTGAAATTGAAAAGGTTGAGAGTTACTGTTGTAGAGGATAGAATGATGAGCTGATTACTAATGTAACGAGCGGTAGGAATTGGCTTGCATGACCCTCCTGCTTCCTGTGCAGGCTCAAGTAGAAAACTGAATGAGGCCCTTACACACCATTTGTCACTCTGCATCAAGTGCACTTTCTCATTACATTATAACGTGTCTCAAAGGCTTCACATTCTCCTCTATAATGGGTCTATTCAGTGGCATTGCTAGCTATAGGTGGTGCAGGCACGTGCACTGTATAATATACCTGCACACAATCTACATTCTTCAATAGTGGAATAGAAACATGATTCACGTCCTGCAGGTCAGCCAGTGTGAACATGAAATGAAAGCTGCAATCCATGACTTTCTTTTGAGTAAATGGTGCATTTATACAGCATCTTTCTCCAACGTGCTTGACATTTATAGCCATTAATTCACACAAACTGACTGCAGGGGAAACCATGCAAGGTTCCAAAAATGCTCATCAGTAGCAGTTAGGGGTTCGGTATCTTGCTCAAGGACACTTTGACGCTAAGCCAGGCGGAGCCGGACATCGACACCAGGTTTCCTTCTGATTCCCAACCTCCACAGTCACTGCCACCCCTAACTTATTGGGCGGCAGTGGCTCAGGAGTGGCAGTCGCTCAGGGATAGAGTGGCCGGTCGAGCGTCCGGATGGCAACTGTGAGATTCCCAGTTCCCAGAGTTAGTGTCGAACTGTCCTTGAGCAACCCGCCATCGGTGTGTGAATGTGTGTGTGAATGTGAATGTAATGCACAATCTATGTACAGTAGAAGCACCTTGGATAAACGTGCTAAATGCACCATTTACGACTGTGGTGCCTAGAGGTGGTTGTCCTGCTCTTCTATTGGGCAATTTAGACATCCAGTAGTGGTCCTACCTTCAAAGCGTAATAGTAGGGGTGCACGATTATGAAATTATGACCCATATCAGATATCCGATTATTTGCAGGGTCATATCTGCCGATACCGATTCTGACCGATTCCGAGGACCACAATGGAAAGCCTGTTAATAAAGTATTCAATCATTCAATAAATAGCCTATTCTCTTTTCCAAGTGTCTGTTGTCACAACTGAATGACTACTGAATGAGATGAGTACACAAATTAAATGTAGAAAAATGCATCATATTTGATTTGGCTTTTGTTCTAGACCAGAGGTACTAGACACTTTTGATTTATATTGAACTCATTGATGATTTTTTACATTTTTGAGGGACCCTCCCATGTCCAGCTTTTAGTGTGTGTCCACAAACTTTGTCCTACACAAACTTATATTCCCATTGACAATGAATGGAGAATTTTACGTCATAGTCAAATTACGTCAAATGTTACGTCATAGTGTAAACACAAACATTGCGTAACACAAACATTGATGACGAAGGTGAGGACGCAAATTGTGATTGGCCGGAACGAGATGATATTCTAGTATGATAATGTATGATGATAAGAGCGCCCCTCACTTCACACGTTTTTTTCATATATATTTTTGCTGGTGAAAACCGATTAAATAGTCGGGATTATTTTGAGACCGATCCGACTCCGATTATGCTACCGATTATACCGTGCATCCCTACGTAATATCTCCCTTTCCGTCTAAGCTCAGCAGTAGACATTTTGGCACTTGCAAGCGAAGCTCCATGTTTGAATCCCGGGTAGGACATCAATCTTAGGGACTGCCGTTTGTACAAAATAATGTGCATGGTTGTTGAGAAGAAGCACAGAGGCAGCTCAGCCACAGCATTGTTCTACAGAACATCCCTGTCTGCTGCTCACAACTCAGCTGAAACAAGCCCTAGGTAATCCATACAGTAGTTTCCACACAGCTCAGAGTTTAACCCATTTTGACCTGAGATCAGATTCTAAAAATGTCTTCTACATCCTGACAGTTTTCTGAAAAAGCTATGTTTCTATGTCAGTCGTTCTTCGATTTAAAAAAAATAGCAGGCCTACAAGCTCGTAGCGCGCCACTCGGTGGCGCGCTATGAGCTTGTAGATCTGCTATTTTTCAATAGCTAAAGCATAACATAATGCTAACACCAAAAGGGGTTCCCGCCCCAAAATGGGTTAATACCTGTGAGTTGTCTAGTCTGCAGTGGTGGAAAGTAACTAAGTACTTAGTTACATCGTGTGCTTGTAGATCTGCTATTTTCAAGTGCTTTTCGGGTTTTTGAGTACTTGTACTTTTGGTACTTAAAGTATACTTGATGCAAAGACTTTTATTATTTTTTTACTCAAACATTTTTGAATGCAGGCTTTTTATTTGTAACCGAGCGAGTACCTCTACCCCCAGTGGTATTTGGTAGCTTTACAGAGGGATATAGAGCAGTGGTTCTCAAAGTAGAGTCTGGGGACCCCCAGTTCCCTGCACTGGCTCCCGGTCGCTGCCCGCACAGAATACAAAACTCTGATGCTGGCATTCAAAGCAACCAAAGGTATGGCTCCCCCATATCTTGCAAGCATGATTGAACCCTACAAACCCTCCCGCGCACTCAGATCAGCCAACGCAGGAAAGCTGGAAGTACCCTCACTAAAAACGCCGGGACAACGCTCCACACGTCCCAAACTCTTCTCCCTTCTGGCCCCAAAACTGTGGAATGCACTCCCCGTTGCAATCACTCCAGCATCACTCCCAATCTTCCGCCGATTTATAGCATGTCATGTAGACAGCACAATAATTGCATTGTATGTAGTCATAGCACATATATACATACATATGTATAGCATAGTATAGTATATATGTATAGTTTATATGTATAGTGTCATTATATAGATATGTTCTAGTTACGTTCTTAGCTTACGCATGTTTCATGATAAATGCATTTTATATATGTGATGTATTCCCATGCTTTTGTTCTTGCCTAATGTAAATCGCTCTGGATTAAGAGCGTCTGCTAAATTCCTAAATTGTAAATTGTTCCAGGGGGTCCCCAGATAAATGATGGATAGTAGGAACCAAATGGGCACTGATGTGGCGGTAGCTCTGAGAGTGTACAAATGGACCACAAATCTTGTATCGGGTCCTTGGCACGAAATCTTTTCAGATGGAGGTCCGTGGCCAAATTCACATTAATTTCGGGGTCCTTGACATGAAAACGTTTGAGAACCACTGATATAGAGGGACCATCCGGTGATCCAGTATATGGCTCCTCTGATATAGAGGGACCATCCGGTGATCCAGTATATGGCTCCTCTGATATAGAGGGACCATCCGGTGATCCAGTATATGGCTCCTCTGATATAGAGGGACCATCCGGTGATCCAGTATATGGCTCCTCTGATATAGAGGGACCATCCGGTGATCCAGTATATGGCTCCTCTGATATAGAGGGACCATCCGGTGATCCAGTATATGGCTCCTCTGATATAGAGGGACCATCCGGTGATCCAGTATATGGCTCCTCTGATATAGAGGGACCATCCGGTGATCCAGTATATGGCTCCTCTGATATAGAGGGACCATCCGGTGATCCAGTATATGGCTCCTCTGATATAGAGGGACCATCCGGTGATCCAGTATATGGCTCCTCTCTGATATAGAGGGACCATCCGGTGATCCAGTATATGGCTCCTCTCTGCCAGGATGTCTCTATACTGCTGCACAGGGGGAAACAGGAACATTCATTGACCCGTGGACCAGTTCAATTAGCAATCACCAGCAGCAACACCTGTTCTCACCGCCAGCTCACAGCGCTACGGCACGCCTGCCCTATGGGCATATTGTGACTCTGAGTGCACGCACACACACGTGCGCGCGGCCGCGTGTTTTGTCGGTGTTACTGCACATCTCCATGAAATATTAAACCGCGAGGCTGGGGCATGTGAGTGCACCGGGGTTAGACCTCCAGGTCCCCCCTCTCATAAAAAATAGAAGAACAGGATGGCAACTGTAGTATCATGGAAGACGGAGAGATGAGAGAGAAGCTGAAGACAGTGCAGGAGAGAGGATTTCACAATGCATACGAAGGAGAGATGACAGTAGTGTAATTAAGGGCGGCTGTGCCCTTGTCAGGCAATTGGGCCATTGATTTAGCCTGGCTCCAGCCCTGAATCGCTAGCCACGCCCATTAAAAAAAGATGTTCTGGCGATTCAGGTGTGGTGACTCGGGTCTATGGCAGTGTTAGTCTCGGACGAAAAAATGCTTGCAGCAGCTGGCCATCAGCGTTGTTTCAACTCGATGACGTCAAACAACAAACATGGCTGCCCCCACTGTGGTACCGAATCAATCTGGCTATTAAATCGCCCTATGATAACTAGTTTCTTTACAGAAACCACAGGTTTATAGAAACATCATCAGACGTATTTTACCGTTTTTGTTTACAAGCTAGTAGTGCTCGTTGACTGTTTGTTTGGTTAGCAACCGGGTTAGCCACAATGATTGAACGACGTCACCTGCTTTGCTACTATTTTGATTGGTTGGTGTGAACCAATTGGCAAAGACTGCCGCTTTGGCAACGCCCATCCCAGAAACTGCTGCCATGGGAAGGGCTTTCAGTCTGAATAATGAAGTGAAATGAAATGAAAATTCAGACTGTGTGTCAGGCTACAATTGATTAGCGTATGTGCCTGACATTTATTTTGGGCATGTGGTGTGTATTGCGCCATCGGCGGTAGCCAGGGATGAGAGGGGTTTGATCACCCAATTCACTATGTATGTTGGTGGTGGGAGTCGGGACTCGTTGGGAAGGAACTAAGGGAGAATATTTCACTTGCATTTGCCCTTTTATCCAAGTATATTTAAGAAAGAGCTCTAAATGCTCCTGATGGAGATGGTTCCTTGCCTCTGCCGTCTGTGTGTGAATGGGTGAATGTAATGCACATTTTAAAGCACTTTGCATATATTATATGCTGTAGTTGAACATTCTACACAAATAGGCAAACATTCTGTAAAATTGCCGATCCAAAAGTTCACAAACGCGTTGCAACTCTATTTTCAGCAGAGATTTGGTGTAGTGGGGAAAAGGAAGGGACCAGGTACAGACACCAGAGGGACGGTCAACAAAGTATATAGGTGGTCAATTGTATCTTGGAGTTCTGAGGAGAGAAGACAGACAGGCAGAGTGTAATAGAGTGAAGGCTAAAGGTCAGAAAAAGGAGCCACCCAGCTCGTAATGGCTTTAACCCCTGACCCCTAGTCGTGTCCTGTGCCTTCTCTTGGAGCAGCATGACTGACACATAAGCATCACCTCACATTCCTCATGTCTGCCTCTCTGGCAACCAGAGGGAAAGCAGAAATAAGATTTACTATAAAAACACCCATAAACAATTAGACTGTTTATTTACATAGCAGTGGTGATTTACAAACCTGTACCAGGTGGTACTGTAGTTAGTTAGTTCAGGGGTTCTCAATGTTTTTGGCCGGGGACCCCCGAAAATGCTTTGGCAACGTCTCGGGACCCCCGCCCCGCCCCCTCCCGACCCCCAATATAA
The DNA here is from genome assembly GCF_951216825.1 of Electrona antarctica. Taxonomy (NCBI): domain Eukaryota; kingdom Metazoa; phylum Chordata; class Actinopteri; order Myctophiformes; family Myctophidae; genus Electrona; species Electrona antarctica. The sequence continues at coordinate 34,100,510 of NC_136797.1, forward strand.
ATTGACTGCTACAATAACCTTAAACCATTTTGGGCGGGAACCCCTTTTGGTGTTTTAAGCATTGTTATAATTTAGCTATTTAAAAATAGCAGATCTACAAGCTCATAGCGCGCCACCGAGTGGCGCGCTACGAGCTTGTAGGTCTGCTATTTTTGAAAAATCGTGAAAATACAATTTATACAATTTTTTTTTTTTTTTTGAAAATAATTTGGGGACCCCCTAAAATATTTTGGCGACCCCCCGAGGGGTCGCGACCCACGGGTTGAGAACCCCTGAGTTAGTTAGCATTACAAGTTCAGTTTAAAAAAAGAAAAAAGTAAAATCGGATGAGTGATTGTGTTTCTCTTTGGAGATCTAAAAGAGCATCTAAAGGCTGATGCAAAGTATAGAGTATTTCCAGGAAGCCCCACCCCACTGTAGCGCTGCATTTGAGCTCTGTGTGTGTCTTGTGATCATCTAATCAAAGGAACAGAGGGCTTCAAAGATGACAAATTGTCAACTATTTTGTTTGTTAATGTGCCTCTTGTTTGTCTGATGAGCTTCGTGAAGTCGGCACAGAGCTCTACTAACTACGCACATTAGGACGAGCCCAATCAGTCACAGCGTTTCTCACTCCCCAGTATGCATCATCCGCCAACGCCGAGGAAAGATATAAAGTTGTTATTGCCGTCGCCGTTGTAGATTTCCAGAGTGATTTCCTGATTTCACACGCCTCGAGTAAGCCCTTTTCACGGCTGGGGGCTGGCAAAGTTTGCAGCAGCGCACGCTGCCTCGTTTCAAGAGGCCCGCTCAGCGGGCCCACTTCAGCGGAAGAAACAATCAGGATGATTGAGGATGAGACTGTGGATGTATTAAAGGAACACCTGGCTGGCAGCCTGCCTTGCCTGTAATAAAGCCCAATTCATATACTTACGTCGTACGTCGGTGTCGTGGGGCCAAAGATAGTGGATCTACAAGCTCACAAGGCGTCGCATCGCGACGTCTTGGGAGCTTGTATATCCGCTATCTTCGCAAACGAAGGAGTGTGTACTGAAGCGTGGGACTGCCCCGGCAATGGACCTGTCATGTAGCTGTGGGCTGATGGGAGGTGAGTTCCTCCTTAACCTCTTACCTGACCCTGTGTGATGACGCCCGGGGGCTTCTGTGAAGGTCGCGACCTCAAGGCTTTGTTGTTGGTTGGTGGGTGAACACATTATTGGGTCTGTAGAATGGCTCACGACATTATGCTGAGTGCATAATGTCTCTCCAAAAGAGGACCAATTTAAACGATTTTCTGACATTATATTTATAATGTCAGCCGAAATGTTTTTTTTTTTTTTTATGCCTGAAGCTGTAAAGAAAGATTTTAGTCGCTAGATGACGGAACCTGGACTTTATAGTTAATTACAAAGTAACCTGATTGCACCTGATTTAAAATTTCAAAATTTCAAATAAACATCTGAGCGATGAAAGAAAATGTTTCTTTAAAAAAAATATATATATTTTTCTGGAACAAAATAACCGCTGGCGTTTTCACTTTAGGGGTAAAGCTAAATGATTTCCTCCCCCCCCCCCCCCCCCCATTTAAAAAAAAAAAAAAAGAAATTCTATGAATAAATGCATGTCTCATCCTCCGTTCCCTCAACTGAAAGCAGTTTGTCAAGTATGGACCACTTCGTCATAGCAGATTGCAGAGGTGCGCACATTATGCATGGGGAAGTAGTGTGTTGAGTGCAGCACTGCAGCTCAACTACCGGCGTGTCTCTTGCAGAATGTCATCGCTGCATTTCTGAGGCCTTATTAGCCGTCGGCACATACTACAGTTGTAGCCTGGATTGTCACCTGAGCTCAGGTGAAGTAGATGTCACGTAACCCTTGCCACAGTGGCTTGTCCAGGATGACCCGGTGTACAACAGTCACTACCAAATTGTCCACAATTATAATAATAATAATATACTTGCTTCCAGTTAATATACTTGTCATGTTCTGTCCCTGCACTCTCTATTATCTAACTGCCATCCATGGTGTTGAAAGGTGTGGTCATTAGGGTTCTAAGCACTAAAATAATTGTCTGCCATCCTGATGAAAATATCTACAGTATGGTGTGTATACAGTTTGATGTGCATGAACATGGTTGGGATTTTAAACACATTTGATGTCTTTGACGGAGTATTCCGTCAATTAAAATCCAACCGTTGTCTGCCTTTATCAGAATTCTCCGTCAATTTCTCTACTTTATCGATATAAAACGGCCCCGCTAAAAAGCAATTTCTAGCACTGGCCTGTTTTGCTAGGCAGCACCTTTCTCAGCCCCTCCCGACCTGTTGCGTGCACGCATCCATTTACTTTATGATTTAACAGCCAACTTTGAATGTTGTTTCCTCTGAAACTACGGCGCTGTTCGTGGTGATGATCAGATCGGCGGGGTTCAGGTCTCATTTCAGATTTTCGATGAGACAACGCTAAGGCTAGCATTTGCGCTTTTGCTACATGCATTTTAGCTAGCGAAAAAACGGGAGTGCGTCATAGTAAGAGCTACCTGTATCCACCTGGCACCCAAGCGCTACCACTTTTGGCCACATTGTGGCAGTCAACACCCTACATAATCCCCTTGCACTACAGCTTTAGCACCAGTCAGAATACCACTAGTATATTAACACCCACATTTACACTAACATACCGTGATAAAATACATTACCTCTGCACCATTCGGGTAAATACAGTCAACAAAAGTTAGTTAAAAAGATTTCCCTTGAAAAGCTTATGTTGAGATATTTTGGCTGGGACTGTGTTTACTGTCTTGGAATGAAATGAGTTCTTTGCTCACGCAGTGGTGAAATATGGTGCTGTGACAATTCTGAAAAGCTTTTAAATGCACATTTTACTCCCCGTGCGTACTATTTCTGTCCCTGAATAGGGAACATTATACAGTAGATGCTGCTTTTCTTCTTAAGCGCTGCTTCTCACCAACGTAATGCTGTCTCTGTGAGCCGAAGCGAGCAGGATTTATGCAGATTTATTTAGTATGTTTCCAGAGAATCCTCCTGTCTTCGCTTTTCTGCCCCTTCCCCCTCTGCTCTGTTCTGTTCATTTCATGTTCCCTCCTGCTTCCTTTAGGTTCGTTCTTTCTGACACCCCAAAGTGACCAGACACCTCGGTTTGATTGGGATTGTCCCGCTTCAAGGAGGGTGTCCCGTGTCCCAACGGATTTATGTGAAACACTGTCCTGTTTTGTGCTCTTATATAGATGTTTATCATGTTGTGTTCTGTGGAAAGGTGCCGTCAGGTGTGGTAAGCTATTAAATAAATAATTGTCCCCCATCCTGATGAGAATACTGCAAAAAATAGTGAAAAAAATTGCGAAAACCTACAGGCTCTCGCCACATCACATTGTGACTGGCTGTTTTTGCTACATTTGAAATAGAGCTAAATGAATGGTCAATGGTCCTGGTTTGGGTAATTGCAATCTGGGAACCCGTTCTGTAAATTAAAAGGAGAGGGAAACATCCTTAGTTTTTGCCCCTGGGGGTATCCCATAGAGGGGTACCACCTCCTTGAGTATTTGGGTACGGTATTTGAAAATATTGCCACCCTATCTTAGTCCCGCCTCACTCACTCACTCACTCACTCACTCACTCACTCACTCACTCACTCACTCACTCACTCACTCACTCCAGCTGGTCAATGGGGCAATCCACAGAAAAAAGGGCAGTTGTAACACAGTGTGCCCTGGAGCAGTGCAACCCCTCTCTGCCTCCCCTGATTGCAGTCATGGAAACCCTCACCCGAACCTCAAAACGAAGGCACCCCCCCCCTCACCCATCCCCCCCCGAACACACACACACACACTCACACACACACACACACACACACACACACACACACACACACACACACACACACACACACACACACACACACACACACACACGGCCATACAGAACCCTCCAATGAAGCACACATCTCTACAGGCCGTCTGGAAAGGCCACACATCTAAATTGCATTTTTACTGCACAACACATTGGAGCCCACTTCACTTCACACCTCTAGAGAACCGCTGAATGAGGTGGGGATGTGTGTTTGTGTGTGTGTGTGTGTGTGTGTGTGTGTGTGTGTGTGTGTGTGTGTGTGTGTGTGTGTGTGTGTGTGTGTGTGTGTGTGCGTGTGCGTGTGCGCGTGCGTGCGCGCAGGGATGTGTACTTATTACTATACTTGTTGTGAGGTACAGTAGAATGTGATAAATTATCAAACGTGTTTTAGGGTTCGGCTTACATTTAGGAAAGGATTCAGGGATTGGGGTTATTTGCGCAACACTTTTTTGGCCGTGAGACACTGGCACACAATTAACCCTAACTCGGGGTTAGGGTTAATAATTGTAAAACAATTGCATTTTATAAAATTTCTGTCCTAACATATTGATTCATTTACAATTACAGTAACGCAAACACAAGTACCCTAGGCGCATTTGTGCACATTCATCGACAACAACATCCCCCAGCGCGTGTGTGTGTGTGTGTACATTGACATTCATTGTTGTGCGTGGTTTTGTTTGGGCATCTGCATAGTGAACGGTCCTGTTTATAGAAGGCATTGTGCAGTGTGTTCTCTCCAGCGTGGAGGAGATAATGGCATCGCTGAGAGGCTAATGTACAGTCCTATAAACAGTAATGGATCCTGTGGGGATAGAGGGCTGATATGAAGCTACTAGGCCTCTCTCATGCTATATTGCCTTTAATCCATTGAGACCTGGAACGCATCCATGTCACGTTAGCGTTTAACCACATTAACCATTAACCCATTTTGGGGCGGGAACCCCTTTTGGTGTTTTAAACATTGTTATAATTTAGCTATTGAAAAATAGCAGATCTACAAGCTCATAGCGCGCCACCGAGTAGCGCGCTATGAACTTGTAGGTCTGCTATTTTTGAAAAATCGTTAAAATGTGCCTCAAATCTTTCCGAAAATTGTCATGATTTAGAAAACTTTTTTTTTTTTAATTTCGACGTCAGGCCTGAATGGGTTAATATGATGGTGTTGACACACTGCACGGCACATGATGGGCAAGAAGGTTTAGAGGAGCAGCAGGAATATTACACAACTATATTAAAAAGACGTTAGGAAAGATATGGCCCAAGTTCCGTAGCATTATGTCGGTATTGAGAATGCAGTACATTTCCCTTGTCACTGCACGGGAGTGAGCAGACAGTATCTTTTTAATTTTCTTTTAATGATTTGCATTTTTAATAAAAACCAGTTTCAACCTAGTGTCCCTATTTTAAGAAATAGGGACACAAATAGAACATAATATAATAACAAAACTACAAGCTCAGTGTCAAATTGAAATGCAATGTGATCTTGTAAATCAGGCGATTCCGCTATTCGTCATATCCATAGACCTCAGTCAGTGGTTAAGTAATTAGTAATTGTACCATTGTCTCCTTTCCAAGATTGCGACTGAATGTAGGTTGTTTGTTTGTTTGTTTGTTTTCAAATTGTATCAAAAAACATAGCAACGCAAAGCATTTGGGGTTGTCTTGTGTTGTGCATTGAAGGGTGCATTCATTGGGTATAAATGCTCCCTTGGTCTCCTTATAGTCCTGGGGATTAGAACTGAAAAGTTATGATAATGTTTAGTGTAGTCAGGGGTGCTAGTGTTTGCATGAGCAGATACGCCATTAATCATGATGTGGAAAGAGGGGGAAGGGGCGATGACAGTTTGGCAAGGTGATGCGAGCTGAACCACTGGCCTGTGGAAAAGTGCTCTATGCTCCACCCTCTCCATATCGTTGCTGTTGGGTGGGAACCTTTTAAGTTACTTTTCAGTAAACGAAGAAAAAAAAAGAAGGGTTTCAATGGTTCCAGTGTTATTTATTATGTATTTAGTCACAGGTTCTTGTTAATGCTTTTCATTGGCTAAGTATTTATTTAAAACCCACATACAGGCCCCTTTCTATCTTTGGGCATGCCATTATTGGAGCACAATTTTGTTAATTAGCAAAACATACTCTCATTGCAACGCGTCGCATTGCAATGCACTGTGAGCTTGTAGATCGGCTATTTCCACTACTTTTGCCTGACCCACATCATACACAGTGTGTGTGTGTGTGTGTGTGTGTGTGTGTGTGTGTGTGTGTGTGTGTGTGTGTGTGTGTGTGTGTGTGTGTGTGTGTGTGTGTGTGTGTGTGTGTGTGTGTGTGTGTGTGTGTGTGTGTGTGTGTGTGTGTGTGTGTGTGTGTGTGTGTGTGTGTGTGTACACACACACACTCCCTTGGTAGCTCTCTTGGTTTCTTTCATTTTCTTCTTTGTCTCCATGTCTGTTTGTCTGGCTCTTTCAGTCGGTCTGTGTCTCTTCCATGTCTGTCTGGCACTGTCTTTCTCTCTCTCAGCAGACATATTTTCACCTCCTCTATTAAGGCAGACTGTGTTTACCCCCTGGTGTGTGTCTCCTGGGCTTGTCTGTCACTCACACAGCGAGGCCCCACACAGGGAGAGGGGGCTATATTGAATTTAGAGGTGTTTTTGTGTGGGTGTGGGTGTGTGGGTGGCATATAGTATGTGTATCTATTCCTGTGCATGCATAAATAGTGTGCTAATCATTGTGTACTGTAGTGGATGAAGGACAGGTATGCTAAGGTACCTCTTCTAACGTACCAGTATTAACTACTTTCAACCGGCCATCCCTATTTTGGGGCATGTCATTACAGGCGAAAATCTTTCAAAAAAATCCAAAACTTAAAAGAATAAATAAAAATGTCCACAAAATTAAAAATGTTCAAAAATAGCAAGCAGTTCTACAAGCTCATAACACGTTGCATCACGTCGCATTGTGCGCTTGTAGATTGTCTTATTTCCGCTTTACTTCGCATACAACAAAGTATAACTTAGGTTTACTATCAACGATCTACACTATACTACCTCAACCTATACTGTAGCATTCAGCAGCTTTTACGTTCCCATAACATAACAATAAATGAATGAGTGAATGAATTAATCAATAAATACCATATTTTCAGATTGAGGTTCCGATTGTATCTTCTTTATTAGCTGGAGCAACACAGTAAAATCCTCAGAGTGAAAACGTTTTCTTATTTGCATTTACTAGATTCTATTGTGCACTGGAGCAAATGTGCATTGTTGCATTGAGCATGATAAACTTGTGTGATGATAAAGTTGTGTGATGGCTCATTGTGTAAGATAATCATATGGACTCCTGAGACAGAGGTCATTACATCTAGAGTAGACGGCCACAGGGATCATTGATTTCCCGGAGAACATTCTTCAGCAGATTCACAAACAGATTGTGAAAAGTTCATCCCACTATTTGCTTTCTGCCAGTGTGGGTTTTATGTGGTTCCATTTTGTTTGCTTGTGCGTGTGTGCATTGTGCACTAGACGTCTGTCTCACAACAGGGGGCCATATACTGTATGTGTATCTGTGTGTGGCAGTGACATCAAGGACTTGTCTATAGACACTAGACAGGCATCCCTACTGGGTGTCTGTCAGAGATGGCAGACAGACACCCTGGTATCTGAGGATATTGTTACATGTTATATCCGATGCTATTTAACCTCCTTGTCTAACATTCTAAATAAGCAAAGATCTGAAATGCCCACAGAGGTTAAATTAAAACACACTGTACTGTAGTTATGTCTGCATAATTAGAGGCTTACACAAACCCCTTCATTTCTTGCCCACTTTTCCCTTGTCATTTTTCCTTATCTCTGCATATCTCTCTCTCTCTCTCTCTCTCTCTCTCTCTCTCTCTCTCTCTCTCTCTCTCTCTCTCTCTCTCTCTCTCTCTCGCTCTCTGATAATCTTCGGGGGAGCATATATACTATACTCTGTCAGCAGTGTTTTTAAACACCTGCTTTGAAAATCGAGATCAGTCGCCTGAAAGAATCCTTCAAGGGCTGCAGATCACAGGCAAAGTCAAATATTTGGGCATGAAATATTTGGGTAGGGAGGAGGCAGAGGAGACATCTTTTCATCCCGATCTCACAGATGAGGGTTTCTGCAGCTGTCACAATGCATCTTTAAGGCTTTTGGCGAGTGAGTCCCAGCAGGTGACCGCCGGGAGAGATACACACACCAAAGAGGATGAACACAAACACTGTGTGAGGCTAACCCTGGCCAAGTGCCTCTTTATTAACGTCTTAACCACATCAAGCCTAGAGGCCCTATTGCATGTCATAAGAAAATAGGCATTGCAACGAGACAATTTGGGAGCTTGTAGATCATCTTTTTTCACCCCCAACAGATTTAGGGCTATATCTCGCGCCACCCCTTATCCTTGTAATAGTTGTAAAACGTAATAGTTCAAATAGCTGATCTACAAGCTCACAACGTGTCGTTGTGATCTACAACGTGTCGTTGTAGATTGGCTAGTTGAACTATTTTAAAATGTTTTTCAAAATAGTAAAAAATGGCAAACAAATAGTAGGGATAAGGGGTAAGGGCTGGCGCAAGATAGCCTGCCCTAGTGTGGAGGGGAAATGGAGGGGAACTAGTACAGACCACCCCTGGGGGACCCCAGTCAATGAGGTATGGTTAAGGATCTATGAATCTGAGCAATATCCCAGTAACCCTAGCAGAGAACATCGCTCTACTCTCCCTCTTTTCTTTTTTTCTCCATCAAAATGAATGAATAACAAATTTGATTAATATGCAGTGTAACTAGAGCAATCAAAGAGCATGTCAATTCTGAATACTGTAAAATGTTGGCCTACTATTACCCAAGTAACGCAGAATTACTGTACAATTTTAGACTGTTTCATGCTCAGGACTGGTCTCTGTCTTGCAGAATTATTGAAGGCTGTAGCTCTGTATATCTGCTAATATCCTCCTAACCCACTTTCTCTCAGCCATTTACTGCTGGTACACAACTCCATTGAATGTATCATCCCTCTCTGAAACCACAAACTTCTCCACCCGCTGTGAAGTTTTATTCACTCTGTTTCAGATATGTGATGGAACCCAACGAGAGCGAGGAGAAGAGATTCTGGTTTAGAAAATGTCCCACTGAGGACCTTTTTAGATTTTTTTTCTCTCTGTTCGATGTTTTGGGAGGAGAACATAGAATTACTGCAGTCTTCTTTATAATAGCACGGGGACAGATGAAAAGCGAGAGACAAGATGGAAGGCTAATATTATTGCAACATTTCCCTTGTCAGGCTGAAGTGGGGAAGCGAGAGTGAAGTTTATAGCTTAGTCAAATATAATTTAAAGTCATTTGAACCCGAAGATTACACAGCACATACAAAGGCATATAATTAGCAGAGGAAAAAGAAACACAACTATTTATTTATCGAACCGAGCTGCTGAAAGGAAATAGTTAGTCTGATTTTGGAGCCTCGTCTCGTCACTGCTATACCACGTCTCCACGTTCGTCAGCTCTGGGGCTTTGGCAAAGGGAGAGTCGTTGAGAATAAGGGTTGCTCTCCCCTTTTTTACCAGCTGCGAAGCAGGCTGAACTACTTTCTCTTGGGTTGGTACAGTGGCAACTTATCTTCTCATTGGCTGCCGTAGTCACCTATCTTTCTCAATGGCTGCCTCGTCTCTCTGCGACATCCACACACCTTTTGCCTCTAGCCCACCTCTCAGCCAATGTGGATAGTATTGCAGTGCCTGCATCTTTCCGCATGCTGAAAATAGCCGATCTACAAGCTCACAACCTGTTGCGGTGGCGACGCGTTCTGAGCTTGCAGATCAGCTTTCAGCATGCAACACGTCGTATGGCGAAGCATAAGTCATGTTTATGCTTTTAGCAGGACTTTTGGCTTTGTGCAGTGCTTTAATTTGTTTTCACACACACAAATACACAGATATTTACATTTCATAGAACAATTCTGCAGATGTAATAAGGCAGCTGGTAATTCATTGATGTTCATCAATTCTTGTTTACAGACTGGAGCCATCACTATTATGTCTGACTTATTGGTTGGAACGGAAATAGCGATCTACAAGCTCACAGGCTGTAGATCGGCTGTTTTCGCCATGAGACACAACCACGCACAACTATGTATAACTTCAGGCTTTAGTGGAAGCTATATATCGGTGTTTCCCTGCGGCTGACAGGGAATGTGGCTGTTCCCTGGCCCTGGCGTCGGTCTGTCCTTGGGAGTGGGTGTGCAGCAGCGGACAGGCTGCGAGTCAGACAGATGCCCTCAGCTCACCACAGATCATTAATGCATGAGGGAGATGGAGACGGGCAGGATCCTCTTCCACTGGAGAAAAGGTCACAGGCAGTAAAGACTACAGAAGTGAGGGAGACTGCAGGGGGTAAAGGGGATAAAGAATAAAGACAGCGGCGAGAGATATGCACGATGTGTGCTGTCGTCTGTGTCTTGCATGTCTTTGTTCACATCTATTAGCCTGTGTGTGCTCACTGTGCTGTGAAATATGGAAATAGATATCTTGGTAACCAGTAGACCTTCTGTATCATCATAACTGTATGGAAACTCGCGTGATGCTCATCACATTGGACTGCGTAGGAGTCAAACTAGACACGGCGTTTTCACGTTTTCTTCCTCGGAATCTGACCGGTCTTTGTTTTAGAAAAATACCAAACGATTGTAGCATCATAATATGCTACTATTAAAAATATGATTACTATGACAGATGATAAATTCGAGTGTGTGTGTGTGTGTGTGTGTGTGTGTGTGTGTGTGTGTGTGTGTGTGTGTGTGTGTGTGTGTGTGTGTGTGTGTGTGTGTGTGTGTGTGTGTGTGTGTGTGTGTGTGTGTGTGTGTGTGTGTGTGCTGAGGTAGCAGGGACACTGATAGCAGGTTGAGAGACGGCATACATTCTGTGACAGCAGCTGCTACTTCATGGTGTTTCCTGGCTAGCCTTCACTACAACCCTGCTCTTCTTTCTCCTCAGCACCACAGTCACAGCTACCAAGAAAGCCTTATCTCTAGCACCACCATCTAGCAAACGTGCACACGAAATATCTCAATATACAATGGGCACACAGTAGCGAGGGCTGCAACTATCCATATTCTGTCCATTACTTTTTCGATTAATCAAATAATTGAGAAGTGCGTTGTTGTTTTTTATTTAAAGAAAAACTAAAATTCATCCATGAATTGACGAAACACTTATTTTATACTTTTATACAATGGAATCTTGCAAAAAATGGTGAAAATAGCCAATCTACAAGCTCACAATGCGTTTCACCGTGATGCGTTGTTAGCTTGTAGACTGGCTATTACCGGTATTTCTTATTTTTTTGCCCACTGTATGTGCCCAAAATAGGGATTGATTACTCATATATTGTTGTATGCTCCCTGGAGGATTACCCCTACAGATTGTGTTGACCCCATGCCCTTTCCTCTACCCTTAGGACAAAAGGCAGCTTGTCTGCTGTTGATAATTTTACAGTTGCAGCTACTTTTTATGCATTCAACATATTTGGACTCTTTCACTAAATATACAACCTAACTGTACGACAATATAATTGAATTGGAATTTGTCAGAGTCAGCAAGAACAAGAAGGAAGTAACGCTTGCCATGGGGCGACCAATAGTTCAGAGTTGTTGTACCCCATTAATTTGTGTTTATGAAGCCCGATCCCTACATAAACCACGTGATCGCGTCACAGTGAGATCAAAGAACTCTCTCTTCCAAAGGCTCTGGGTGTAGCTACTGACTGTAGCAGAGCTTTTAGACTCTTAATCTTGTTTTCACTTTTTGGATTCAGTATGACAATCCCTTCTAATCACGTCAATTAGAATTTCATGTGTGTGTGTGTGTGTGTGTGTGTGTGTGTGTGTGTGTGTGGTGTGTGTGTGTGTGTGTGTGTGGTGTGTGTGTGTGTGTGTGGTGTGCGCGCGCCTGTGCATGCTGCATATCGTCTCTGTCGGATGGAAACCTCATTATGTTCAAAACAGGATTTTTTTTCAGGATTCAAATTCAAAAACAGCAAAAGTAGCAGATCTGCAAGCTCAAAACACGTCGCTTTATGCCAGCGTTTCGAGCTTGTACATCTGCTACTGACGCTGTGGTATGATAAAAAAAAAGTAATAATTAAATAATGAAAATATGGAGATAAGAGGTGACTACCGGTATATGATATATACATACAGCGTGTGTGCGTGGGATTGCGAATGCACCTTCCACCTGAGATTTGCGACGTTTCCCTGTTCACGCCTGAATGTGCAAATGGCTGTTGTGGCTGGAAGGTCGGCGTGTTGTGGCTAGTTGTGCCTTGCCTTTCCCCCCGCCAGCCTCTGAAGTGTCCGTGGGGGGGCCGTCACTTGCTTTCTCTGCCCGGATGGCTGAGGCGAGGCGGGGGTACTGTTGTACGGCGGGGTGGGTTTGGGGGGTGTGTGTGTGGGGGGGGGGGTGCATAGACACTTGCTCCTCATTGCCCTTCCATTATATATGGTTGACCTACTTCACCAGTGAGAGGCAGAGGAGAGGCGGGAGGGAAGGGCCAGACACTGAAATCACAGGCTGACGAAGGTCCCCTGGTGACTATAGCTGGGTGTGTGCGTTTCCCTAATGCAGTGAGACTGTGAGACCCTCCTGCGCATAGCACGCACACACACACACACACACACACACACACACACACACACACACACACACACACACACACACACACACACACTGAGCATTGTGTTCCCTCTGTCTCATCTCGACCAACATCACCATTGAGTGTCGCTCCCACTTAACGGGTCCATTAACACACGTAAGGTGTTGGTGCATGCGCCGTGCGTTCATGTGTGTGTGTGTGTGTGTGTGTGTGTGTGTGTGTGTGTGTGTGTGTGTGTGTGTGTGTGTGTGTGTGTGTGTGTGTGTGTGTGTGTGTGTGTGTGTGTGTGTGTGTGTGTGTGTGTGTGTGTGTGTGTGTGTGTGTGTGTGTGTGTGTGCGTGGTCTGCGTGCACGTGTATGATGTGTTTTGTATTTTCAACAGACCCATGTTGTTGTTTATTCCAGTGCCTCATTTAACATACACACTAAAGCATTAGCACTTTGTACAACTGCAGGCTTGTGTTACAGTATTAAGATTTGAACAGTATTAAAGCCAATATCCAACACTTGAGCTGTCAGGCTCAAAGCAGCATAATAAATTGCCGTAAAAGCGGATCTAGCTGTATTGCCTGTGTGTATGTGTGTGCGTGCGTGCGTGCGTGCGTGCGTGCGTGCGTGCGTGCGTAATGTATATACACTGTATTGTATGTGTATGCTATCCCTGAGGGCCAGATATAGTAGTCATGTCCAATAGCTTGCTCTTGGTCTTGTCTTTATTATCATCTTCATAAGCTGCTGTGTGCTCACTGTATTACCCAGCCTGCCCTCTCTCTGATGATACTGAGGCCACGATTTATCATTCCATATTACATTGCATTACATGTTCCTTGTTGGTTCCCAACATTTTATCCTAGGAGCCCACCTTTTTACCCGCCTCCCCCTGTTTAATAGCTGACCGTTGTAATTACATTGCAACGTATTGTGAGCTGCTATTTTGAAAAATGTCTGGACAAGTTGGACTGTTATCACATTGAGAACTTTGAGACAGACGGTGGATCATTATTTTGTGCAACATGGACTACCTCCAAACAGACATGGCCACACTTGTCCAAGTCTGTCTTTGGTGACCCCCCTTCCCCCCAAGGGGAATGAAACACTTGACTACCTGAATCACATACAGTACACAAATGTAATGAGGGACATTGTTTTGTTGATGTGCAGTATTATGGTAATAGCTGATCCTCTCGTATCGCGTTACGTCTAATCCGAGGTCTTTGGTAGATTCATTGCTGCAGGTGCATTCCGCTTCTCAACTCCAAGCTATATGCAGCAGACGAGAAGAGGGGATAACGGGATTTTCAGCCCGCTATCCTAAATGTTGTGAGATAAAAGAGGATGGTGTACTGTAGCACTATGTGTGTGCATCTTCGGGGGTTGTCTCTCAGCCGGTGAATTGGACAGAAACAGTGCTTTGTGTGTCTGTATCTCAGGGGACAATGATGGTGACAGGAATGGAGAATAGACGGTGCACATGGGACTGAGTCTCACACATTCTGACACACTTCCTGTCTTTAGGGTGCTTCAGCTAAAGCGCTGGCAGGCAGGTATTTTGTGTGAAGAGTCTTAGACATTTTGGACATTTGGTTGTATACAAGTCTGTGTGTACTGTATGTGTATATGTATAATGCACTCAGGCATTGTTTCCAGTGCGTGCGTGATGTGCGGTTGTTTGTGTGCATGTGGTTTGTATAGCCTGGTGTATAATGCCATTCTGCTTTGAGTGAGGGTATTACACACTGGCTATGAAAGACTAACCGGATAATTGTTCTTTCTTGCTGTTGTTTGGCTTGGTAATTTACCTCGTCATCATCTCCTGAACCCATGATTGCCTCCATCTGTAATGTCTGTGTGCCATTTGACACCCGGTGTTTTGGAGGTAGGGGGGATATTCATAGAAACTTGACCACTTAAACGCTTTAATTAGTTGACCTGGGTCCCCCCCAGGCTGCTACTTGGTCCACTCCCATTTTCCTGTCAACGAATGTTCACTCCCGTTTTTAACTCAAATCTTTGCTTCTGGGGGCGTTCCTGGTACAACATATATTTTCAGATTAGTGTCCAGCGGCCAAATACATATATTTGGGCTCCTTGGCCCAAATATATGTGTATCCATTGTGTATACATTTTGTGTATCCAACATCTATCGTGATGAATGGATCGGTTTCCAGCCGTGGTGAGACTACATGCAGTAGTCTGTAGAGGGAAAATAATGTATTCTGCACATAACAGATAAATAACAGCCATCAGAGTGAAAATTGCTTGACCTTAATAATCCTATCATGAGGACTAATGATGCATCTTTTTAAAATATTGCTGCAAGGTTAATATTAACGGGACTATATATAAAGCATCATATTTGAAATCAAAGTTAACTATTAAAGACCACTTCACCACTTTTCAACCTATCTTCATATAATAGGTCCTCACTAATAATCATGAAAAAATTGCACATTTTTTTTCTACTCGGTCTGTGTCTCATAGGAGGGCAGTTCAGAAACCGTCTTCCAGTGACATCATCGATGGGGAATACAAGCTAATAGAAACTGCAGGCTTTCTAGTCCTGAAAAGTTGCAATGCGAAAATGGAAGCCATCGTTCTCACGATAATGAAAATCTAAAAATGTTGTAAAAAAAAATCGTGTTTAAAAAAGAAAATCTGCCTAATGATGATGTCACTGGAAGACGGTTTCTAAACTGCCCACAGCCCTCCTATGAGACACAGACTGAGTAGAAAAAAATCGTGCCATTTTATCATGATTATTAGTGAGGACCTATTATATGAAGATAGGTTGAAAAGTGGTGAAGTGGTCCTTTAAGTAAGGAACAACTGTGTACTTGAATCTGTAGGGTTCAGATTGTACCTGGCCCGGACACGGAAAGGATTGACAGATTGATAGCTCTTTCT
>NC_136797.1:34116128-34145662 GCF_951216825.1 Electrona antarctica
TCCTAACTCCTGTTCTCTAACTACAGTATAACATTACTTCTGTATGGGTAAATTGATGGTGATGGAGAGACACAGAGGCAGATAATATACCCAATGTGCATTTCATTAGGGTCGATTTTAAATGCTTATCTTCAGGTCCACTCCCATAGCACAGATGCAGTTTGCTTTCCAGGCGCCTGCCTTAACTGAGGTTGGCTGAATCAATTTGTGGCAGATTCATCTTTCCAATTACATCACTTTCTCTGGCAAAGATAAGGCATGTGTATTGGACTTCTGGAGAATGCAGCGTTTGAATTATTGTTTTTGGTTTATTTGACTCTATGTGGGCTCTTCTCGCTCAGGCTGCACTGCACAATCACATCCTCAGTGTCTGCTGATAACAACAGAGGCTCCTGAGTTTTGACAGGCTGATGTATAGCTGATGCATGAGACTTATTGACTGATGCAAGCTCACAATGCATTTCCAATGGGAGTCACATGGTTTGACACAACATTTGTGTGTTTGTGGGCGGCTGTGGCTCAGGAGGTAGAGCAGGTCGTCCAATGATCCCTGGGTCGGCGGTTCGAATCCCGGCTCCTCCTGTCCACATGTCGAAGTGTCCTTGGGCAAGACACTGAACCCTACATTGCCTCCAATGAGTCGGTCGGTGTAAGCTCGCCACCATTGGTGTGTGAATGTGGGAAGTGAGGACGCTGGCGTCGACTGTTCGCCGCTTCACCTCCCAATGTATGAATGAATGAACCATTGTAAAGCGCTTTGAGCACTTGGAAAAGCGCTATAAAAATGCAATTCATTATTGTATGAGGGGGTGGGGGGCAGTCGAAACACAGCCGAAAGCCATACAACACAAATGTTGTGTCAAACCATGTGACTTCCATTGGAAATGCATTGGGGCAAGATGTAAACAAAACCCTTTCTTTACATCTAGCATGCATCAATGTTGTATGCTAGATCGAAAGGTGTGAGTCAGGCCTTGGGAGAGTATGCGTTGCTAGTTTTCCCCTCCCTCCCCTCATAAAGAATGACAGGAGTCCCTGTAGAATGTAGATGAAATACGAGTGTGTGTGTGTAGCACTTCTCAACACACTGCTCCTGATAGGACAGGACAGGAAAGGGATCACTGGCCTCTAATGCCAATCAATAGCTGATGCAGGGCAGCCATGCAGACAGCATGTGGATGCATTAGTGCAGGGATGCTCAACCTTTTTCATTTCATAGGTCATGGACCCCTATTTGATATTATATTTATCCCTGGGGCCTCAATCTACACTGTAAAATCCTCAGTGTCATTTTAGCTCTGGGACTGTACAAATGGAACAGGTCAGTTTGTACACTCTCGGAGACAGAGTTAGAAATCTGTAAGGGTCCATTTGGTTCCATACTGTATGTACTGTACTCTCTGAGTTACAGAGCGGTAAGGGTCCTTTCATGTATCTGGGGACCCTCTCAAACGGCCCTGGGGGGCCCCCAGACCCCACATTGAGAACCAGAGTTCTGGGAATATAAGACAGGACGGTGGAAGGAGCCATACACTCATTTAGTCTCTCTTGTTTTAGTTGTTTATAGTCGGCCACTAAAGGATTTTGCATTTAAAAGGGAAGTCATCCATATTGATTTGAGCCAGTGGGGTCCACGGGTCTTTACTTAATCCAGTACCACCCGGTATTGACTGGTGAGAGTCTTCACCATTGATTTATGTTCACTCAATATAAGAGGGAGGCGTGCTCCCAGAACATTTATAGGTAGATCTGATTGACAGTCTATTTATCTTGCGTCAATTGACATGACAGCTGAGTGGCCTGTTATTCTGCTTGACCACTCAGGTGTGAACCCCCCCCCCCCACACACACACACACACACACACACACACACACACCCCAACCCCTACTGTGGCATAGCAAAACACTGCTTATTAAAACTCCCAGTTGTCCGTTCCTCCGGCTGACCACTTGTCATCCGACTGTCTGTATCCGGGAGAGAAATGGCCGTGGAGGAGAGTGATTAGAGGAGGGAGTTGAGAGCATTGTGAAGGATGGAGAGGTCAACAGGGGATAAGGGAGGAGAGGAGGATGAGGTATAAAAGAGGGGAGAGAAGAGGGGGGAGATTTATGCCGGTACTCATCCTTGTTCATGCTTGACTCCCCCCTGATGGAAGGGAAACATTGGCCCCGGTGATGCAGTGCTTTCCTCGCCACAATAAATCGGCTCGCATACACAGGAGAGACGGAGCTTATCTTCCACACTGCATGGTGCCCGGAGCCCAGTGTTCGCTACCTGTTACTGCACACACATGTGGAGTTTGGGGACAATATTATTGTATGCAGTCATGCACATTGCAGTCATACAAAAGACAGAAATGTGTAGCCATTGTCTTGTTTAAAAAAAAAATAATAATCATGATTCTGTAATTCATTGTTTTAAATGATGATGTCTGCATTATCATTAAATAAATCTTAAAAAAAAAAGAATTGTATAGCCACATGCTAGACTAGTCACATGATGACACATAATTTGCATTATGTGCAAAAGAGAAGAGGGCTGACTCAGATGGATTCAAGCAATCACATGTATACTGACAAGTGACAATAAGATGTGTTCATTTTACATTACTTAAAAAGTGCCTGGATTGATGTAAGTTAATTTCATGGATCTCTGTCAACAACAGGGTAAACAGTTTAAGGTAGAGTGCTAAGTGCTAACTAAGAAAACAATTATGCGCACAACAATTATGTGCAATTAGGCTTACTTACTTAAGTAAGCTAGTATATGTCGCAGGGACTTGCCAATCCTGCCAAGCAGGGAGGCACTGGGTCCCATTTTTCAGAGTCTTTGGTATCTTCCGGCCAGGGATCGAACCCCGACCTCCCACTGAACTGGTTTCCCCCGCTTTGGTATCTGCTATTACTCAGCTCACCTTGCTCAGTGGCAGCATCCACTGCAACATTATGGGAAAATACCATCAATAGAAACCGTAGCAGACGCAAAGAAAACAATGGAAGCCTAAGCTTAATTGGACAGTTCTTCACGACCTGTTCAATAAGTTCAACACTACACTGTATTATGAAACATTGTGCAGTACAGACAGTTACCCACCCTTTATGACTAATTTATACACACAAAGTTGTATAACAAAGTATTATGGCTTTACTTGGATGTCTGTATGTGTGCGCAACTGTTCGCTCGGGCTGTGTGTGTGTGTGTGTGTGTGTGTGTGTGTGTGTGTGTGTGTGTGTGTGTGTGTGCGTGTGCGTGTGCGTGTGTGCGCGCACGTGTGTGTCTTGACATTGGTGGTGGGCTTTCTTTATTGGCCCAGGGCAGACCTCCTCTTCCTTGCTTATATGTTTGCGTTTATATTTGAACCTGGTGTGTGTGTGTGCACTGTGCACTGTGCACTTTGATCTGGACCTGTCCCTTTGTTATGAGCTTGGTCTGTCTTTGATCTGCTCATGTCCCAGCAGCAGGCGGGCAGACGGGGGTATTGCTTCCCTCAAAATGGAATCCACTCAAACCACCGAGGGAGTAGCTGCTAAGTGGCTACCTTCATTCAATATGACATTTACTGTAAGACAGATTTATACCTCGCTGCGTGCTGGTGCCGCGCACCGAAAACGGGCAATCTACGAGCTCACATGTTGCCGCTTGCGATGTGTTGTGACTCGTGAGCTTGTAGATCTGCTAGTGTATCAAGCCATTTACAGACACTGCCATACAAAAAGGCCTTTTCCTTTCCTCAGATGTATCCTGCTTTTTATCCATGTCCTACAGAACATTCATTAGCATGTTCTGAAAAGACATAATGTGGCTTTGCAAGTTTAATACAACCACAACCACATGCAGTTGAAAACCAACACACCCAGCTGACAGTGGGAACAGATTAATTCATATAATAAGCAATACCCCCCCCCCCCCCCCCCCCCACAAAACACTTTCATAGTTAGTATGTAGTAGAACTGATAATAAATTCAGCTAATATTCAATTTAGGGTCTTAAAATATTCAGTAAGAAGACTTACAGTGTGAATTAGGAAAACTCACCCAAATTACATAGAAAAATACAATTTGAATACATTTGCTGTGAGGACATATTTCATTAAAATTTATGGAGGCAATGTAGAACATTTCAGATTAAAATCAAGCCATAGCGTAGAATTATGAATGCTTGGGAAAATCCATGTTGCATATCAAATACAGGAGGCATAATATGTTCTATTAATGTGCCCATTACAGTGAATTATAATACTAAACGAGAGAGGGGAGAAAACGGTTTCTAAGTACAGTTATTCTAATCCAAGAAGTGTAAAGATACATTATGCAGTATTGTAGAAAATTGTATCAGAATTTGAAGTTTGGCTTTTAGCAGTTTTCCCCAGTGTTCAATAGTATGTCAGTCTCTGAGTCTGCGTGCGCATTGCACACTCATATGAATAGATTTCTGTGTGTTCATATCAACAAATGCAAATTATGCAATTATGGCCAGATTGTTCTTCATATTGTCTTCTCCAGCAAGCAGCGGTACATGGCTGATTGGCTGTATAAATTAGCCATGAATTGACCTCACTAGAGCCGTTTTGTCAGATGTTGGCGCAGCATGGGACTCTCCCCATCCCACCAGAGTCAAAGCACATCAGGAGTCCCCTTCAGATGGACCTCTGGTACCTCTAATGTTCTGTATCTCTTGTTGGAGAGACAGAGGGATCAGGTGTGACTGGTGGCGGTCTCAGTTTCATTTTGCCCTATAGGGTTTTGTTTTTCAATCTTAGGCTGAGTTGAAAGTATCAGTTCATCCAAGTTGATGTATTTGAGTGTGTGCGTGTGTGCGCTCGTGTGTGTACGAGTGAGTATGAGAGAGGGACAGAGAGAGAGAGGGAGCATGTGTTGGTGTGTGAGCGAGCCATTCTTTCATGCCCGTTTCAGATCTCTCAGCCGCACAGTCCAGCAGAGCGAGAGACCCATGAGGGAGAGCGAGATGGAGAGATAGAGAGATTGGAGGGTGAAAGAAGGCTAACACAATCTTTAATGAGTTTCCTTGGCTCCCTTTGCCCGTTTCTGGGTCAGGGTCCCTGCTGTACTGTATGTGTGCCAAAAAAACACAGAGTGTAAAAATGGCCCTTGTAAGGTCCGTCAAGGTTTAAAAGAACACTCAGGGTTTGGCTGTGCGGACTGAGGGCCACGGGGCAGAGCAGAACACAGCCAAGGTCTGTGCCAACTGTGTCAAGGTCTTCAGCAGTGGTTTGCAATCTTTTTCGTATAATCAAGGCCCATTATTTATTCAGCATTTGAGCCACGGACCACCATTTGATGAGATTTAGCCTCTCAGACACAAAACTAACAAATATTTTGTTATTGTTGGATAAGATTTTGTTCACAATTCCATGCTGTATTGATGTGTGGTACCATAGGAGAGATAACAGGTAAATATTGATTGAGATTTTAACATTTGACATTCTCTAATTAGACTTCTTGTAAATGAAGTAATGCTGATGTTTCACAAGACCAATGGACCAACCAATGGACCCATATGGGACCGGGTCCATTTGGTTTCATTTTACGCTCACAAGAGTTAATGACCTAATAAGGGTCCATTTGGTTACTCTCCATCATTTAGCTGGGGACCACCTGGAACCCCCTCAAGGGCCACTGGTCGTCCCCGGACCACTGGTTTGAAACCATTGCTCTACTGGACTTCTCCATAGAAGAGTCCACCACTACACACACTATACTGGTTATTAAGCTCTTTAATGCTGAGGAACCTATTAAGCATTTTACCAGCAAAATAAAATGATTGGGGTCGTATCTGATACATCCGTGACCGCGGAGAGCAAAGGTCCGTTTCTCAGTGGATTTATCATCTATGAAGGTTAAATAACAAATTGAGCCCCCATGTACCTCGCAAAAATGCGGGGAAAATTCACGAGAGCCCCAAATCCATATGGCCACCATCAACAACCTGTTAAGGCACAATAAGGCAAAATTAGTAAATTACCTAAAATTCATTCTGCTTTAAGTAGCATGTCAGACTAGGGGGTTTTCATAATTCTGAATCCATTCCAAGCATACGTTTTGCACAAAAAACGGCCATAGACGGCATGACAAATGTGATGATGTCAGCACATTAAGAGCACATTTGGGCACAAGGAGTGTTTTTTGTGCAAAACTAATGCTTGGAATGGATTAAGAATCATGAAAACCCCCTAGTTTGACATGTCACATGCTACTTAAAAAGTATAATGAATTTTAGGTAATTTTGCCTTATTGTGCCTTAACAGGTTGTTGATGGTGGCCATACTACTCAGCATTCTGTTGTAGCTGCATCGTTCCGGCTTGCATGTGCTTACGCACGCACGCACGCACGCACGCACGCACGCACGCACGCACGCACGCACGCACGCACGCACGCACGCACGCACGCACGCACGCATACACACACGCATACACACACACACATACACACATACACACACATACACACACACACACACACGCACTATTGAGGAAGGTTGGTGACTCACTAAAAGTCATAGGTGACTACAGGCTTTACTGCTTCTACTCAATTAGTGGCAGATTAGGACCTGAGGAATGAGATGATTGATTTATAAACTATAATGTTGATGAAAAGCAGAAAATGTGCAAACATGTATGCACGCACGCATGCATGCAACACGCACATGCGCGCACAAACGCACACAAAGCCTTTAGTCGTTCCCAGCACATGTGTACCGGTGTATGGAGCATTGCAGATGTGTACCGGTGTATGGAGCATTGCAGATGTGTACCGGTGTATGGAGCATTGCAGATGTGTACCGGTGTATGGAGCATTGCAGATGTGTACCGGTGTATGGAGCATTGCAGATGTGTACCGGTGTATGGAGCATTGCAGATGTGTACCGGTGTATGGAGCATTGCAGATGTGTACCGGTGTATGGAGCATTGCAGATGTGTACCGGTGTATGGAGCATTGCAGATGTGTACCGGTGTATGGAGCATTGCAGATGTGTACCGGTGTATGGAGCATTGCAGCACTTCAGGTAGAAAGTCCTACAGTCATACAGTCACGATCCTAATAGTTCAATCCGCGCAGTTTATTTAACCGACCCTAACTCTTACATGCTCAGCTCTTGTTGTATCATGAGAGGTTCATATGTCTTCCATCATGACCACGTAATAATAACTGTCTACCTCTGTACTGTTTGTAAGCTGTTAATAAGCAATCAATCAATCAATCAATCAATCAATCAATCAATCAATCATTCAATCAGCCTCTGCTTTGCACAGATTGTTCTGGAGCATCACAGGAGCAGATCCTCACCACCAACTACAGTACAGTGCAATATCATTGCAATAAAAAAGTTTCATCTAGAAAAAAAAAGTGTGCTGACTGACTGAAACAGTGAAAGTGAGACTATAGGTATACCGGCGAGATTAGCTCTGGTCATTTTCTGCCCCCGACCCCCCCACCCCCCCTCCCTCCCCTCGCATCAACCTTTTTATTTCCCAGCAATCCACTTCAATCTGTGGTACAGTAGCTAGGGCTGGAGGGAGAGATAGCATTAGAGAGAGATGTCATGTGTGGGATATCCTGCAAGCCAAAGACATTATTTACTGCGCTCCCACAGTGTCTAGGAGACGAGCCCTGTCAGACAGCCAGGCTCCAGCTAGTGTCTCCACGCCAGGGAGGGACATGGAGGAATTACTGATGGGCTGATAAATGGCTTTTGTTATCGGAACACTTTACCTCACTACAGTACGTCTGTCTTCTCTCTCTCTCTCTCTCTCTCTCTCTCTCTCTCTCTCTCTCTCTCTCTCTCCACGTCTCTCTCTCTCTCTCTCTCTCTCTCTCTCTCTCTCTCTCTCTCTCTCTCTCTCTCTCTCTCTCTCTCTCTCTCTCTCTCTCTCTCTCTCTACGTCTCTCTTGTGCTATCTGTTTTCCAGTCTCTGCACTCTGGTCTCGGTTTCTGTCTCTCCCTGCCCATCTGTCCGTCGTCCGTCAGTCTGTCTGTCTGTCACGATCTGTCCCTCTTTCGCTCTCTTTATCGCGTCTCTCTCTCTATCGTCTCTCTCTCTATCATGTCTCTGTCTTGCGTGTCTCTGTCTTTCTTGTCTCTTTCTGTATTGTGTCTCCTTCTCTATCGTATCTTTTTCTCTATTTGGTTCCATCTTTCCCGTCCTTCATGTCTTTTTCGTTATTATTTCTCTTTATCTATAGTGTGTCTATATCTTGTCTCTACAATATTGTGTCTCTTTCTCTATCGTGTCTGTTTGTTTATTGTGTCTCTCTTTATCGTATCTCTATAATTGATTTTTTGTCTCTTTCATTATCGTGTCCCTTTATCTACTGTGTCTCTTTCTGCAATGTGTCTCTTCATCTTCATCTCTTCGTCTGTCTCTTTATCTCCCCCCCCCCCCCCCCCCTCTTGCTTCAGCCGCCTATCTCTGGCTCTGTGACTTCTGGGTTCTTTCTTTCGCACCGGTGAATAATTGATGTCTACCGGTTGGTTCCATGGTAAGAATAGAACAGTTGTGGAGGTGACAAATGGGGTGGAGAATGGGCCCTCATCCTTCTCTCTTCAAAGAGAGTAAGAAAGTCAGCTGAGCCCGCTTGTGGGTGTGTGTATATGCCTGCGTGCGTGCGTGCGTGTGTGCGTGCGTGCGTGCGTGCGTGCGTGCGTGCGTGCGTGCGTGCGTGCGTGCGTGTGTGTGTATTGGCAAGAACATGCATACTGTATGTGTGTGATTTAAGACAGGGAGATGAAAGCGAGTTGTAATTACAGGGAAGCGTATCTCTCTGCACTGCAAAACCCACAGCGCAAATGTCACTCAGAGTGTAACGATAGATCTTTGCGGGTCCATTTTGACACCTTCAGAGTTAAATGAATGCTCCTCTGGATTTGACTGTGTAGTGTACTGCAGAAGTATCTGAGGAATGGGCCACAAACTGGGCCAAAAGCCTGAGGTCATTAGAGCTACTGTGTGTGTGTGTGTGTGTGTGTGTGTGTGTGTGTGTGTGTGTGTGTGTGTGTGTGTGTGTGTGTGTGTGTGTGTGTGTGTGTGTGTGTGTGTGTGTGTGTGTGTGTGTGTGGTGTGAAGAGAGAGACATCAGCTTATAACCTCAGCTCCATGGAGCCAACCTCTGAACTCTGGTTCTCATTATTCGCTCCCCCCCCCCCCCCCCCCCCTCTCTCTACCCCCCCCCCCCCCCCCCCCCCCCCTGTCTCAGCAGTAGCTGGCTGTGGTTAGACCATCTCTGTAAACCCACCCTGCCTTCCTTGCTGGCTGAGAGCAATCCCAGACTTCCCTGAGCTCTAAAATACACTTGTGTAAACATTCCAACATATCAAATGATAGGGATGTCACAGTGTGCAATGTGAAATTGGTTTTAATTCTCCGTCCTCCTGTCTCACCCCACCCTCCCTTTTCGGCCAAGCCCCCGGAGCGGCTGGCCAACGTTGAAGCCGCCAATCTCTGCTGGCCAAAGCTGGAACTCCAGGCGGGTGTTTTTTGCCCGTGCATGTAGCACGAGTAAACCCAGCACAGCTGGGGTTTAATTAACACAGAGCGCTCGTTTGGCACTTCTGCATTTTGAAGTGAAGCGTTCTTCCTGGTCCTTCAAACGCCACTGAGCAACTTCCATTGAAATTAATAGTGGGGGCTTTCCGCTCTCTAGCTAATATATAACTCTATGCTTTCGGCCCGTCTCCTTCTTCCTCTCTATGCCACCATCTTGTCCCTTAACGTTCTCTCTCTCTCTTCCTACAGTGGAAGATGACTTCAGGGGACTAGGCGAGCTGCCAGAGATCTTCCCCTCGGACCCCCCGGAGCCCCTACCAGTGTTCCTGATGGAACCGGAGGAGGCGTACATCGTGAAGAACAAGCCGGTCAACCTGTACTGCAAGGCCACGCCCGCCACTCAGATCTACTTCAAGTGCAACAGCGAGTGGGTCCATCAGAAGGAGCACACCGTGGAGGAGAGAGTGGACGAGAACTCAGGTATGGGACACAGCCGAGCCTGCCGCAAAGGTGTTCACTTTACATCTGTATATGCTGTGTTGACCCAGTACAGTCGTTCCCAAGCTTTTCAGGGCGAGACCCAAAAGAGCGATTAGACGTTTGCCCCGGGATCCAAACTGGTAAAATAGCAGATCTACAAGCTCGCAACGCATCGCTTCGCGCCACGTTGTGAGCTTGTAGATATTTTCACTACTTCTTAACTATTTATTATTTTTTTATTCATGGCATTTCTGTTTGTTTGTTTGTTTAAAAAAATAATTCATCTACACAGTGTTTAACCACTTGAACCCTAGCATCCCTATTCTTTTGGGGAGATATTGTCAAAAATGGATGATCTACAACGCGTTGCAACGCATTGTCAGCTTGTAATTTGGCTATTTTTAGAGAACAGATTTGGTGTTGAGGGGAATAAGTGTACCAAGTAGGCCTACAGAGCAAACTCACGTCAGGTTCACGAAGTATAGAGGGTTTAAGTGGTTAAATCCTCTTTGTCAATTAGATATGATCTGCCATACGGCAAAACAATGGACAGATCTACATTGTTGTATAGTTTATCTAGTGTAGTTAGTTTTCTAGTTAACCTTTCTTTTTGGGTGTTTGCAACGTGACAACTTTCCACTCGACCAACGGTGGAAGCTCATTGAAATACATTGAAAAAAGTGCAAAGCAGATCCCAGTGTGAACAGACACTTATTCAGAAACCCAAATGTAAAAAAGGAGGGAAAAAAAGTGAAATTGAAAAACAGCATGCACGCACGGACACACACACACACACACACACACACACACACACACACACACACACACACACACACACGTGCGCGCTACTATACCTACATTTATACCTGTATATTTCTAGCTGAG
Source organism: Electrona antarctica (assembly GCF_951216825.1). Taxonomy (NCBI): domain Eukaryota; kingdom Metazoa; phylum Chordata; class Actinopteri; order Myctophiformes; family Myctophidae; genus Electrona; species Electrona antarctica. The sequence goes on from NC_136797.1 coordinate 34,126,998, forward strand.
TCTATGGTTTAGCATTTTTCCTTTTCCCCTGTAAGGACACTTCGGTGGGACTGTCCTTTGAAAAAAATAAAAAAAATAAAGAAATCAACATAGAAAACACACGCATACACACACACACACACACACACACGTGCGCGCTACTATACATTTATACCTGTATATTTCTAGCTGAGTCTATGGTTTAGCATTTTTCCTTTTCCCTTGTAAGGACACTTCGGTGGGACTGTCCCCTATCCTTTGAAAAAATAAATAAAATCATGAATTATTCAGGAAGGAATTTTGTCTAAACTGTGCCACTACTCAGAAAAAAACACATATGCTATTGTAATGAGGATAAAAAAGATTCATTTCATACTTGACAGACTAGAAAAGTGTGCGCCTCTGAGCGCAGGTGTCTGCCAGGCCGCGTTGCCTGCAAACTTTGGAAGGCAGTCATAGCCAATTGGAATGGAACCTGAAACATCTGACTGATACATCCAATTGGAATGGAACCTGAAACATCTGACTGATACATCCAATTGGAATGGAACCTGAAACATCTGACTGATACATCCAATTGGAATGGAACCTGAAACATCTGACTGATACATCCAATTGGAATGGAACCTGAAACATCTGACTGATACATCCAATTGGAATGGAACCTGAAACATCTGACTGATACATCTTGAGCACATGACTACAGAGATAATGTGTAACTATTCCGGCCTAGAATGAGAATGCCTGGAAAGATTGATTTTAAGACAAACAAAACAAGACGAATCAAGACGTGTGTGTGTGACTGTGTGTGTGTGTGCGTGCGTGCGTGTGTGCGTGCGTGTGTGCGCGCGCGCAGTGTTTATCGTTGCAGTAACAATATGTTGACTCATCAATACTGATCAATTAGAAAATACTCAGTTTGAGGTTGAAAGAATTTCAAACAAAGTTTTACTTTGAAAGTATAAAATAAAGCTCAAGTGGTTAAGAGAAGGGAAGGATTTAGTTGTGTGTGTGTGTGTGTGTGTGTGTGTGTGTGTGTGTGTGTGTGTGTGTGTGTGTGTGTGTGTGTGTGTGTGTGTGTGTGTGTGTGTGTGTGTGTGTGTGTGTGTGTGTGTGTGTGTGTGTGTGTGTGTGTGTGTGTGTGTGTGTTGGAGTCTGACTTTGAACAAGAGGAGAGGCCATGAGATAGCAGCTGCCCTGAGCCTGCATATCAGAAGGATGTGATCAACATAGAAAATACACGCGCATGCACACACACACACACACACACACACACACACAGCTACACCCAGAGGCAACTTATTCATGCATGTATGCATGGGCAACCCATGTGGGTGTGTATCTGCTCTCACATGCACTCTACACACACCCACACAAGACACAAGTATGTCCACACATGCCTGTTGTGTACACACACACACACACACACACACACACACACACACACACACACACACACACACACACACACACACACACACACACACATCGATACCACAACAGTAGAGGGCCTGCAGGCTGTGTGATCTCTGCCCAATCAAGTCCTCTCTAATTTCCCCAGATTGACAGAAAAATAACCCAGATACTAACTGTAGTATTGACTGTAGTATTGACCAGGCAGCCTGGTCAATACTACAGTGAGTACAGCTGCAGGTAATGTGATAGTAATACACCGCAAAAACTCCAGCAGCGTTCTTTTAACTCTTACAGTGTAGAAAATGCACCGTAAGGGTTGGGATAACACTCTTCACTCTTCTGTTCCCACTTTTCACCTTGGGAGAGAACGTTACACAAGAGGTTATGATAGATTGTGAGGTCTGAGATGGACAGCAGAGTCTGTGTGATGAGAGAGTGGAGTGGTGTGTTAGAGACACAGAGGCAGACAGACGAAGATAAAGACATACAGACAGACAGAGAGACAAGTCCCAGGGGAGATAAAGTGAGACAGACACGGAGAGACAGACAGTGGGATAGGAATAGAGAGACAGACAGACAGACCGTCACAGAGGATGAGAGAGTGAGAGAGAGAGAGGCTGACATACTGTGCGGTGAGGATAGACAGGGGGAGATAAACAGAGTTTCCGTGAGCTGTGTTTTACTTTAGGTGAGACACTCTCATGAGACCTCATCCAATCAGAGTGAATATGTGACTGTCTTTACTCAAATAGATTGACTTGATTGGTTGACTTTGGTGGAAACAAGAAGAAAGACACATATTATACCAGTAAGACGCCCTGAGGGCGAGAAGCGAATTCGCCCTAAAGAGCGAGGTCGTGCTGAAACAACAGAGCTTCTTAATACAGTTGGGAAGCAGGAGTTAAACTATTAATCTGGTGTCAGTGAGGTCAGATAGAGTTGCTGGCCGGCTCCATATATGCAGATCTAGTATCTCAAACCATGTATCCAGGGTTTGATGAGGTCAGTGGCGTGATCTTCATATAGATCCAGGTGATGGTAGTCAGCTCCACAAATTAGAGATCCATGTGTTGTTCCAACTTGGTTCATTAACTTCATTTGCAAGTGTTACTCGGGTCGCGGCAACCACACTGGTTATCATGAGACTGTCACAATATGGCCATATATTGACATTCCCATGTATTTCTCCTGTTTTTCATTGACCAAAAAATGCACAATGAAAAACAGGTATGGCCACTTTTGGCCAGGGTTCATGGCCATATATAGCGTGTATTGAGTGTAGAGGGTTTGATGATGTCAGATCAACATCGTTGTGATCTTCATATATGGAGACAGCCATTATATGGAGCGTGTCACGAGGCATGATGTCACAAGGCGTGATGGACTGACAACAGTATACATGTACACTATAATATGGAGATATACGGGTGATCAGGTCCAGAGCCCGGGCAGAGGCTTTTGTGCTGGTTCTGGACAACCGGATATCCGACGGACTCGACACCGGGCACTGCACTCCCTGTGGGGGTGTAGAACGCGTGTGTCGAATTTGACAGTCGGTGGGGCGAACGGTTCTCGAGTTACGCGGATTACAGATGTACACACGTATGTACCGTACTGAGAGACTTGGTGCATTAATAGATGGATTATACCAGCTTGTGCCAAGCTAAAACCCTTGAAAACTACTGTCATGACTCTTGCGTCTTATTAAAATTACACACACATGATGTTGGATTGTTTGTGCCTGTAAGAGTGCATGAATGTCACCCTTTTGTCTGCTTTCTTTCGTTCTTCTCCCTTGCTTTAGTTTGCATGATAAACATATTGAACATGGAGTTCCGTGTTTTATATGTGTCTATGCCACATAAAAGCTAACCTGACTCCGCCAGATGGGGCATCAGAGAGTACACTGGGTGGCCTGGCCTGGCCAATCAGCAGCAGCTAGAGGCTGGATAGCTGCTGCTGATTGGCCAGGCCGTTTTGTGGCCGGGCATCAAGTCTGCCTGAGAGTTCCCAGATGGGAGCAGGAGGGGGGAACCCAGTGTACTCTCTGCTGCCCCATCTGGCGGAGTCAGGTTACATGAAAGCATAATTTTAACACTTTCTACTACACAAAAAAAATCTTCCTCCTAGTATAATCATAGTAACGTGATGATCATGTTTTGGGGGATGATCACGTCACTTTACAAGCTTGCCAGGGGTGTAGAGTAATGTGTGCCTGTGTCTACTATAAATTAGTGGTCGGTAAGTTAGCAAGTGCTGAACTCTGTGACCGGAGGTCTTACGCTCGTATGGGAAGTTTGCGTATGGGAAGGCATTGCAGACTCCCTATTGGCTTAAAAAAAAATCACTAATTGCGCAGTGACTGAATATAGACCAGCTTGCTTCACAAGCTGGTAAAAGTGCATGAGAGTTGACTATCCTTGACAAGTGCTGTCATTATACATTTATATTTCATCTAATAAGCCATTTAATGTCAGCTCCTTGTGGAAATAAAAGGCAATCAGGTGTGTCTGTAACTATTATTCTCAACTTCTATACTGATTATCCTCAACTTCAATTATATTAGACCTTTTTGATACAAACTGAGATCTGCTTTGCTTATAATTGTGGCAAATCTCCAACACACCTCTAAGGTCCCTACAGTCCTGTGGCGTATTTCTGAATTTTTGCAGAGTTTTTACACCGTTTTTTTTTTTCCAAAACGGAAGCAGTCTGCAAGGACCTTTAGCCGTAGTTTTGAAATGTGAGTGTAAAGTGAAAATGATAGAAAGGCAGAGAACAAATTGTCTTATATGTAATTTGTCTATAAAGGGCCTTTCCTTTTTCTTTTTGTACAATGTACAAAAGAGGGGCGGCTGTGGCTCAGGAGGTAGAGCACTACCTAGTGTCCTTGGGCAAGAGCCCCACATTGCCTCCAGTGGTTGGCGCCATTGGTGTGTGAATGTGGGAAGTGAGGACTGTTGGACCTTTGTAAAGCGCTTTGAGTAGGCACGTAGTGCATAGAAAAGCGCTATAAAAATGCAATCCATTAGTATAGTGTTGAAAATATTTTTCATTTTCTACTATCTCCAGTGAAAAGTCAGTATCTGCTAGCCTGCCGTCATCTGAACTATATTAGTACACTATTTGCCCCCTAGTGTTGTGTTTGCGGTACTTTCATTGATCTGTGCAAACTGGCAGAGAGTTAATTATAAGTGGACGCAGTAGTGTAATATACACCAGAGATGGCTCGTCACTCTGCCTGAGTTATGGCTGAGGAGATCAAAGCAGAGTCCTCTTCCTCTGGCCTGGTAATCAGGGCACTTACCCCAGCCCTCCTTCTCCACCTCCCCATGACTCCTGGCCCTTCGGCCTGCCTGGCACAGATCAATAAACCCAGATAACGCTAGCGCTAAGGAGCTAGCCCGAGATCGCGCTAATGATCACATTAATAATGAATCATCTGCAATGAGGCGCCCCAGCCGGCCAGTCCTAAACTAGCCACCTATTAATGGGACATATTGTAGAATCATTTCTACTGCTAATGGCCACTCGGAGAGGGGCTGTGAAGTGGTCCCTCATCGCTGGCCCTAACACAGTGATTCTCAACCGTTTTAATTTCAAGGAACTTCCAGTTTGATATGCATTGAGTCCATAGACGCCCACTTGATGTGATTTCTATCTCTGGGACCCCAGTTTACACAGTGAAATCCTCAGGCTTAATTTAATTCTGAGAGCACGCACATGGAACCAAATGGGTTTGGTTTGGCACATGGAACCAAATGGGTTTGGTTTGGCACATGGAACCAAATGGGTTTGGTTTGGCACATGGAACCAAATGGGTTTGGTTTGGCACATGGAACCAAATGGATTTGGTTTGGCACATGGACCCACATGGGTTTGGTTTGGCACATGGAACCAAATGGGTTTGGTTTGGCACATGGTACCAAATGGGTTTGGTTTGGCACATGGAACCAAATGGCCATCATGGGTTCATTTGGTTCCGTGTGTATACTCTCTGAACCTCGATCCCTCAAGGACCCCTGGGTGTCCCCAGACCCCAAGTTGAAAACCAGTGACCTAAAACATTCTCTTGCCTTGAATACCTCGTGATTTCAGCCTGGGTGGAATTTCAGTCCCTCCACTTGTTTTTTTCTTTTTTAAACGATTGTCATCGTTGCAACACTACGCGCTACCTGTATGTAGTTAGAGCAGCTAGCTGAGCAAACATATGATGTCATACTAGGATGAGGTCAGAGCACTTACATCAGAGCTCCGCTCCGCTTGCTAAACTAATCTCTGCACCCACCTTCTGATCTAAGCAGGATACGTGGAATTAAGTCCTCAATCCCCCCCGCCGCCCCCCTACATAATGTCCATGAAGTCATGAATGACTTTAAGACTTACGGTAATTCGGGTGCTTTCATTATTAAATTGCATTGCTTTCATGACAAAATCTAGGTACTTTCGACGTATCGCTTTGATGTTTGATGTCAAAGGATAAATACAGACATTTACCTGCCGTTGCTATTTTGGGCATGTCATTGTAGGCAAACATGTATTTATTTATTTTTTGCAAACAATGTCCAGAATTTTTCAAAAACCGATCTACAAGCTGTCAACATGTCGCGATGCAGCATATTTGTATTTGTACATTTTGTATTTTTGTAGCTCAGCTAATTTCACTATTCGTCGTATACAGAGTACTGTAAGTGTTTCCGCTAGCTGTATGGTGTTATCTATACGGTATATCCTCCCACAATACTTTACACAACAACTACATATGGTGGATAATTCATAATTTCATCACAGTAAAGCCTTATTCACAGACGGTCTGGGGTTAGAGCTAGAATAAAATGGACAGACTCAGGCACACTTCCATATCCATGGAGAATTCATACCTTTTTTATTGTTTCCGTTCTTGATTTTTCCCTCTGCAACTTTGTGTGATGTTCCTCCAACATAATTTCAGTCCATGACCCGTTCCCACGCAAACACACACTCACAGGCATTTACCACAAACCACACACACACACACACACACACACACACACACACAGACCACCTCCACGATTCCACACATTCCCTTCTCTCTCTCTCTCTCTCTCTCTCTCTCTCTGTCTTTCTCTCTCTCTCTCTCTCTCTCTCTCTCTCTGTCTTTCTCTCTCTCTTTCTCCTCTCTCTCTTTCTCCTCTCTCTCTCTCTCTCTCTCTCTCTCTCTCTCTCTCTCTGTCTGTCTTTCTCTCTCTCTTTCTCCTCTCTCTCTCTCTCTCTCTGTCTTTCTCTCTCTCTTTCTCCTCTCTCTCTCTCTCTCTCTCTCTCTCTCTCTCTCTCTCTCTCTCTCTCTCTCTCTCTCTCTCTCTCTCTGTCTTAAAGAAACATTTACAGACATGCATGTAAAGTGCACACGGATACGTGCATGGACACGCTCAAGCACATTTGCATCTGCATTGCGAATGTGCGTAAACACTTACACAATTGAAAGTGTACACACACACACACACACACACACACACACACACACACACACACACACACACACACACACACACACGCAGTAGCAGTAGCAGTAGCAGGAGTTGTTCGCCTGCCTGTCAGCACACAAGTTTAAATTTTGCATGAGCTACTGTAGGCTGTTGTGTGGAGCGCCACTGTGCCAGGTGTCTGTGTCTTAGTGCAGGGGCACGTTAATCCACTGAACCTGAAGCAAAACGGCATGTGTAGTTTTTGACCTTGCATTCTCTTCTAGAGCAGTGTTTCCCAAACTGTGGGATTTTGGAGGGGTCCCCAAATGACAGTGAAGTGACAATGTAAGGACTATAAAAAAATAAATAATAATAATAATAATAATAATGAGAGAGAGCATTACTGCATGAAAGGTAATCATTGCTATAAAAACTGGTCAAATATTATAAGAAAGAGGCAAAGATTGTGAAAATGGCAGATCTACAAGCTTACAACATCTCGCAACAATATTTATCTGTGGGACCGAGTCAAACTAAATGTAATGCCTGTGCTTGTCAAGTTGGGGCGGGTCCCCAGTTCAAATTATGATTATTGTGGGGGGTCGCGGCCTGAAAAGGTTGAGAACCACTGTTACACTAATTTCACTGCCTCTAATGTTTCATCATAACACCATCTCTGTGAAACCTGTAAGAACTGTACTCATTCATCTGCATGAATAAAATGCATTGTAATATAATGAAATGTGCTGTTGAAATGCTATTATCTTCATGTAGATTGAAACTGCTGTTCTTAACTTAACACTTATGATGCCCAGGACGTGTTCACATGTCTTTAGATCCTTTTTAATGATATAAAACGCCATCGCTAACATCCGTTTTTTGACAGTGGCCGTTGCCAGGCAACTCTTTGCTCGTCTGTCCCGGAGCTGTTTTGCGGCGCTCGCAGCCATTCACTTCCTGGTTTACGGCCAACAATCTTCCTTATTTCCTCTGTATCTACGGCGCTGTCCACGGTTTTGATCAGAACGCCGATGTTCTGTCCTAATTTCTGACTTCATCATGCATCTTGTTTAGAATATTAACGCTTCTAAAGAAAGATCAGACTTATTAGCGCGAGGTAGTAATGGAAGATTTCACCTCACGGTTTTGGGGGGAAATGCAAGGCGGGGCTTTTCAGAATAAAATCTTCCTCATCTGCTTGGCACTCTAGCGCCTTTATTCTAAAAAAATCCCCAGCTAAAAAAGTGTTAATTAGTCAGTAATCATTCAAATCAACAAAACAAAACAATAATGACCATCATACTTGGGATTAACTGTATCTGGCAGCTTCATGATTATCTTTTATAAAAATAGCTACGGTATGTCTTCAAGACCTTTGAAACACATTGCTTTTCCTTGAATTGCGTTAATTGAAACTGACAGGCATAACATATCTCCACCAGTACAGTGCATGCATAGTATATACATAGTAACAATTTGGAGTGTGATGGTTTGTGACACTTGGATAAAATATCAGTGAGAATGCGTTTGAAGATGTTCACATTTCAAAACCACGTACTGTAGTGTTAATTAAACAGTGTCAATTACTCTTTTCTTTACTGTCTGGTAAGCAAGATTTCAAGGATGAGGTTCACATGAAGCTCTAAACTACAGTATTTGACATAGTTTATTGTCAAACTCTTGTGTGTCTGCCCAATACCTAAAACAGCCACATGGGCTTCACAAGGAGGAGCATTGTTATCTGGGGAGATATTGAATAATTCACACCTCTCATCCCACAAACAGACGTGTTGTACATGTCCACTTTCTATCCCTGCAGGATTCTTAACAGCACATTCTTTACAATCAATATTTAGTTCACAAGAAGTGCTCTAAAACCATGCCGTACCTTGCATTTTCCACTCAAGCCTCTTTGCACCTTCTGTTATACAACTAGATTTCACTTTCAACACGGCCAACAGTGAAGAGGTTGGGGAGAGAGAGGCCTAAAAAGGAGATGGGGGAAATGACAGGATGGAGGCGGTGGAACCTGTTGCGCGTCCTTTTTTTTTTTTTACACTTCCAGAGCACGGCCGTAGCTGAGTGGGTAGAGAGGCCACCTGGGAATCAGGAGGCCACTGATTCACCACTCGGCCTGCTCGGTCAACGCGTTGGAAGTGTCCCCGAGCAAGACACTTCACCCCTAACAGCTCAATACGTGAGCTCTTCAAAGCTATCGGAGCAGCCATCAGCTGGGTGAAGGTGTAAATGCAATTTCCCCTTCCCCCGGGGACCAGAAAATACTCACTGTCCCTTACTGCCTTAAATTAGCACTCAGGATTTTGCTGAGACAACGCACATCAAAAATGTCATTAGCTTGCCTATATGGCCGACTGATTGGGAAAGCTCCATATGCCTCATAATATGTATGCATTGTGTATGCAAATATGTCCCGCACTGTAGTAGTTCAGTTAGGTTAATCTGCCTTATTTCAGATTGCACTAATGCAGCAAAATATGAAATGATGATAGATTGAGAAAGGAACGGGGTATTGAATTATGCATATATGATAATGATGCATGGTCGCATGCACCTGCTGTCACGTAAAGCTTGATTTCTACCTTGTTGTATGACAGCGTCGCGTCGCATGCCAAGAATAGCTCACAAGCGAAGGTGCAAGCGTGTAGATCTGCCATTTTTTGCCATGCGACACTACCGTACAGACTGTACGGTAGTGTCGCATGGCAAAAAAGAGTATACATTAAGCAGAGCACATGCAGTACATACAGCAAGGAAACAAGCATGTTTGATTCCATTTCTACACTCTGAGTTAAATCTGAGTTCAATTTAAAGGGGCATTCCACTCATTTTCAACATTTTACTATGTCATTAATGTACCTTAGAGCTGTTGTGTGGAAATAATAAAAAGGTTCCCCCATTCTGTGTTTCCTAGAACTAGAGGTCATGGTGAAACACATCTTGATGATGTCATCAAGATGTGTTTCACCATGTTAATGATTTTTTTCATACTTATCTTAATAGAATACAGTTCTAGGAAACACAAAATGGGGGGGAATTTTTTATTATTTCTCTAAGGTATATTAATGACATAGTAAAATGTTGAAAATGGGTGGTTTTCCCCTTTAACTTTGAGAGTGTACGAATGAAACCAAATGGAGCCTCACAGGTCTATGTGGTTCCATTCGTACGCTCTCAGAGTTAAATTGAAATTGAGAATTCTACAGTGTAGCTTGGGGTCCCAAATAATAATAAATTGTTGCATTTGTACAGACCCGCAAGGGTTCATTTGAATCCTTGGTGGGCCCCGGGGGAGAGAACTTGACAAACAGTGGTCTAATCTGTGCTTGAGGGGCAGCTGTCGATGGAGGCGTTTGTTCAGGGGATCATTTGTTTGTTTGGGTGCTGGAACCCAGATGAGCAGTAATCAGAGGAGTTAGCAAACAGGATTGTGTTACCATGACGCCGGAAATCCCCTCCCCAAAGGGCCTGGACTCAAACAGCTAATGTTTTTTTTCCCAGCCTGGCCCAGATTCTGGTGCTGAACCATTTAATGGTTCTAGGCCTAAGCATTCCCCCAACACACACACACACACATGCGCGCGCATCCACGCACGCACGCACGCACACACGCACACACGCACGCAGTCACACAGATTGCCATACTGTATTGTATAGAATGTGAATGTGGGTTGTGTGCTCCGTAGACTTACCGTATTGAACTGTTTTAAATCAATGTGACAAATTAAGGAACACTTTTATCGTTCATCTGAACGCAGCTGATCTATCGGTCTGGTCTTAGCATCGTCTAACCCTCAGAGGCAACGGTGAACGGTTGAGATTATGGCAATGTGTGTGTGCGTGTGCGTGTGCGTGTGCGTGTGCGCGCGCGCGTATTGGCCTGCTCGTTCAGTCTCTCTCATTCTAACCCTTTCCCCAGGGCTGACTCACAGAGAGGACACCATCCATTCCACTTTATTACCCGATCAATTGCCTCAGATGGGCCTGTTTTAGCTCCACACCATCCCGTTTTGTGTGTGTGTGTGTGTCATGTTGATGCTTCTGTGCACTGATCCAATCTCTATCTGCGTCTCTCTCTCCCTCTCTCTCTCTCTCCCTGTCTCTCTCTCTCCCTCTCTCTCTCTCTCTCTCTCTCTCTCTCCCTCTCTCTCCCTCTCTCTCTCTCTCTCTCTCTCTCTCTCTCTCTCCTCTCCTATAGGTCTGGTGGTGAGGGAGGCCAGCATAGAGATCACGCGGCAGCAGGTGGAGGAGCTGTTTGGTCCAGAGGACTTCTGGTGTCAGTGTGTGGCCTGGAGCTCTGCTGGGACCACTAAGAGCCGCAAGGCCCATGTCCGCATCGCCTGTGAGTGTTCTTCTCTCTCTCGCCTCCATCTTTATGATCCTTGTCCTATCTCAGTCAAAGCCTGATTTATCCTTCAGTGTCGTGGGCCGAACATAGCGGCTCTACAGTACAAGCTCACGAGTTGACGCCTCATATCACGACTGTGAGCGTTTTAGTGATATAATATAGACCTTTTCTTTGTCTCTGGTTGTATGCAAAGGTGCTCTATAAAAAAAGTTTGATTTGATTTGTCTATCAACCTACTCCCTCCCCGTCTCGTACGGAGACCTGAGTTGACGTCAACCTGCCCGCCCATCTCGTACTTCCGAGTGGGAGGGAGCAGCATGCCTAGCTCACAAATGAAAACCTGGGCGCCCACTCAGAAAAACCGATCTCGCAAATGTCACCCTTCCAAAAACAATTTGTGCGTGCGCCTCGACCGGCAAGATGTCGCCCTGGGCGGCTGCCCACGCCAGCACTGATGACATCTGATTTATACTGCAAAGAGTGGTAGTCAAACATTTTGACTAATATGGGACTGGAGTGTGTTTGATTTTGAGTGGGTAAAAGCCTGCAGTTGTGTATAAACTTGAAGAAACGGTGCGGAGGACGGGAACAGCGTATGTAGTATACACTCCACAGAGGACAAGGGACTTGTTTATTCCAGTGTTCCCTCTTCTTTATGTTGGTGGTCCTCGGATGCTGTTTATAGTTCCTGCTGAAAACATGCATGCTTGTTTTCAACTAATAATGAGGAACGTTCTGGCACTTCTATACGGTTTACACTGCAGTGCACGGGTTCCCAACCTGGTGCCAAACTGCTCAGTAAGACTGAGAGTTACAGTACGTTTTAATCCATTGAGACCTGGAACGCATCCATGTCACGTTAGCGTTTAACCACATTAACCATTAACCCATTTTGGGCGGGAACCCCTTTTGGTGTTTTAAACATTGTTATAATTTAGCTATTGAAAAATAGCAGATCTACAAGCTCATAGCGCGCCACTCGGTGGCGCGCTATGAGCTTGTAGATCTGCTATTTTTGAAAAATCGTTAAAATGTGCCTCAAATCTTTCCGAAAATTGTCATGATTTAGAAAACTTTTTTTTTTAAATTTCGACGTCAGGCCTGAATGGGTTAACAGTGGGCGACAGCCAGACAAATTTTCCGGAAGTGCATTATTTGTCAATGGGACCCGGCAACTACTGGCGATAGCAGGCGAACAGGCGATGGTCGAAAAGTGGGCAGAGGAACGTCGGCCGAAAAGATTAAAATAATTCATGTTTTGGGCGACGTCGCCTGGCGATAGTGGGCGATTGGGCGATGGCCAATGAAATTCAAGCGTCGCTCGCCGTTGTTCTCCTGCTGTTAAAACGCAGTGTGAATTTCAGATTAGGGTCCCAGAGATAACGGAGAAAAGGATATGCATCAAACTGATGGTCTTTGAAATTCAAAAGGTTGAGAATCAACGGTTTAGAGGATATGCCTGTCAAAATGAGAAGGGTTATTTTTTTAATTATTTGTCCGCTGGACACACTGCCAGTAAGCCAAGGAAGTACCTCCAATCATTTTCTTTCACATGTTCTGGGTATTTCTTCTTGAACTATTTATGTGTCATAGAGATGACTCACGGCATATAGACAAACCACACTTCCAGATTAGCTATTATTATTGTATACTTCACCAAATAAATGTATACTTGTGAAAGAAAACCATGAAGCTGCCTTGAAAACCCAGCAGAAACCGTGAAGTAGAGTCGTGGGAGAGTTTCGTCGTGACATTAGCGCTGTGTTATGCAACACAGATGTTTATCCATTGTTGTCTCTGTTCCCCCTGAAGGGACCCCTTTCATAACACCAGGTGGGTGTAGATGAGTGGGTAGAGAGGCCTTCTGGGAATCTGAAAGTTGCCGGTTTGAGTCCTTGCTCTCCCAGTATACCGTTCGAAGTGTCCATGAGAAAGAAACTTAATCCCTAACAGCTCCTCTTGTATGCTCATCAAAGCAATATGAATAGCTATCAGCTGGGTGAAGCTGTGAAAGCAATTTCCCTTACTCTGGTGACCAAAAAAAGACTCCCTTTCCCGTATTGACAACTTAGTTCATTCCGTGGTTGAGTCCTGTCTGTCAATGTCTTGTAACTGAGGCACTTTGATTGACACTGTGTGACGCCCACCTGCACTTGGTCGAGTAACAGCAGGTATTCAGGGTGGGAGAAGCTGTTTTCATAATGAACTTCGATCACATTGTTCTTCAATCCAGTGTGAGTAGTGTTGTTGAGCGATGGCATTCAGTGTTTAGTGGTTGATATTTCAAGGCCACTATCAGGGGGACATATCGTGCTTTCAGTTTTCATCTCCTGCAGCCACTCATCTTCAGTGGCACCTGCAGTGCTACACAGTACAGTGATGTCAACAGTCAAAAATCTCACCTGACACACTAAAATATACCTATCCTAGTACTATCTCACTGAAAAAAAATAAAATATATATATATATACCTGTATGTATGTGTGTGTATGCATATATATATATATATATATATATATATATATATATATATATATATATATATATATATATATTTTTTAATAACTATTGATTGACATAAAAAGGGCCTGGTTTGAGCTAACCCACAATGCAATACTTTATTTTCAAGAGTCTTGTTCACAAACATCAGTAGCATTACAGTTATGTACAAAAAGAAAAAAACACTACAAGTTACCCCCCCCCCCCCTCTCTATTTCCCATTCCAAGTGCAACTGGCAGCAAATGCAGCTGAATCTAGCGTCAGTGCCGCTATTTTGGTGGATAGATCTTGTTGAGCAGCTCATTTTGAAAGTAGCTCTCAAGTCAAAAAATCACACCCGTGTGAACGGAGTGGTGCAACTCCCCCCCCCCCCCACCCCTCTCTCTCTCTCTCTCTCTCTCTCTCTCTCTCATTAGCAGGCAACAGTGCAGCACTATCTCTCTCTCTCTGTTTCTGGCACAACAGCGCCCCTACTGGTACTCATAGTCACACATGAGTCACACACAAACATAGTCACATAGGTAGGTTAACACATAGGTTAACACGGACATTGCTGTTCCTTGGAGTGAGTGGTTGCACCACTCAAAAAGTGTGGGCACCCCTGCTCTATAGCAATAACTGTTTAACAAAAAAAATGTGTCTGGGTTGACTGAGTTGTTTGACCCATTTTTTCTCTCTAAAGGCTGCTGCTGGTCACCACCATACAAATTGCCCGTTCAGCAAGCATGCCTGGGAAATGCTGGATATGAATGGGGTTCAATGTTCAACTACACAGTAGTGTTTGGAACTATTGGTCACAAAACAAGAGAGGCTTGCGAGGCTATGGCAAGTGTTTATGTACAATGGAAGTCTATAGGAAACAACACTGTCAAACAATGTCAGATAGATTTTTAGTGGTCTCCTACTGACGACCAGCTACAGTTGGGTGCCACCGATATTGTCCCTTATCATTTGACCCATTTAGGCCTGACCTCAAAATTTTAAAAAATCCTTCTAAATCCTCCAGTTTTCTATTTCTATTTTCACGATTTTTCAAAAATAGCAGACCTACAAGCTCGTAGCGCGCCACTCGGTGGCGCGCTATGAGCTTGTAGATCTGCTATTTTTCAATAGCTAAATTATAACAATGTTTAAAACACCAAAAGGGGTTCCCGCCCAAAATGGGTTAACTGTCCTTTTGCGCAGATCACGCAAACCTCAGCAAAAAGAAAAGGACAATATCGATGGCCTCCAACTGTACATTGAAGGCCCTGAAGGGGTACTGTGTGCAGTGTAAAACTAATTATGGTACAGTACGTACGACGTACGTGGTATCAAAAGCAAGTGGATTCAAGTCGAGTCGAGTTGAGCCCGTACCATGCAGCCCTTAGTTGACATCTCAATTATCTCCTCTCCTGTTTCTCACTGATCTGTACCACTCTCTAATTTTCATTCCTTCTTCGTCTGTGCTCTCCGCGTTCACCTCCCTTTGAGCACACCGGTAGCTTTTTCCCCAATCCCCAATTCTGCTTACACCAGTCCAGCCCCAGTAAGTCAGAAGCATCTCTGGGTCTCCCACTGAGCCCACTTCTGGTGCTCCACCCCCTATAATCACCCACCATGAGCATCCTGCCAGCACTAACCTATCCCTCAAATCACAATGGAGCCCTCTTCCCCTCCCATTAGCTTCTGCTGAACGGATTAGCTTCTCCACTGGGCTAGCTCTCTCTCCAGGCAGGCTGCTTGTCAGAGACAGGCTTTATCCACCACGCAGACTAATGGAAACTCTGGGCTTGTTTTCCTCTCCTCTACCGTCATCTAAAGATCCACTTTAATCAGCGGCCGACACAGTGTGACATTGTTGCTCGAGTTGAGTGGAAAAGCTGCATGCTATGGGAAAATGGCATTCCCATGCACGCTGTGTGTGAGTGTGCGTGTGTGAGCATGTGCGCGGGTGAGAGAGAGAGAGAGAGAGAGAGGGAGGTTGAAGTGTGCGTGTACACATGCGTTCAAGCGTATTTGTCAATTGTCTCTGATATCGACATGTTCTTGTGATGTTGATATGAGATTGGAATATCTTCCCACATTAGAGCTGCCCAGTCCATAATTACCTTCAAATCTCTGCTTAAAACGTATCTATTCTCCCTAGCCTTTAGCCTTTAGCCTTTAGTCACTTGAGGTAGCCCTGCTCCCCTCATTTGTGCAAATGTCTGCTTTGTTTGTGCCTTTTGGATTGCCTGCAAAAAATTGTCTACATTGTATTGGTTCTGCTTAAGTTTTTATGTTTTGATGTTTGTTTATATTGCATTGTTTGCTCTCTTGTTTTTTTTTAACCTGTACATCACTTTGGTTGACCTGGTCATGATAAATGTGCTATATAAATAAAGTTGAGTTGAGTTGAGTTGAGATTACCTATATTACTATAAAAATACATAAACAATGGATTAATTAATCAATAACTTTATTGTGACCAAGTTGTTATCAAAGCCTTTTAGTGTTTAAGTGAATGGACAGGGATATAGAATTAATGAATCAGGAACAAATGAGCAAAGGAATGCATACTTTTATAACAATGGTAACTGTTTTTTCCACCACTTCAATTTAAAAAGTTAAATTAATAATTAGTTCTCACTTTGGTGAGTCTCTCTGTAGTTTGTTATTCCATGTTTAACATCTTTGGTAGATGAAGTAGTGAATGGTTTATTAACCACTTATATAAGCCTTAACCCATTTTATATTTTAAACGTTTTTGAAAACTTTCACATACAGTCTAGAGTCTAATGACATGCCCAAAATAGGGACTCCACATAAAAAGTGGTTGAGAGAATTGAATTGAAATTGAATTTGAGAAACAGAGAGAGACGCACGCACGCACGCATGCACGCACGCACCCGCGCACGCACACGCACACGCACACGCACACGCACACGCACACGCACACACAGAGAGAGAATGTGTTAATATACTGAGCCTGGTGTAATTTGGCATGACGAGCAGCCAAACACATCTACTTAAGGTAATGCTTTACAGATGTATATATGTATCTAGGTCCCGCGGAGGTTGGAGGTATTTGTGTGGTGAGCAGGGAATGGTGTCACCCCCACAGGAATGTCTCCGACGCCTTTTCCCCTCCCTTATACTGTGCTCAACCCTACCGCACTGGCCCTTTAGGGGACCGGGGACCTCCAGGGGTCCTTGAGGTTGTTCCAGGGGTTCCCCGACTAAAATGTTTGATTGTTAGGAACCAAATCGTCCCCTAAGGCCTGCATTAAAATATTGCACTTTCAAACATGTTTGGGGTCATTATAATGTCTCCTTGGACGTCTACTACGTGTTTACAGTGCACGTGTATTCAGCATTTAGATATTTGACATTCATTTTGTCAGACACGCCCCTTGTTTAAGGGTCGCTAGCCCCTTCTATAAACACATTTTGTCCCCACACGTCTCAAGATTTGCCATTGACAATGAACGGAGAAATGACGTCAGAATTCCGTTAAATATGATGTAAATAAAAAATTCAAAACATTAAACGCCATTGACATTGAAGGGAAAACTTACGTCATATGCAAACGAGTAAATCGGCTAAACAATCAAATGTTGGTGGGTGCGCTTGGCCAATAAGGGACCACCTTATGTACCTTATGTAGCAATGTCAAATGTCCACTAACTAAATTGATGTACGATGACAAGAGCGACCCTCATTTTTGAGTGGTGCAAACCACTCCAACAACTGGCTTTGTACCCGTGTACCCGTGTTTGTTCGTACCAAAAAAACGAGCATGGTTACTATGGTCACTGACATTACGTCAGACCACAGCTGATCAGGCTATATAAGACCTTGCACCACTCAGTTCACACGGGTGGGATTTTTTTAATAAATAACTGGATAGATATGACGTAGTGAATGTTTCTGTCAGAATGTGTGGGCCATTGTTTTTTTGTTGATGATACTGTATTCTTACGATTTAGACATTTATTATATAAAATATTTAAAAGGGCAAAAAGTAACAATTTGAAGAATGTTGGCATGCCATTGGAACGTTATTTTCCTTATTTTCTTTTGCCCTATACAATAGTGTTTGTCTCAGTTGGCGAAGATAAAATGAATTATTCATTCCAGCTATTTGACTGAGATATTAAATCTAGCTGGACCGAGAGAGGGAGGCAATAGATGAATTCTGTGCCTCAAAACTATGTTTGTTTACCAGTGCGTGTGTGAGTCCTACCAGTAGACAGGGCGTATTTAGATCGTTGAAGCAGTGCAGTGAATGTGTGATGCTTTCACGTGATGTAAGAATATTATGTTGTTTTCTTCTTCAGTTTTAATTTGGAAATGATATTCATGTGAAACAATAACTGCTTGGGTCCAAAAATTCTGAGAAATCTGGTGACACGTCGGCCTCTTTGTGCGATATTATAGTAATTTCTTTGTCTCCCTCTCTTTCTCTCACCAACCCCTTTATCTCTCTCTCTCTCTCTCTCGCTCTCTCTCTCTCTCTCTCTCTCTCTCTCGCTCTCGCTCTCGCTCTCTCTCTCTCTCTCTCTCTCTCTCTCTCTCTCTCTCTCTCTCTCTCTCTCTCTCTCTCTCTCTCTCTCTCTCTCTGTGTGCGTGCAGTATGCCTAAATGCATGTCCTCTTCTCATAGTCCCTGAAGCTATGACCCTGAGTGGTTCTCCCTTATCACAGAGTACGCTATTCAATCTTTTAATTTCATAGTAGCCCTTTTATGGACATTACTTTCAATACAACGATCATTATTTCAGTTTTTATGGCACATTGAGATTCTGTCGAGGTATTACAGCACATTCCCCTGAAGACACACAAACTCTTAGGATGAACCTGGGAAGGGATTGTCATGGACATTTTTATTTCACGGTTCATTTTTGTGAAGTAAAAATGAACCTTAAAATGACTATGGGTGGGGCACACCAGTAGCTGACCGTTTAGTGCGTCGACCACATAATAACAATGTCCATGGT